>NW_011888933.1:2206488-2257682 GCF_000151845.1 Pteropus vampyrus | reverse complement strand
TATATATTTAATATAAAGACTTCCATCTTGTCATAACTTTTAAGTTAAATTTGACAAATGTCAATGCTATCATGTTTCGGAATCTTTGAGGTGCTTCAATGTTGCTTACACTCATCAGAAAATATTTCATCAATCTTATTAAATACTAGTCTTGAAGAAAATCAGTTAAAGAGAATTGAGGGGCAATCCAAAGAGGAGCAATGTCCTCCTCACCAGCTTGAGGTTCAAATAAAGTTGCATGCATAGCTGTTGCTCCTGCTCCTGCTGCAGGCTGCAGTTGATACGGGGGTCCCACACAGTCCAATCCACAGTCTGTGCCTTTGATGTGCCCACTCTCTACCCAGCTGCCCCAGTGCAGAACTCTGCACAGCTCACAGTTTTGAGAGTGGCATCACTCCCTCAGTGTTTTCCCAAGGGTGCTCCATTCTCCATAACCATTTTTCTAAAAGCACTCCCCCAGGCCAGAGGAATTAAATCAGAACAGGTTTCCCAATCTCAGCCTATTTTGCCCAATAATTATTTCTTGAGTGATCTTGGGTAATCTTGGGTGATCTTGCTTTAAAGAAAAACAGAGGCAACCAAGCCAGTGCTGGTCACATTTTCGAGAATGTGGATGTAGAAGTGCTTGTGTTTACTTGCTCATTTTTGAAAAGGATATATATATGACATGCATTTCTAAGCCACAGTATCTCACATGGCACTCTTTCTTTGTCCAAGAAATATGAACCAAGCAAGGCATTTCTCAAACCCACATTTAACTGTGGTTTTTATATCAGTGTGAGTTTTTTATTTAAAATTTTTTTAATTGTGGCAAATTACACATAAAATTTACCATCTCTCTTAGCTATTTTCAAGTGTACAGTTCAGTGGCATTAAGTACATTCACACTGTTGCACAGCTACCACTACCATTCATTTACAGAACGCTATTCATCTTGTAAAACTGAAACCGTACCCATGGAACAATAACTCCCCACCCCCTCTCCCTCCGACCCCAGGCAACCACTATTTACTTTCTGTCTCTATGAATTTGATTACTCTAGGTACCTCGTATAAGTGGAGTCATACAGTATTTGTCCTTTTGCGTGATGGCTTATTTTGCTTGGCATAATGTCCTCTAGGTTCATCCATGTTGAACCTGTGTCTTGTGTCATAATTTCCTGAATAATATCCTATTGTATGTATATACCAAATTTTTTTTCATTCATTCATTCGTCCACAGACACTTAGGCTGCTTCACCTTTGTATCAATGTGTTGTGCTTTTCTCTCCAGAAACTGTTATTCCCGTGAGTGTCAAACTGTTTTAAATATTGGTTTCTCATCTCTAGAACATTTTTTCCTAAAGATTATATATCTCTATCTGTCATATCTATCATTTATCCCTATCTATCTATCTATCTGTCTGTCTGTCTGTCTGTCTGTCTATCATCATCTATCTATCATCTATCATCTATCATCTCATCTCCTAAGAATTTTTAGTTGCTTATTTTAAAATTAGGTACATGTTACTATAGTACTTAATTTATCTCAAATCTTTTCACTGTGGATTTAATTTTTGGAAACAGCAAAAAGTCACCTAGGGCAAATCTGACAAACTGTGTGGATGATTAAGTAACAATAGTAATGACCATTTATTAAATGCCTACTATATGCCAGGCACGGTACCAGGATTTCATATGCATAATCTCATCATCCCTTACCACAACTCTGTTTGGTGGCTGTTAATAAATATTAGTCTTCATTTTGTAGATAAGGAAACTGATACTCAGAAGCATTAAATGACTTTCCTAGAGGTACACAATTAGGAAAAAAAAATAGTCCCCTGACCCCAAAGCTCATGCATGTATCATCCCACCAATATTTCTAAAACATTCCTACTGATTAAAATCACTTGTGTACTTGATGAAAACACAAAGTCCTGGGCTCCATCCCAGATATCTACAAAGGAGGAGCCTGAAAAAATTACACTGCTTTACATCATGATATCTCCACCATGTTTTTATTAAACATGTGACATGCATCTAAGGTAAAGAGATTGTGTTGTGCAGCTCACAGATCTGCAGGCAGTTCCCACAACAGACACTCAGAAATTTTAGGAGGATTAGTCCTTGGTATGACAGTACAGACTTCAAAGTGACTCTTTAAAAGACGATATTTATTTGACTGTTATGATTTAGAGTCATTAAAATGAGCAGCCTCACTGCAAGTAGGCACAACTCATGATAGGATAAAGAGAGAGCATTTTATAGTGGAGAAAGTGTAAGACAGCCTTGGTCTGGGATGTTGGGGATGTCTCCTAATGTCTCAGAGCCTTGGTTTCTTCAGCTGTAAAATGGGGATGCTAATACCCAATTTTAAGGACTATTGTGTATATTAGAAATAAATATATACGTCTTGTCATGTAGTGGGGTGTGGGGGGTACTCAACATTTTAAAAGGAATTTTATAGTGGAAATAGCAAGAAAAGAATGCAAATGTCCCCTAGGTGGCGCTGCATCATTGTGAAAATGCAAGTGGGACCCTTGGTATTTTTAGAGGTGACTTCCTTCTGGTTTGAATTTCAAATAAGAGCAGGACAGCTCCTTGGGACGTCTGGGAAAAAGTGACCAGGAAGAAAGAGTCTTTTGAGTAGGACTGAGTGTACAATACTCCTGCCCATGAAGCCCCGTTGGGTCTTATGTTTGCTGTAGCTGGAAACAGGAAGCGGGGTCAGGCCAACTTTTATTCATTCGCTGTTGGAGCCGTGACTGATTTTGACAGATCGAATACCATTTATAACACTGCTGTGGGGGACAGTTTAGCCTGAGATGTTAGTACTAGCCCTCCAAGAACTAAGTATGGGATCCGAGGGATATAAGGACACCTGGAGTATTCAAACATGTATGCTAATGAATTTTAACAAGAATCGTTCTTTATTGTTTTGCTTGTCATTGTGCATTTCTCAGCTACTCTTGTCCTTTCCAACCTCAGTTTCTGGGCAACCTATTTTTCTTTCGGCATCAGAAGCGATAGCATCTGGGAAGTGAATCTGATGAATTCTGTCTGGCAACCAACATCCTTCAGACTGCCAGATCCTGGGGGAGGAAACTGAGATGCTCAGGAGTTGGTTCAGGGCCAGATATACCTGTCCTTGAGGTCCTCATGATGAGAGAAGGAGGTTGGCCAAATGCGGAACTTCTGAAACTCCACGTCCTGAGTTCATTTCCATTTTGGCAAAATGTGACTTTGGTTTCCAAGGGAAGGAGTTCATATGTATTAAAATGTCTCAGTTGCTAAAGTTGCTTTGTGTCCTCCACTAAAGCCTTCTGCCATCAATCCCCATCTCTCAACACATTTTCGAACGTGGTGTCGTTGGAAGGTAACCATAGCAACTAAGCTTATTCAGAAATGACCGAAACTAGGCAATAAAGGGAGAGGTAACCCCATGATATTTTTCTCTGGAAACTCACAGGACACTGTTGACTCTAATAAATGCACATAGTCTGAGTGCTGTTCTCTATGTACTAGGCACTGTCCTATTTTGACATTTGATTCGCACAACCACCCGATGAGGTAGCATCATAATCATTTTAAACAGTTGACAGAACTGTAACACAGATACTTTCATGACTGGTCCCTGGTTGCACAGTTAGTTATATTTGCTGGGCCCTGAAATCAAAGGGCCTCCTATATGCCCTATATGCACTGCCTTCTAAGGAAAGCTGGAGAGAAGCCTTTCATTGTCCATTTGCAGGTGGTAAAAATGAATCACAGAAACATGAAAATTGTTCAAGGCAGCGGCAGAGCTGCAGAACCTCTGCCTCTGTCCCACTAACTCCTTGCTCCTCTGTGTATCATTAACTCTCCCAAGATGACTTCATATGCTCACAGCAGGTCTTTGTAATTATTGTATCTATTTACAGATGAAGCAACTGAGACACTAAGAGGTTAAATGACATTTCCCAAGATTATAACTATTATACTGAAGAACAAGAAACCAAATCCATCTATAATTCCAGGCTGCCTTCCTAGACTTGGTGCTTTAAAAAAAAATTTTATCCATCTACCTGTCCATCCATCCACTTATTCATCCGTTTCATAAGAATTTATGAATGCATTAGGTATCATATATTACGTGTGGTGTACAAGTTTTTCAGGATTAATTTTAATTCATCAGAGGTGAATTTTATTATGTATAGGTACGGACCCTTTTTGACTTGAACATCATGGAAATAGTGTTTATGAACATACACTTTTATATGTGAGAATTAATTTTAAAAATCCACACTTCGTGTGCTATAGATATGAAATCATAAATTTATCTCCATAAATTGCCTAAAATGATGACAGAGAAGGTTGTTATGTTTAACATTTGTTGTTAAGACAAAGGCTAATATAGTCTCAAGAGAAACATGGTCTGTAATCCTAGCTAGAGCCACCTGCCGTACAGGAGGCCCAGTGTATAGAGAAGGGTGGAGGTGTCTGGTGGCTTAGAATCATTGTTCACTCAGTGAGGTAGAGCCACAATTCATGGAGCGACACTCAGGAACCTCAATTCAGGAGTCTTTTGAGAGCTTCATGCGAGTCCTTTGAAAATGAGGGGCCTGGAGAGAGGATCCTAACTCTTGCTGGGAAAAGTCTAAAGGCAGGAGGCTGCAGGGAGCTGCTTCTGGTGCCAGAGCAAAAGCAGAGGGCAGAGTGAGAGGGCTTTATAGGCTTCCAGGTTTTGCTGGGGCAGGGGAAGTCATAAGTGAATGTTTCCCATGGGTTACATGGATGCTGAGGAAGGTGACAGGCTTGAGCCATCCTGAAAGGGACCCCCCCCAGAGGACTTTCTACCAGGGTGCAGCAAATCCACAAAAAGAGGATGTGTGGGGTCTTCTCAGTCAGCCCCAGAGTGCATTGCGGAGGCCAGGGCAGGGACACTGTTGTGTCAGAGAGCTGCAGCCAGTGGAAAGGGGGGTGGCAGGTAGTCAAGTATCTCTTGAGAACCTCCAAAAGTCCCTCATGTGAGAAAGAGCCAGAGTTTGTGTATCTAATACACAAAAGGCATCTTCACAGAATACAAGGTCACTATTTAATAGACCTTGTCCCTTTACCCTTTGTCCTTCCTCTCCATCTTGACCCTGCAGGACCAGAGGCAGCACAGGAAGTGGGGCAGGCAGAGTGACAGGAAGAACAAGAAGAACAAAAGCAAAAGAAAAGACCGCTGCTCATTACCGAGCCTAAAGAAGGAAAACTTAAACTGGGTGGAAGATTAATATTTTGAGACTAGATCAGTAGATGGACTTTTCAATACCTGAAATGAGGCAATTCTACTATTCGAATGTGGCCGAAGATGCTCCAGGATATGCCTGAGAGGTCTTCACTGGGTGAGGCGTGGTGGGCAGGGGTGGAGGAAAATCAAGCTGCTTCCAGCCCAACTACTGAACCCGTACAGTAGGCTGGTTTTACCTCATTAAAAGCCTTCCAAATGCACGACATAGATTTCAGAGGAATCCCTGGATTTTCTTTCCTTGCTCCTTCATCCAGCAGTGAGGCTCACTCCAGAATCCATATCCTATGTGTGGTTTTTTTTTCACTTCTGGTCAAAAGAAGCAGCCCCCTCCCTCTCCTGCTTGGTTTCTCATTTTTAGTTTAGGGTCATCACCAAGGAGAAAGGACACTTTTTCCATAAATTGCAGGCAAGAGCTGCAACCTCCCTCTAGGTGACTTTGTTAGGCCATCAAGATGAGGTTGGAATCTTAAGGAGTAAACATTACAATTAGAAAAAATTACCTCTTACAATAAAACATCCTCTAATACTGCTTATAATAGCATGTAATGTTACATGGTGAGGGGCTCAAATAAGATGTATTCATCTGCATTTTCTTTGTTTATTGTTTTATTCATGATTAACCAGCAGTGTAATGATAGGGTTGTAATGATAACAACATGAAGAATGAAAACGTTTGAGGTGCAAATTGCAGGCAATATGCTAACCCTAGACTGAAAATTTCAGAGGCAGGAAGTCTATTCTGTAATTTTGTGTGTATGTGTGTGCGTGTGCGTGTGCATGTGCATGTGTGGACGCGCACACGCGTGTCTGTCAATCAGTCAGTCAGTCTGTCTGTCTGTCTATTTGTCTTTAGGGCAAAGGGAAGGGGGAGAGGATAAGTTAACCCTGAATAAAGATGGGGTAGGAGTGGCCCAGGTGCTCATATTTTCCACGGGTTGCTTTTCATTCAAGGTCACGAGTGTCTAGGGCTCTCATAAGCCTTCTTTCCCTTGTATCCCTCACACAGAAAGATAATTAATCATTACTGAAACTGCAATGATCTTTCCTGCTTCTGAAAAGCCACATGTATTGTTTCTGAGAGGCAGTACTTCTCTCTCAAAAGTTTCAGAAAATTCTAGCTTCCTAAGGGCTGACCTTGAGTCATCAACACCCCCGTTTCCCATCCTCTCAGCTCTGGGACAGGGTTTGGTTCTCTGGCTTTTGACTTTCCCAAGGTTTCTGGGCCTGGTCCAGCAAGTAGAAAACGTGTCCTCTCCACTCGAGGAAACAAATTTGTCTTGAATATCCTCAGTTATGCCAAACTTTATCTTTCGTTTTTGGTTTTCACAAATGGTTAAAAGTGCTTCTCACTTTGGTGAAGTTGGTAAACTGAGTTACATCATTTTTGACCAAACTGTAGGCATAAAGGGATAATTTTCATCTAAGATGTAAAAATTAGCTCTGAAGGCAGTTTCAAAAGAAAAATGTACCAAATATTTTGAACAATGACAGCATATCATGGGAATAAATATGTGGTGAGTCTCCCAGGGAAACTATTTTAAGCCCAAACCCAAACATATAACATATAAAATATAATAATAACCTCTGTCTTTTAACTATTTTTCTCAACAGTTAATTAAATATGTGTCTCCAACTTTAAGATATATATTATTATGCCCATTTTACAGATAAAAAATCAGACTTAGACTTACTAACCACATGACTTTGAGCAAGTTATTTAATCTTTCAGATTTTATTCCGGAGCCATATGTGAGAAATTACATAACTTTCTACTAATTAAATAGAAAGCAAGTAATTTTCAAACAAATGTCATCAAGTTTTCTCTCATATAAGGGTGACAATACATAATACATGGGTCTTTTTTTTTTTTTTTCACTTTTGAATGAATTTTGTCATGAATAAGAAAGGCCCCTTATTCTTTTTTCTTTCTTTTCCTTTTCTTATATTTTAAACTGTATGGAGGCAGGGGAAAGAGAAGAAGAAAGGAATCAAGAGACCAAGGTTCCAGCCTCTACTTCATTTAACTCCTCTGGGTCTTGATTTCCTCATCTGTATAACAAAGTGGTCAGACAGAACTTCTTTAAGACTTGAGGCTCTCTCTTCTTTACACATGATTAGCATAAGCCCACGTTTCTAATTCCGGCTTCTGGTCGAAGGTCCTTGTTGTTGTCCCAGACCACATTTTAAGCTCATAGAAGAGCAAGCTGTTATCCCAGGACTAAAAATATGCAGTGCTTCATAAATCAAATTCAACATTAAATTGCATTGCAAACATAAAGTTTTACACAGTTAAGTTGTTGGCGTATGGAATTTAATGAGCTCCATATGCCTGACCTCTGGAAAGAAATAATTTTGGGAACTGTAGCTGTGGAAGAGTCGAAGGGCATCAGCATCTGGTGTAAGTTACTCGGAGTGTTGGGGAGCGACCACATTTCTGTGTTATTGCCAAGCTTGGGAAGGTAGAAATACTGTGTAATCTGTGTGCTCACCTTCTGAGGTAATGCTGACAATCTTCCAAACTTTTCCTCACTCTTCAGGAAGTAGTGGAGTCAAGTGGATCCTGACTTCCTTCCTGCAACTCTCCTAGGCTTCTCATGCCCTTGAGGCCATTGGGTATTAGGTCTGCTTTGTTGAAAGCATGTTTTCTTGTTGGACATGTCAGTGACCTTGACGACTACTTGTACTTGTTTTGTCAACTCTGCTGCTCCTAAGTGGCTGGCCTAAAACCCAGATCCTCTTCCTTATTGAAAATAGTCAGGTCACTTCATTGCTTATGCACTTACTGCATGCTGATAAGTTAAACCCTGAGTTCACTTTTTGAAATTCCTTGGTCATTAGTCCCTACCCTTGGCATGCTGTTCTCTGGCCATTCAGAGGCCATCACTGACATTTCAATTTCATTTTTCTGAGTCCTTCCACATGCTTTCTATTCTGTAGAATCCCTGCCACCTCTTCTCCACCTGGAAAATTCCTAATCAATGCAGCTCGAACATTACATTCTCTGAGATGTCTCTGCTCACTCGTTGCTGCTTCATCTGTGGTCAGTCTTTGCTAATTCTGTGTTTCATAGCCCTTAGATGCAGTTATGGCTAGAAAAGAGGGGTGTATAATCTCCCCCCAGTAAATTAGAGAGCTCTTCATAAGTGAAAACATGTCCAATTCTTCCCTTTATTTCCCAGAGCAGAGTAGAGTTGGCTCTCGGTAAATGTTTGTTGAGTGAATAAACGAAGAAATGAATGAATGGACAGAAAGACTTTGAGAGAGGTAGGAGTAGGAAGCTTGCCTTGCCAAGCAAGGTCTGAGTCTTTTGACGCTTCTCCACTATATTTCTCTGATTATCTTGTAGATGACAATTTATGTCTATTGGCATTCATGCCATGCTTACATCCTTCTTGAAGGCTACTGTCTAAGGACAGGAAAACATCTAACATTCCTCTGACCTCGGGAAGTTGCTATGAAACAGCATAGAAAGGAACAAACAAGGAAACTCTCTAGTTTTCACCAAATTCTGTTGCTCCCAGAGCTCATGAAGCGTATGGGTGGACACTTGTCTTAAAGATGTGATTTGAATGCAGTCATTTCCTATTTGTAATTTTGCAAATAAATAGATCTCCCAATTGGAAACTAAACGGAATCAATGATTTGGGTCTTCCTTTATAAAATTGGATTTAATTCTGAAATTTTTGTTGTTACCTGTATTTCAATTTATCTCCTAAACTCTCAGACATCAAAACCATGAATCAGTACTTATCTTCTTGATACCAAAATCTGAAAATAAAGAATATTTGTATTTTGGAGATACTTACTATTGGTTATCTGAAATAAAAATTCAGAAGAATTGATAGTCATAGTTTAACGGGACATAGTAGCTTTCCAATACATTGTCTCATGTGATCCTTGCAATAGTGTTGTGAACTGGACTGGGCAAAAGTGAAAACCCTTGACTTATAGATGAGAAAGTTGAAGCTCATAGAGCATAAGTGACTTATCCAAGGTCACCTGGCTAGGAAATGGCCATGCTAACTCCTGAATCAGTTATGATTATATAGGTAACCCCTCCTCTCATTACAAGTATTTGTGATGAAAAGACACATTGTAGCATAATAGTTTTGGCTACTTTTGCAAGTTTCTAGCCTCCCAAGGCATACAATCCATGTTGGGAAAACAGGTTACTCAAGAACCTTTCTGGCCCACTGTCATGCTCTAATAAGAGCATGAGGGAAGCATCTATGAGAGCAGATGAATTTGAGAAAGGAAAACACTGAAAACTGGTCCTTTATTTGACTAAAGGCTTGATGCAAATGCAGCTAAAGTTACTTGGAGAAAAAAAACATTGTGGGATTGAGGGTTTTTGTTTTGTTTTGTTTTTAAACCAGGGCTATCCCCTTTCTCCATTCTCAGAGAGATTCAGAAAATGATGAAGAAGATAGTGATTTGATTTATTTGACTAACTGGCTCTTCAGAAAAGGTACAGGTGGTAAATGTGTTAAGAACTCAGTTAAAAAAAAATGAACGATTTAAAATTCAGTAAATTGGTGTTCCCTGCTTAGCTTGCTCTTGTTAAAATAATGGAATTTGAGGGTTTAAAACATAGCTTGTTTCAAAATGATGCATGAGTTCCCAAAAAGCTTGTTGAACATATTGCTGGAATAATGCATATGAGATGGTTAAAAATGGAAGCAGAAAAAAAATCCCCAACACCCTTAGAGGAATTTGCAATTCATAAAGTTACTGACAATTTTGCATTATAGTTGCCATGGTAACCATGCTAGGCTTCTGCTCAAATGTTTCTCAAAAGGGGAAGGAATAGTATATAATAAGCTCTTCAAGTGTAATTTTTTTTTATTGTAGTTGAATTAGTGTGTAATTCTTATGTATTTTAGTAATCCATGAACGTACACTCTAGTTATGGTTCTGATTTCTTATCTCCGTATGTTTAATCAATGTATGAAGAGTTACTGGCTCCTCACAATGCTTGGTAATTAATTATAAAAATAACAAAAAGCATTATCCACAGTAATTAATTATGAAAGTGAAAACAAAAAAAGCATTTCAAACCCCACTGTAGTAAATTTCCCAGACCAAAGCGTTGGCTTGCTTATTGATTCCAAGTGCTTTCAGCCAAGCTTTCAGGCTGCATTCACAAGTTACCCCCTTGCCCCCTCTATCCTTTTCGTCAGAAGAATTCTATGTAGTGAATAAATGAGGACCAATTAGACCAAAATAATACTTTAATTTGGCCATTTGGATAGGGAGTTATTTTTAAATGGTAATTGCCTCTGTGTGTGTGTGTGTGTGTATGTGTGTGTGCGCGCGCGCGCGCGTGTGTGTGTGAACGTGCGTGTGCGTGTGCTGTGGAACCGATCTAATAGCTGAGTTGGAGCGGTGCATAGCTGGACATGGAGCTGAAGTTGTTTAGGGTTTGATTTCACTTGGATTTGTCTTGAACAGAGAAGAGATATGGGCTTTGGAGTCAAACATCTGGATTGCAGTTCACCTCCTCGATTTGAGGCCTTAGGCAAGTCACTTAACATATGGAGCCTCAGTTTCTTCGTCAGTATAAATGGGATGATCATGCCTTTCTTGCAGTGTTTGTAAGAATTAGAGATAACGCAACATGAAGAATTTTGCCCAAAGTTTGACACAGTATATTAGTTGCCTATTTTTGCTGTAACAAATCACCACAAACTACGTGCTTAAAACAACACATATTTATTATTTCACAGCGCCGGAGGTTAGAAGTCCAAAATGGGTCTTAGGTTAAAATCAAAGTGTCAGCAGTGCTGTCTTCCTTTCCGGGGTCTCTAGAAGAGAAACTGTTTTTCTTATTTATTTTATTTTGTTTTATTGCCTTTTCTAGCTTCCAGTGGCTGCCTGGATTCTCTGACTCCTGGTCCCGTTCCCTCCATCTTCAAAGCCTGCAATGGCTGGTTGAGTCTTTTTCATATCCCATCATGCTGAGGCTGCCATTTCTGCCTCCTCCTTCTGCTTTTAAGGATCTTCGTGATTACATTGTACCCACTCAGATAATCCAGGAGAATCTCCCTATTTTAAGGTCAGTTGATTAGCAAGCTTAATTCTACCTGCAACCTTATTCTTCCTTGCCATGTTAACATAACCTATTTGTGGTTTCTGAGGATTAGGATATCTTTGGAGGTAGGGTCATTATTCTACCTACCATACACAAAGCACAAATAAATGATAACTACATAATTTTCTATCATTATTACATTTGCAGTGTTAGGAATAGTAGTACTTAACCCATCTGAAAGAGGGCCCCAATAGGAGTTGATAGAACAGAGCAAACAGTTGAAATCCAGAGCATACGAATCAAATGTTGGACTGCCTGGAGTTCTCTGTTGCCTATCTGTTTCTGACAATCACTAATGGTTTTGGGTGGGTCCTTATAGCTGGAACTTATATCTGGAGAACCGCCACTGGGAATGAGTTTCATTTCCCAAGGGTCTTGCTTTTATGTTTTTAATCATGAGAAACTTTATTTCAATAGCATTGATTTTTAAAAACTGTCTTTTCAAAATGCACTAATTCCTAAGGGCTAGGAACTGCCTCTCCAAAGACAAGGCTTCAAGGATCCGGATCAGTGTGTCTGGAGATGATAGGGGAAGTTCTTGGTAATGTTCTTCCAGGAGATGCTATCTCCACACTCTAAAGTAAAGCCAGTGCCTGTCACCCTTATAAGAAAGCAAGGTTGTGAGGGGCTCACCTGCTCCATATATGCACTGTGAGCAGAATGAAAGAGAATAATCTTATGCACAAGAATGTTGATTAGTAAAAAAAATAATAATAATTCTAACAATCTTCCACCCAGAACACTGTGACCAAGCGGGTCATGGGAGCTACATCTCAGGATATCTCGTGTGCTTGGGATGGTTTAGGCGTGGGTTTGGCAATGTCAGGCAGATGGCTGAGCAGCCACCCAATTCCTCTTTCCATGTATGAGTCAGTGAAATTCCTTTTTTTCTTTCTTTTCTCTCTCTTCATCTCCTGGGAGAGGGGGTTGCGTTATTGCTCCCACAATTCTCTCCAGAGCAATCAAGCAACTGAAAACATCTGTTCTCACTGTCTAAAATGGATTTATCCCCTATGAGTTAGAGGTGCTCAGCTTCACTCAGTAGACTGTAGCTTGGGGGAGCAATTTCTTAATGTCACCACCACTTTTTTCTAATGATTCTATAAGAAGGCCTTATTTTGATGTCTTCTTTCTGTTAACATTTATATATGTTTAATCGAACTGCTTTTTTGCTTCTCTGACTCTTTTTTGGTCTCTTTTCTTATAATTTGGACTGACTTCTACTACTCTCATTTTCATGGACTAGGTATTTCCTCCTCCTTCGACTTAGTCAATATATTTTCTCAAAAGAATTCACTGGCAATTCTTTTATGAGAGCAAATAAGGGCCCCTTTGAGTTAATTTTTTTCCAATTTGATTTACATAGGAAAGAGTGACTGAATTCTTAGTCTTATGCATTAGCAAAGAACAGTCAGTATGATCTAAAGAATGGGGGCGATTGTCTCTTTTCTCAAGAAATGTACTTGTGAGTAAATACCAAAAATGTACTTATTTATATGTCCCCTACAATTTTCCTCCTTAGGTCCTTTACATTTCCGTGCCATTAACATATAGAATCCCTTCTACTGGGGGAAGGGACTTTGAAAGAAAAAATTTATGATTTTCTTAATTTACATTTTACCAAAATTGATCCTCTCTGGAAACACAAACTATCCTTCCTGTTACATTAAAGGAGATAAATGTTGCTATTTACTGGTAGTGAGATAAATAGGAAAGAGAATAGATATTCTAAGTGTAACATTGTCCTCTCTTTTACCTGAGAGGAGAGACAGCATCTTGGTCTCTTCAGTGTGCATATGCAATAAATGCAATAGCAGTTCAGTAAGTAAGTTGGTATTTAAGTATATAAAATAATGCTTTAATTTCTACCCAAAGAATTAATTTCAGAGACTTTACTTTGGAAATCATCTATCCTTCCCCCTTTCCAGTTCTTGGGCAATTCCATTTTCTCCAGTCTTTTTGAAATATGGCTAATTTGCTAAAGTTACATTTTCTGGTCTTGTTACACTGGAGAATCTCTACATTCTCAGTTTTTGGACTTAAATTGGCAGATACTAGAGGAGTGGACTTGTGTCAGGCATTGTTATGGTTGAACTTGTAAAGACAATGAGGATTGTAGTGTGGTGAAATTGTTGCCTCTGGTGTCAGACTGACCCATCCTCTAGTCCTAACATTGTCATTTGCTCTCAGTATAGGCAGGTTTCTTAACCAGGGTGACCATAACAATCATTCCTACCTCTCCCTCTTTGCTACATAACTTTATAATGCTCTTCCATTTTGAGTCTTGTCTCAGCCATGAAACATGCTGTGGCCAATGAGTTGTTGGTAAGTGTGACATAAGCAAAGGCTTGAAAACACTTATGCAATCAGGCTTGTTCTCATTCTTACCCTTTTCATCATCATAAGAATGTCTACACTAATCTGTTGAGTGATTAGAGACACTTGGGACAGAAATAAATTAGCCCAGTCATTCTAGCCAAGAACATTCTATATGAAAGCTCCTTATAATGTGAGATTGTCCAACTGAGACCAGAAGAACCATTCAGCCTAGTCAAGCCAAGATCAGCAGAGCTGCCTAATCAACCATCCTAGAGGCATGAGCAAGAATTGCTTATTTTTGTATGCTATTGAAGTACTGTGATTGGTTGGGAATCAGAATTATTGTGGGAAAATAGCTTTAAAGACTCTCGTCCTCCTATCTTTTCTCCTTAACAACTACACTTCCATTTTTCCTAAGACATGTTGCATATCTGCTCACTTGATGTTCTTACATATTCTATAATGATTTCTTTGGGAGAATACAATAACTGTTTGAGTTATTTGCTTCTGGTGGGTTCATGCTTCTGAAAGACTTAGATTAAAAAAGCGAAAGTCTTATGAGTGTCTGTGAAATGGAGGAAAAGATTCATTTACTTATCTCCCATTCACTGGGTGCCTGAGTACTGGCTCTGCATCAGAGATGATGCTGGGCTTTGGGGAAGGGAAAGAAGTAAATGCAAATAAACCTATTTGCTCAGGGCTTGCATTATAGTAGAGGACACTCTTAATGGGTAAATAGACAAAAAGAGAAACAAAACAAAATGACAGTAACAAAAAACCCAGTCCAATGTGAAAAGTACTAACACAGAGGGATATGCACAGTTTTGTTTATTTTCAAATCTAGAGAGACACACTTTTGATGAAAACACTCAATTAAAGAAATGCTAAGATACTATTAGATTATTCATTCATTCAATAAATACATGTTGAACACCTAGTATAGACAAACAATAAAATAGATGCTTGGAGCCTATAAAAATAAATAAAGGGTTTATAATCTAGAATGGGATACCAGTATACAGAATGAATATGAATCAGAAGGAATAATTCTCATTAGGAAAATTATGGAGTGCCCTAAGGATGCCATAGAATTTAAGCTGGACTTTGAAAACCTCTGATTTATATCTACCCAAGAAAAGAGTTCTATACAATAAAGGGTATCAGGGTATGGCAGAGGACGTGGACCATAGGCTGTAAGATTTGGGAAAAAGAAAGCTGAGAGATGCTGCAGAAGAGAACCTAGAAATAATGAAGGCCTAGAGGCCCACCATCACTCCTGGGCAAGATAACTCACTGGTTGTGTGGCTCATGCCAATTCACTTAGCCAGTTTGGTTTTCTCACCTCAAAAATGAATAAAGTGATTCTAGATGATCTATACAGATCCTTCTAGCTTTTAAGACCCTGAGTAAGCTAATTAAATTACTCATCATGCACTGAAACACATAAAATGCCCAGTATTTTTTCATTAAGGATAAGTCGGCACGGGCTCAGTTATTGGGCATCATGTTTAAACTTATACAATGTGAATATTTCATACATTTCAGTTGAAGTACACTCCAACCTTAATGTAGCAAACTCAACATGGTGGAAATTCTATTCTTGGAGTGGCAGAATCATTAGTCCAAGTGAAGAGGAAAGGCTTGTAGAGAAGTTGTATCACAGAGTAGTGAGAGCATCAGACAGATCTGGGTGCAAATGCTGGTGCTGTCACCAGCAATGTGATTTTGCATAAGTCACTTAACTATTACATGCCTCAGTGTTTTAATATACAAAGTGGAAATAATAATATTGCTTTATTAAGTGAGGTGCAAATAAGGTAATATATTTAATGTTACTTATTAATAGTTCATATGGATAATATATGAGTGAATAAGTGAGATCTCTACGTAAAGGTATTCTTCTCTGTACACAAGAGATGTGTTCCTGAGACATTATATTGACTTGAATTTTTTAATACCTCCTTCATATTTGAAGCGTGTTATTTTAAAAGTCCCTGCTATGACTTTTCTTGCTAAACAATTAATTGATTTTTGGATTACATGAAATTTGAATTTATAAAGTAGAGTAATTATTTCCTTAAAGAATGGATTATAAAACTACTCTGAATGTGGGGTAAACTGCTAGTTGCCTACCCACTATTCACTTTCCCCTTCTTTCTAAATAAGATGTTCTTTGAGGCACCAATGTGCTCAACTGAAAGACTTCATTTCACAATGCTTCTTGTATACAGGGCTGGCCAATGTGACATAAGCTGAAGACAACAGGTAAGGAATTAAGACGAGTTCCCCTTTCCCCCTTATGTTTCCCTTTTTCTTGTTTGGAATGAAGGTTGGGTTTTTACAGACCGAGAGATATTTTGCAGCTTGGTCTCCCTGAGGGAATTACAAGTGGTTAGTATATAAATGGAACATAGTGTCAGAGGTAAGGGTTAGGGAGTACAGGGAGGTAGCAAATGAGGCAGGAAACCAGGTCAGGGCGGGGGACAGACCAGGCAGACATTTAAAACCACATTGAGGCATTTCATTCTACCCTAAAAGCAATGAGCTTCCATCTTTGAAAGGCCATTGTGATGGCAAGGAGGAGGAAAGATTAGGTGCATGTGACCTGGTTGTTTCAGTGAACCAGGTACGAGATGATAGGGCCAAAATTAAGGGTATGGTACTAGACATATGGAGAGTAGACAAATTCGTGAAATAATATGGCTTAGAACCAAAAGGCCTTGATAAATGTTTGGCTTAGTGCCAAGGAAGATGCTTAAGTTTCTGGTTTGGGATCTGTGTTAGTGAAAATGTGAAACTCTCATGGATGGCATATTTGCTGCTTCTTATAAGAATCTTAAATGTCTGCTTCCTATTTAAAAATAAGCTTGATCAGAATTGGCTTAGTGAAAATTAAATTTTATTGATAAGAAGAATAAGCCATCTGGCTATTCTCTGACTGGTTGATATCCATTTCTCTGGGTATAATAAAGATGTAACCTCTGCCACAGGAAGCTATTACCTGATATTATTTATTTCCTGATAAAAAAAAAGGAGCAAATCATGCCTGGACATCTGTGGAAAATGAGTTTCTAATAAAGCTAAGGTAGTTAATGTCTAAATGGGAGTTTCTCTTGCAATGATAAATGTCTACTCTGTTGAAATAGTTTCCATCAACTCAGTAGAAAATAGAGTAGAGATATTGTGTAATTATCAATGAGGCAATAAAGAGATATTTGTTTATCGAGTTTATAATCAGCAATGAACTCTACCTCTTAAGATGAATGAAAATGTCTTGGTGTACCAGTTTAGCAATAGAAGATTTATTTCAGAAAAAAAAGTATATTTCAATATGTATTTAGAATAACATTCAGTGAGTAATAGAAAAGAATGTAGAGGATGCCACTGGGAAAAATAAACTATGGCATGTGTGGGAGCACAGTGCTAATAGCTCTTAAAACAAATAATAGCATATTGCTGACCATTCAGTGTACACAAAGGACCATTTTTTTTTCTAATTGTTTTGTGTAATTTTTGCTTATAAAATCCTTCACTGCTAGATTGCTGTCTATATTTGTGAGCTGCTGGAAAGTGGCAGGAAGGAATGAAGTACACCTTTACCTTGACTGCCTGGTTCTTTTTCATCCTTAAACACCTTGATGAAAAGAAAATTAACTGTTTCTTAGCATTGAAGGTAACCAACTCTCAAGACCAGTATGCTATAGATAAGTATGTCACAGTCAATTACCATTCTTGTCTCAGGTGCTCTAGAAGTCATAGCGGTCACCGGATTCCAATAGGATATGTGGTTATCTTCCACTGGCTGTGAGTCGACACTAACAGGAATTCTCTTCTTTTTGGAGATAGTTGTCTAGAACCAGTCTGTATTAGTAAGGGTCAGACTAAGCTGCTGTAACAAAGTGACCCAAATGTGCAATGGCTTAAATAAGCTAGCAGTTTACTTCTCTTTCACATAATAATCCAGAGGTGAAGATGAGGAGAAGTCTAGGGTAGGTAGATGGTTCTGCTCTATCAGCTATCTGTGGTTTCGGGTTTCTTCTAATTTATAAGTTTTCCTTCCTTTGGACTGTTGTCCTCAGCTGCATTGTCAAAGCCAGGTCATAAGCACCACATCCTCTTTCCAGCACAACGGAAAAGGGAAAGAGGGAATTGAGAGCAACCAGATTCTCTTTAAGCAACTTCCCAGAAGTTGCTCATCCCATTGGCCAGAATATCATCACATAACCACATATAACTTTCAAAGAATCTGGAAAATAAAGTCTCTACTTGAATGGCTGAATGCCTAGCTGAAACTCAGAGTTTTCTCGTAGTAATGAGTAGATGGGTAAAATAGTGATAGTGGAGGGCATATGCTAATTTCTGCCACACAGTCCTTTTGACCTGCTTTACTGACTGTTCTCCTTCTCTGCAATGAGTTTCATTTTATGGGCTGTTTGAGGAGGGGTCCCTGTATCTTATTGATGATACCCAGATAGTGACTGCTTATTGCTGAGAGAGAAGTGTGCTCTGGGCTCTGGAGATACAAAGTTGGAGAAGATAGAGTCCCTTCCCGAGGAGTTCAGAGTCTATTGGAGAGAAAGAGAGATAACCATTGGAAACCAGATATTTCAATAGTCGTGTTTAAACTGATACAATTTTATTATTTCATACATTTTACTTATTCATACATGAATACACTTCAATCTCAATGTGGGAAACTCAATATGGTGGTAATTATATTGTCTATCATGTTTATCAAGGGAAGCCTGAGAATATGTCGAGAATTTTCTTACGTTTTTCCACATCCCTGTACCTGGTACATGGCAATTAAGATTTGCTACCAAGAAGTAAAATACAACACTTGAAATTGAATGGGGGTACTTTGTTTATTTAACACTTAAAGAAAATATATTGAGTACGTTTGTATTTCAAAGTAGAAATGCTGTTTCTATTAAGTCAAATGAACCTCAGAGAATTTTGTTGTTTTTTTTTTCTTTTACAATATTAAAGTGGTATTTTTCTATAGAGTTATCATGATGTTACTTAATAGGCTGGTGAACTGAGAGGGCTTAGTTTTTGGACATTTAGGAAACATGATGATTTGCTATTTGAGAGCCCAGAAGAACCATTTGGGGCCATTTGGGATGCTCTTCACCTTTCTACCACAGGACTAACAATCATATCCACTTTATAGTATGGTTATCTATCTTTCTCTCCAATAGACTCTAGGGTCCTTGGGGAGGGACTCTATCTTCTCCAACTTTGTGTCTCCACAGCCCTTCTCTCTTATCAAGATCTCTTGCCTATTACTTCAACAGAGTCCAAATCTGTCTCATATTTCTAGTCTACCACCTCTCCAACCAAAACATGTTGTGGCCAGAGTGTCTTTTCTGAAGGCAAATTTTATCCTTTTCTCCCCTTCTTAAATTCTTAAAAAGATGTCCCCTTTCCCTTCTCCATGAAGTTCTCGCTTTTACCAGACTTGTAATCATTTGCGATCTGATCACTCCTACCTTATCTTCAGCCATTTCCTCTCTGACTCCATAGGCCACGTACGCACTGACCTCTTTTTAGTTTCTTTCACGTGCCATGTTCACTCTCATCTCCACATAATACTTTTTCTGTCTGGATCTTTCTTCTCTCCTCTTTTGCCTGAATAATGTTCGTTCATTCATTCATTCACTTAACAAATATTTTGTTTATTATTGTATTAGCGAGGCACTGTACTAGGCATTAAGGATACAATAGTGTATAAAATAAAGTCCTTGTCCACTAACATCAGGACCAATGCTGTTCTAATCAAGATTTTATGTCATTTGTCATGGCAGGCATCCAACTGGAGCTCATTTGTAGATTCTTCAGGGACTCTCAAGGGAAACTTTACTGTGTCCTGACCTAGGGAAATACACTGAGTGGCTCACCAAATTAAAGGAAAAGCTAAACGATGAGGCCTTGGAGGAAAAATACCCAAGAAAGCTCTAGAATCTCTAGACCAGGAACTCTTGGATTGGCTCTTCATGGTGTTAACATTCCTGTGGCTCATCTCTAACTAGCTTCCTAAAATAAGGATATAATGGAGGGTGACTTCTATGTGTCCTCCTGGTTAATATTTAAATTTCTGGGAGAAGGAATCTGATTGACCTATGGTCAAGCTATGGTTAAGTACCTACACCGGATACTATATCTGGAAACCGGAAGAACTGCAACTACTGTTATAGTATTTCACAAAAAAGATGATGGTAATTTGGATTATGATAGCCATGGAGATGCAGAAAAGTAGAAGGCCTCAGGCCAACTTGATGGGCAGAGACTGGCAAGATTTGCAGAGTGAAGTGGTTGTCAAGTTTGAGGGAAAAGGAATTATGAATGATGTGTAGATTTTGGGTTTAAGCAACCCAAAAGGTGGTGCCATTTACTGAGATTGGGATACTGAAGGAGGAAGAAGACTTGGGTTGGTTGAATTGGAGGACAGAGAGGAGATTGAGCCCTGGGGTACAACTAACTGTACTTAGAGATTGTATTAGAGGAGGGAGAGCCGGCAAAGGAGGCTAAAAAGAGAGGCCAGGAAGGTAAGTGGAAAAATGAAATTTTCCGCCATTGTCACAGAAGCCAGATCATATTATCAGTAAAAGATCTTCTCCTGTATTGATGTCTGTTCAGTCTTGAAATGCATAATCTTCTTTAGCCATCCCCCAGTTGGATTCAGTCATGCCTTCCCTATATATCCTAATATACCTGATTTAATTCATCCTATTACAAATTTTATGGACAGATCATCCAAACCAGATGATCTGTGTAGCATCACTAACAGCCTAGACTACATGCTGTCTCTCTTTGCCTTGGTGCTTATTTTTTTATTTTCTTTTTCAGGTTATAACCTGCCCAGTTTATATCTCTCTTCTGTGTTTATGGGAGAATTCTCTATGTCTTATGTGTGTTGTGTTCATGTGCTTCTCACTGCTCTAAGTCTGTACTCTGGTTAAGATTTTTTATAGATCAAAATGAGTATTAGGACTAGATGGATGCTAAGCAACTCTATAATGGCAAACCCTTATTTTTAAGATGACCTGAAGCCTAGAACTGGTTATCCTGTCCAAAAGGATGTGATGGTGATATTTTTGCAGCTCTACTAAGCTGACCAATGAACAAGCTAATTCTTTTGTATATCCTGAATATAAGCCTGTAGATTAGGGACCAAAAGTCCTAAGTGTCTGAGAGTGAAATAAGGTAAGGTGGTTGTATAAGGAAGGTGATAACACTAGTTCTGCCTCTTTAATGGTTTTATCATTAGACTCTATGAATATTATAGAAGTTCATGATAAATAATAAAATGCCGTACAAATGTGGGGGCTATACTTCTTTCTCTAGATAAACCAGGTAAATACTGGTCGATTTTCTCAAAGTCACTTGTACTTAAGGAGGAGCTTATTTCATTCCCTAATACCCCTCTGGGTTCAGCTTTTATGGAGTTCAACACCAGACTATGGTAACAGTTATATAAAGTCAAACACTGTTGTGGGTTTAGGCAAGAACTCTTGATGTTTACCCCACACTTCGATATGGACCTAGGGGCCTGTCCTTGCTTCTTCCTATAAGGCAGATATCTCTAAAGGACATGAAGGAGCCTGAGAGTGGGAAGCCAGGCTGGATGACAAGCTTAGTCCAGGGCAAGCTCTGGAATGCTGCAGGGCCATCGTAAGCCCTCTAAGAGGCAGAAGAATATTAGGCAACCCCAGTCAAAAACTGATAGAAAGCACCATTAAATAAATAGAGGTGAATAACACATATTCTTGAAATGAAGATAAATGCATTTTAGTTTGATTTTTATTTTCTTATTTTTCCTTAGGGGGTCAAGTGGTCCAGAAGTCCTACAAGTGGAATTGCTATTAATCATGATCATTGACCTTCTAGAGAAGAAAAAATAAAGTTCAAATATGTGCAAGCCATATTTCTAAAATTCTGATACATTTGGAAACTGTAGCTTTATTCTTCCAAGTAATTACCAAATACAGGAGAGAATAAGCTTATAATCAGGGACATAATGTCAGACTTTTTGGCACTTTCACTTAGGACATTTCTCTAGCCAAAAAAAAAAAAAAAACCAACCCATTATAAGGTTTTCATTCCAGATTTATTCCAGAGAAAGCTTTTCACTTTCCCTCCCATGATACAGAATCTTAATATAAAACAGACAGGGGCTACTAGGTAGAAAAAGAACAGAATCAGATGGGAATTTAGAGATCTACAATTATTATAAACAGTGCTCTACGGACAAGGTAAGAATGATTTCTAAGCATACCCCTCCTCCCTGCCCCCTGCAACTTCTGCTTTGTGTGCAGGTGCTGTCAGTGCTCTGGGTCAGAAGGACCGGTGCCAGGTAGGGGAACTTGACAACGCCTGAGGACAAACACTGAAACTTGAACTTTCGGTTAGGGTAATGGGACCCAGACCAACCATGGCCAAATTCATCCTCCCATTCTTCTCACCTTTTCACCTTAGTATATACATATTGCAAGTGTAACTGTCCAATGTTAAGAGAAAATGCTCAGTGGTGAGTTTTCATTCTAAAACAAGGTTTGATAAAAGCAGCTTAGGATAATCTATAGCCTGAGTTATTCAAGTCCTACATATCCACTAGCACCTATACTAGCACTAAAATGATCCTTTTTCTTTTTCTCTTTCCTTTTTCTATCCTCTTTCTCCTTCTTAATTGATTCTCCACTTCTCCACAGTCACACACACACACAAAATAGATTTGATGTGCCTAGAATAGTGTGTGAAAGAGAAAATACAACAAGAAATAGATGAGGAAATTGGGGTGAAGGGGAAATTGGGTTGCAAAAATGAGAGACAGCCAGGGATGAAGTTAATGTTTGGAAGCACAAACAGTACAGTTCTCTGGAAAGCCAGAGGTTGGCTACAAACTCTGTTCCGAGTTTTTTGAGTAAAGGAAGAAATGAGATGGGCTGCAATAGTCGCAGTGTCTAACAGTAAAAAAATATATATACTAGTCATTCCTGAGAACTTTGTACATTAACTTTCTATGTTTTACTTAACTGGTATCAAACTTTTGACCATTTTTGCTTCTCCGTTCTGTAATAAACTGGAACAAGAAGATAGAGAAAATTATACATCATAGGCTGATTTGAGCTTTTTTTTTTTTTTTGATATAGTAGCAGTTCCTACATTCCTGGGGCCCATTCATGAAGATTGTGGTTTTGTAGGAATGGGATGGAAAATGAGAAATACACACACACACACACACACACACACACACACACACACACACACACACACACACACACACACGCTTTTTCCCTAGGTGTTTCTGCTCTAGCAAGTCCAAAGACATATACTTAGAAACTGCTGATGTCAGATGTGGTGAAAGGGGAGTGTTGCATATAAGTTTCCCCATGAAACGGACTTTGGGGAAGAGAGAATTTATTGGGGGGTGTTGGAATCAGCACCTGCAGTAAGTGAAGGAGGAAGGATACAGCAGAGAGAAAAGTTGGTCTGTGAAACAGTCACAAACAAAGGCCCTGGATGATTGCAAAGAGCTTTGGATTTAAATAACTTTGTATGTTTACCTAAATTAGAGTAAGAGATAACCTTTATATTTCCTCATCGACCAGTCATTGAATGCTACTCCCCGGAGGTAGGTGATGTTGGGTAAGGTGGCTCTCTCAGGAGAGGACAGTCTTTAATGAGGGACTCAGTTATTAGCTGTTAGTTGCCAACCCTCATAGCAGCTGAGGGAATGAGTATTTCAGTGCTGAAAAGAAGGATCTGGATGGCCCAACACAGCAGCTACTATAGCCCACCTCTTAAGCCATTCATATCTACTTGCTTCATGTATGTTCTGGGAGTAGCTCATTTGAGATTCTGGTGGTCTTCTTTCCCCAGAGGACACATATAAGGGAAAGTTGAATAGATAAACTATAGCTCCTACTTCCGTCTGTCATCTCAGGGGTCCTTTATTTTTTTAAGCAGCTCTATAACTTTCTAAGGGTCAGCCCCTTGGCTGCTACTCTGTCCTTGCTGCTCATGGCAATAACTGCACCCACTTTGCTTTAGATGACTGAGTGCCACTGCTGCCCCCCACTTTATTATTTTGAGATCCAATGATCCCCATTGCTACAAGGGGGCTCAATTCTGTAATAACATTTCCTACTGTCAGACTTGATCTACAGAAATTGGCCACCACTTAGGTTCCCAGCAATGCTGCTGCCTCCTCTTGCCCCAGTGCATCCTTTATTGTTTTGGTTAAGTGGTATGCTTTCTGGGTCTTTTGTGGGTCAAAGTCATCTGGTGGGTTTTACAACTTTTTCTGGTATACTCATTATTGCCTACTTTTCTGACGCTTTTGATCTTTCCTTCAACCATATGGCGCAATATTTCTATATTACTTAGTGTGGGCCATTGCTTTCTCTCAGTTCCTAAGAATTCTCCTAGTAACATGTCATCACTGCCTGAGTCCTTGCCAACCGTTAAGTTCTACATTACTTTCATAAATTATTCTTTATCTGCCTTTACGTTCCACCACCCCCCTTAATTCTTAAACTTCAGTCCTATATGTACTCTCCTAGCTCCTGCTAGTACATGTTGTCTAGATCCTATAGCTCCTTTGATCTATGATCCCTTTCTTTCCTTAGTATGCCTAGCATGTCCCAGGCCAAATTTTGTTGTTACTTAAATCTAGTTATTTGAGTGGCCAGAAGGGGAGGTCAGGGCAGATCCTGAGTAGAGTTCATGTTGTTCTTCAAGGGCAGAGTTGCTCTGCCTTGTCTTCCATCAAGGCGGGACATTAGCCTTTAACAGGGAGGATTGGGTTCAGAGAAATCTGCAGACTCAAGCTTGTCCAGCAAGTCAACCCAGATAACCCATCTCATGTCTCAGGGTCCCATTTCTTCCTAATTGGGGCCTTGAACTTGGCATATCACACCTGCCAGGGATTTGAATTATTGTGATTAATGCTTCTCTTGTTCTTATGAGTCTTGGGCTTGGTTCTTGCCTTTGTCTGCCCTCCAGTGACAAGAGATGAGAGTCACTTGATATGCTGCAAGGCAGGCACAGGGTTTCACACTTAATCTTTAATTGGTGATGATTGCCTTTATTATTACTATTTCCTTTGTATTTCTCATATACCTCTTACATCATATCTGCTAAACATTTCATTTCACTATCATGAAAGTTTTCCCATGTTCTAGGATCTATCCATGCTCCACCTATCATCAATAATAAGGGCTTTTACTACTAACTCTTAAATTTACATCATTTTTCTGACCATTCCTAACATACTGGCACAGGTCAGGTTCCCTGGGAGGTAGTAATCTCCAGATAGACTCTTGAGAGAAGGAGAAGGAATCAGGAGTGGGGACAGGAAGGAATTGGGCTGTGTCGCATTCATGACCAAGACCCCAGTCGACCCCATAGTTTGCTCTGGAGTTAGGGTGATTCTGCATTGTCATCTCAAATTGGGGCAAGGGACTGGGATTTTATATCTCTGATGAGTCACTGGATGTGAGGTTAGATTAGGCAGTCCTCTTTAATGAAGAATAGTCTCTGCAACAGGACTCAGTTGTGGCTGTCAGCCACCAACACTCCCAGCAGCTGGGGAAATGCATCTTTCAGTCTTGAGAGGGCAGAGGCCATTGGATGGCCCAATATAGTGTCCATTAAAGAACAAAAAGCAAGTTAAGGCTTTGAACTTTAAGTCACTTACATAAAGTATGTGAAGTCTGATTTGTTTGCTGCTATATAGACAAATACAATATCACATGAGATTGAAATTTAGAACACTAATGTAAATTTAGAGAGATGAAGGAGAAATCGTTGGATGACACTCCAATTATATAAATCCCAAAATTTCTCCTGATGGCAATCAACTCTTTAAAATACTTCTCTTCTCTCAGGCTAAAAAAGATGGAGGTTTTTCATTTCAGTTCCCCCCAGGTCTCTACCCTATAAGCACTATAGTCTATATTCTTAGAGAATACAAGAGTAAACAGATGTGTTACCTGTCCTCCAGATAGTTGGATTGCAAGGTTATTCCCAGGCTTGATCAATTGAAAATCTTTCCACTGATTTAGAGAGAACTGACTGGGGTGGGGGGAGGTGCAAAAGGGAAAGAAGAAAGGAAAACAGCACCACATTAAATAAATGTACATATAAATTACGGAATACATTTCAATTTCCAAAATGTTAAAATGTGCATAATTGTGTGCCTCAGTAAGGGGATAACAGAGTGTGAGGCAGTGGTGAGTGTTATAATAAAATACGCAAATTATGGAAAACTCCAGGAAAGGAGAGAACATTCTAGAAACAACAGAAAAAACCTCAGGGGAAAGGTAAAATTTGAATAAGGACTTGAAGAAAAAAAAGTGACACACTTAAGAATGCGTGTGATTTTATGGTTACTGACATTTAAAATCTGTATATTTTTCTATTCAGGCTGGTCTAATCTAGTAGATAAAATCACATTTTACTGTACCAGTCTTTATTTTAGCTGAGTCTCATAGTATATTAGATTTGTGGGGATCTAATTATCGATCTACTTACATCATATTGTTATTTAACTATTTCAGTGCGATTTGCATATATATCATATTATGGTGTCAAGAGACTTTACAGCAAAGGAAATCTATTAAAATATGAGTAGAGCAAATGCTGTTTACATGTGCTTTGCTACTTATTAACATTGGCCAGTTGAGTGTTTTAATATCCTATTAACAACAGGGACAAAATAATGAATTTGTAGCTATTATGATATGGTTACCTCAAATTTGCTGCAAAGCAATAGATATAAAGTAATTCCCAGTTACTATCACATTTCACATCTGTGAGTGGTAGAACCAGATAAGGAATAAATAAAATTACTTGATGAAATCACAATATTTTGGCAAACCTTAAAACATTTTTAATTAAAGTGGCTCTTTCTTCTACTTATAGAATTAATATGTGCTGATTGTGAAAAAAAATTAGAAAACAGACAAGTGGAAATTAGGATGAATTATTCACTCATAATTCTTGGTAAGGTAGGAACAGCAATATGGCAATTGAAAATAGGAATAATGCCATTATGAAGTGACTTTTTAATGTTATGATGGAAACCAAGTCTCAGATTAAAACACGCACACACACACACACGTGCACATTCACAGCAGTCTAGCTCAAATCTTCTGGAAAATAAAAAGGCTCTTTCCCTCCCTCCCTCCCTCCCTCCCTCCCATGTCCCCCTTCCCCCTTTCCATTTTGGTCTTTTTCAATAAATTAACCCCTTGTGAATAACATGAAAATGCACTTTAACAAGGCTTATAGGACAAGGAGCCAGAAAGGCTGTCATACCAGCACATGTGAGGCAGCTATGAACGTAATAGGAAATTCAAGATGATTTTGAAGCTGGTGTCAGGGCACTATCCTGAGAGCTCTTGTTCTTCCCCCAAAGAAATGCCAGACCTTGACACTTCAGAGTTGTTTTAGAGCCGTGCTCTCAGTTGTCATTGTTATGATGATGTATAACATATAAGAAGATTTGTTGATTTAGGAAAACCACATCACATATAAAAACATCCATTTATAACCCCTTGACCAGTCTATCTTTAAGGGATTTGATTGCATCCACTAAATCTAAAACTAAATCTCCCTTGTGTTAGTTGTGGGTCTGGTCTGTAAATCTTATTGGAAAAAGTTAAGATACAAATGATCAGAGAGGAGAAATGGAACTTTGGGTTACATACCTCTGCAGTGAATACTGATAGCATGACACAGAACAAGAGCCATGTCCTGAAAGTAAGCATATTATAGAGGCAGATGGTCAACTGACTATATGTCATTCACCATAACTTGGTCTAAACTAATTACCTAATGTAAGAAACAGATGTCTAGGAGCCTCATAAATGATATATGGATGACTTTACAGTATAGCCAAAATTATGGCAGCTATTAAAATGCCACTGATGTCTAAAAATAGAAAGAAAACTACATCAAATAATATTTTATAATCACTTTTTTTCCCTCAGAAATTCAAAGCATCTTATCAGCAGTAATGTGACACATGCATAATAGTTACCATAAAATAGGGCTATTTGTGAGACTGCCATTGGGTGCTTTTATTTAAATTATTGCTTCTGTGAACTAAATTGTATCCCTGTGACATGCAAACATAAATGCAGCTCTGAAGATTTCCATGCCTAGGTGGGATCTGTTCTTACAGACACTGTAACACTTGCAGTATCCTTAAAAGCAAACCAGTGGGAAAACTAAGGCCTGGACTAAGAGGGAGATGAACTCAGGCTTCCTACTCCCAATTTAGTTGGGTCTCTGATAGATGAATATAGCGTTTGTGAATACCTACGGATATAGTGTCTGTGCATTTATCCTGACTAATTAGGGATCTCTGATTTGATCAAATAAAATACATTTAAATGAATTAGATCTTTTAAGTGTTTTATGCTTTTTTAAATTTTCCCTTAATGTTAAGAAATGTATCTAACATACAGAAAAATAGAAAGCAATATAACAAAGTTACCAACCACCGAGATTTAATAAATACTTTAATATTTATTAAATTTTATATTTGCCATGTTTGCTTCAGATTCTTTTTGGGGAAGTGATAGGAAAAACAAAACACTCCAGATAGATTTGGGAAGGACTTTTCCAAGCCCATTCCCCTCCTTCCTCAATAATAAATATTCTTATACCCAGAAGTAGAACTGCCCATTCATATAATTCATATTTTTTGTTTTTTTATTTTTTGTGGTTTTTTTATTTTTTTTAATTCATATTTTTTGCGTTTTTTTAAATTTTATTTTTCTTATTTATTTAAGGGAGTTAAATTTCTTAATATAATCTGTTGTTGTATAGTGCAAATATCTTTTTCAAGTCTGTGGTTTATTTTTAAACATCGTTTGTGTTATTTTGCTCCTAGTCGAATTTATCAATCCTTTCCTTTATATTTGGTACTTTTTGTCTTGTAAAAAAATCCTTTTTTATTACATTTAGTAAAGACAGTAACTTCTAATTTCTATTAAAAACACTAGAGCTTTGTTTTTCATATTTAAATCTTTAATTCATTTGGAATGCTTGGGCACAGTGTGAGATAGAGATCTGATTTAATATTTTTTTCCTATATAAAAACCAATTTATTCATTGCCATTTTTTGCATATTCCATTTTTTTCTTGCGCATCCGTGATGTCAAATCTTTCATATGTCAAGTTCCTGTGTAGGGTAGACATGACAATGCTCACCAATATCGGTTATCCAGTTCTTCCTGGACACACCAAGGCTCTACCTCCCAGCTCTTCTCCAGCTCAGCAGGGCTACTTAACTAGTAGTGGACAATGACCTGTGAGCAGAAGCCACGTGTGTCAATCCTGGGATGAGAGTGAAAAATCCTTATCCCATTTTCCACTTCCCTGAAGAATGTTTGCTAAGATGGCAAAGCCACAAGATAGAGCTGCCTGGGTTGTTAAATTACTTCATGGTCATCATACTGACAGCAGTCTCTATATGAGCAAGAAGTAAACTAAGTGCTAAGCCTCTGAGATTTTAGGGCTAATTTGCTTCTGTAGCTTATCCTGATTAATACACCATGGTTCTGATTTTGGGCTCTCTATTTTGTTCCTCGGGTCCATTTGTCCATCCAAGCACCAATACCACACTGCCTTAATTATTTTAGCCTTATGGGATGTCTTGGTTTTTAATAGGACAAGTCTCCATCCCCCTTCTCTTTCTTATCTGCTTTGACTTTTTACCTTTCCAAATGAGTATGGAAATTATTATCAAGGGTAATGAAATTGCTGCTGAGACTACAATTAGAATTTTATTAAATATATGCTTTAAGTCAGGAAGAAATGGCATCTTCATTATACTGAGTCTCTTATCCAAAGGCATGATAAATCTACTACATTTATTAGGTTTAACTGTATTAAAATGCCATTTTCATAGATCAAAAGTGTTCAAAAAACAAAAGTAGACTTGAGAGCAGTTGGAAAGACATCATTCATTTTGCTTAGGACATCGCAACATAATCAAGATGTTACTTCTCCCTAAGTTAATTTATAAATTTAATGCAATCCTAATAAAACATCAATACCAACAAGCTCCTTTTTGCAACTGGACAAGTCAATTCTAAACTTAATAGGGAAAAATAAACACACAAGAATAGTTAGAAAAAACACTGAAAAGGGAGAAGTATGAGAGAAAACAACTCTCCCAGACATCAAAGCACACTCTAAAGCCTCTATGATTAAAAAAGTATGATACTGGTGCATGAATGACAGACGGAACAATAAAACAGAATAGGAAGTTCATAAATAAACCACCTACATGAAGAAATCTAGTATATGACAAAGGTGGTATTTCAAATTATTGGGGCAAAGATTATTGTTGTTGTTGTTGTTGTTGTTGTTGTTATTATTATTATTATTATTATTTTTAACCAAATGGTGTTGAGACAACTGGATGGCCACTTGGAAAAAGATAAAATTAGATTCACTGCTCCCACTACACACCAGAATAAACTCCAAATTAATCGAAGATCTACATTTTAAAAAATGACTAGGAGACGTGGATGAATTCTATAACCCAGATAAAGAAAAATCATTGCAACTATGATTCAAAATCAGATTTAATTTTAAAAAATCTGAAAATATTCTGTTAAATAACTGGTCAGTATTTTTTTAAATGCCAATGTCATGGAAGTCAACAAGAAAAATTTCAGAAATTTTTAAAGATTAAAAGAGATCAAAGCAATATGATAACTAAATGTAATGCATGATCCTGGATTGGATATTGTAGTAGAAGAAAAAGATATATTATTGAAAAAATAGGAAAAGTTAACTATAGATGGAAGATTAGATAAAAGTATGAATTAAAGATTAAATAAAATACTGTATTCTTGTTAAATTTTATGATGCTAATAACGGTGTTATACAGTAGTTACATATATTAATATGCTTAACAGGAAATACGAACTAAGATATTAAGGGGTCTATCTACCTTCAATCAATCTCTTTCTCTCTCTCATCAATGATCTACCTACCTATTTACCTACCTACATATATAGAGATAGATATTCATTCAGTGTCACGATAATCCTTTATGTTATTTCCAGTTTCCTGGTATTATGAACAACATTGTTACATACGTTTTTGCATGTGTCTTTTGGTGCACACATGAAAGCTTTTCTTTATGGTATATGCCTGAAATTTAACTGCCTGACTGCAGGGTATATGTGCTTGTTTACTTTATTAAAAATATGGATGAGCCAATGTACATTTCTGTCAACTGTGTGTAAGTGTTGCTGATACTCCATATTCTTGCCAACATATGACTTACAATTTCTGTTAATCTGGTGAGTGTAAATGACATCTCTTTTTGTGATTTCAATCCATATTTCCTTTATTTATAATAAGGAGACAATGTTTATTGACTCTTTGTATTTCCTCTTCAGCAAAATGCTTGTTCATGCCTTTGCCCATTAGTTTGTTTGTCTTTTTTACTTAGGGGAATTCTAAAGATTCTGCAAGCTAATATTCTGTTTACTGTATGAATTACAAATATTTTCTACCAATGAGTGAATTATTTTCATGTGTTAAATAATGCCCTTTAATGTTCAAAAGTTTTTCACTTTTGTGTAGTCAAAAATATTAATATTTTCCTTTATGGTTTGTTTATTTGGTCATATTGAAATAAATTCTTTCCTAACTCTATAAAGAAAAGTTTTATTTGAAACTTTAACTTAAGTAGTTTTTTTTGTTATATTGTGACAGAACTAAATTCATATTTTCAGTATACATAGCTGTTGTCCAAGCACCAGTTACTCAAAAACCCATTCTTTCTTCACTAATGTGTAAAGTCCCTTTTACGATATATCAATTTTCCATATATGTGTGAGTCAGTTTCTGGACTCTCTGTTCTGTATTTTTTAAAATTTGTTTATCTCACATCAATATCCTGCTATTTTTATAACCAGAGCTTAGTATCTGCTAGGACAAATCATCCAACCTTCTTCTTTATGAGTTTCTGGAGTTTTTTTTCTTTCTATTATTGACAAACTTAGTCCTCGATAAATTTTAGAATCGAGTTTTTAAAATTTGTAAAAAATCTGGATGAGATTTTGATTGGAAGTACATTGAATCTACATATAGATTTGGAGAGAATTTATATCTTGACAATAGTTTTCCCACCCAGAAATGTAGTACATTTCTTCATTTATCCAGTTTTTCTTAAATGTTCTAGCAAAGCATTAAAATTCCTTTACCCAATAATTCTGTTTGTAGTGGGAAGGCCTTGTTTCACATCAATTCTACCTGTCATATTTACTGGTAATATTCTCAAATTCTGGTAAACCATAAATCAAATCAATATTTTTTAATAGACTCTTCAGGAAATTGATACTCTAATGATCAAGGTTGATAGTTATAGGTATACCCAGAAAGGATTCAATAAAATCTGCAAGAAATTTCAGTTTACTTGAAATTAAGATGGTTTGGGACAATTTGTGAGCCTAACTTGAGACATTTCTTTTTTATTACTCTCTTCCCTAATCTTATTTCTATTACAATTCTGATATTTCTTTTCTATCTTCTAATATTAGCTTTTATTTTAGAATATCTATGTAAATCCTGCTTTCTCCTCTAAACTTTCCCCTCTAGACATTAATGCTTTCTTTTCCAATACCCTAAATACTCAAAAGCAAGGATGTTTCCCCTAAAATTTTTATTATGAAATTTCAAACTGTCATAAATTTTGAAAGAACAGTAACATAGAAACCATATACTCACCTAGCTTCTATAATTGTTAATATTTTCCATATTTAATCTATCTACTCTATTTATCATCTGTCTATGTATGTATGTATGTATGTATGTATGTATGTATGTATGTATGTATGTATCTATCTATCTATCTATCTATCTATCTATCTATCTATCTATCTAATCTATGTATCTATCTATCTATCTATCATCTAATCTATCACTTATCAGTCTGACAATCTATCTTAGTCTGCTAGGACTGCTATAACAAAATATCATACAGTCAGTGGGTGACTTAAACAACAGAAATTTACTTTCACGCAGTTCTGGAGCCTGGAAGTCCAAGATCAAAGTGTTATCAGATTTGGTTTCTCCTGAGGCCTCTTTTCTTGGCTTGCAGACTACTGCCATCTCGTTGCGTCCTCACATGGTCTTTTCTCCATGCACGCATGCCCCTCTTGTCTCTTTCTTTTCTTATTTGATTAGGGCCCCATTATTATGACATTATTTAACCTTAATTGCTTTTTTTTTAGGCAGACGAAGGCTATTTTATTGAATGATTGATCTATAATCGCCAAGGCCACTATGTACAGGTAAGAGAGGTGGTGCTTTATTTTTTAGTCTCTTCTTCCTTGGACAGAGTCTGGATGGCTTCTTTCTCCTTGTCCTGGAACTGCTCTTCATGGCACTTGTGTGCTTCCTTGGTCTTAGACCTGAGAGCCTCAACCTGGTTAGCCAGAAATTTCCTGTGAGTCTTGTCTGCCTTCAACTTGTGGATGTGTTCCATGAGAATCCGCTTGTTTTTGAACACATGACACTTCACTTTCATGAACAGGCTGTGATACATGTGGCAGCCAATCTTAGATTCACTGTATCTTCTGAGCAGTCAGTGAAGGATTCTCACCCTCCTCATCCAGGTTACCTTCTCAGGCATCCAAGCACTGGCAGTGCCCTTTCTCTTACATATGTCCACGGACCTGCCCTTCCTGTGGGCCAAGGTGCCTTTCTGGCATCGAGCTCGGGAGTGGACAGTCACAGGCCTCCAGATGATCAGCCCATCTTTGATCAGCTTCTGAAACTGCTGCCGAGAGTTGGCCTTGACGATTTCATTGGTCTCATTGGGATCCAGTCAGACTTTCTTTTTGCCATCGAGCAAAAAGAAACACTGGAGGCAAGCCTTTTCCAAAGTCTGAGCATGCTTACCGCTGCCACCATAGAGGTAAATGCCTTTAATTACTTTTTTAAAAGCCATCTCTAAATACAGCCACATTGGTGATTAGGGTTTCAACAAATGAATTTTAGGGAAGGACACAATTCAGTCCAAAATTTATCTATCTATCTATCTATCTATCTATCTATCTATCTATCTATCTATCATCTATCTTCATTATTTTCTATCTGTCTATCCATCATTTATCTATCTATCATCTATCTATATCTTTCTCTCATTTGTCTATCTTGTTGAATCTTTTCAATGTAAATTCCAGTTATCATGAGCTTTATCCTTACTTTAGCAAACATCCCCCCCCACCCAAATAAACACAATCTTCTGAATAACGAATGCTACTACATCATCTAAAAAAAGAAACCATGATATCCTAAAACTAACTAATATCAACTCCATATTAAAATTTTCCCAGTATTGAGTTTTCTGCTTCTATTCTCTCTTCTACACTTATTAGTCAGTGCTCTTCTTGATAAAAAAAAAAAAAAGGAGGGGGGGCACTTTTAATATCAACTAAGGATAAACTTTAGTTGCTTCTAAGTAGTTTACTTAGATTAAAGCACAAGTTCTTCCCCTGGGATTCTTACCCTGGTGACTCAAGGGTACACTATAGGAGTTTTGTGAACCTCTAGAAACTATGTATATGTACATTTTTCTTGGGAGGAGGCCCAGAGTATATTCAGGTTCTCAAGGTGTCCATCATACCTCAAACAATTGAGAACGACTTTTCTAAATTTTCCAGTGTCACACATGGAGTTCTCTGTGTTGACTTAGACAAAAGAATTATACCATTTAAAGGTATCAACATATTCTGTTTTAAAAATGTGTATTGTTACTTAAAAGCCAAAGAGGAGCTATCATAGTTGAGAAAGTGAAGGGGAATAAATGCAACTATAAATTAGGATCCAGTGGATGATGCTATTGTAAAAGATAATGATTTTTTAGTTTAAATAATGTTCACTATCTTGATCACAAGTACTATTAAGGGAAAATAGTGACTAAGCTGGGTTCTTTCCTCGTCTGTAAAATTAAAACATAACCTAAAAATTAAAGCATCATCTTTTGTAGACAAGCACTAATGACTCTGGGCTGACAGGTTAGTTTAGTTCAAGCATTTCATAGATGATTAAAGTTAATGAGTAAAGTGTAAGCAGGACTCTGCTTAATGAATGTGCTAATTGTTTTTCTTGCTGCAAATATTAGTGCTGCTTTTAACCGCAATATACAGAAGATTAGGAGCCAATTCATTATACGTTGTTTAATGAGTTATATTTATACAATATAATGGCATTGTTAAATGCACATAGTACCTTTTTAATATTCAAAACACTTTACTAGAGCATACTATTTTAAGCTCAAAGCCATCCTTTGTCAGGAGAGAAGGCAGGAATAATATGCCTATTTTGACATGGTGGTTTTGAGCCCAGACTTTCAATTCATGCTGTCTGGGTTTGAGTCCTAGCACTGTCATTTACCAACTGTCCGATCTCAGAAAAGTTATTGACCTCTCTGTGTCTCCGTTCAAAAAGTGGAGTGAGTGATAGTATTTACCTCGTGCACATAATAAGATTACTCACCAAAGTAATTGCTTATAAAGGGTTTAAAGCAGTGCCAAGTACACTGCAAGCCTCATAAGTATGTTATTAATATTAGTTATACCTGTACCCTCATGATCCATTCTCCACAAAGCATCCAGAGTGGTCTTTTAAAACTGAGAATTCCTTCATGTCCCCTGACTCCTTAAAATACCCTGGCACTGCCCAAACTGTTCACCATTGCCATGTATAGACTGGCTTGTGCCTCGTTCTCCACATTCATCTTTCTCCCCCACCTCTGGCTCTCTGCGTCAGACACACTGGTCTCCTTTCTGTTTCTTAAACACATCAAGGTCTTTTCCACTCCAAGTCCTTTTTCTGGTCTTCCCTTCCCCCATCCCCCAGATCCTCAGACATCCCTGATTCACATCTCAATTCAAGGCAGGTTCAGGAACACAGGACACCTTCTCTATCTTATCTCGATTACATTCTGCCACCGCCACTGCCCTGTTTAATAAATAGAGGAAAAGATTGTTGCCCACCTTGAGATTCATGGCATCTTATTTTCTTTATAGCGTTTATCACATAAACAATGCATAAGTATATACGTGGGATATTTATTTATCTGAATAAATTTGTAGTGGTGCAAAAGTCCTTTGAAACTCAGAATCTCTCTGGCTCGTACCATAATTCTTTCCAATGCTCTCTTAGACAGTGGTTCTCAAAGATCAGTGAGTGCTATGCCTATCCCCTGAGTTTCTGATTCAGTTGGCCAGGGAAGATCTCTTTAAGGAGATGACATTTAAGCTGGGACCTAAAGAATAAAAAGTCGTCTAATCCCATGAGACCTGAAGGAAGAGAGTTTCCGGTAGAGGGAACAGCACGTGCAAATACTCTGAGCTGAAGAAAGAGTATAACTTTTGAATAACAGAAGAAAGGCTGGCATGGCTGAAGCTTGGTAAGTGAGCGGAAAAGAATTCCAGGTTGAGGCTGAAGAGGAGGCAGGGATTCGACTAGGCAGTGCCTGATTGCCGTGGGGAGGAAGGTAGGTTGTATTCTGAATGCTGTGGGAAAGTTTGGGAAGGCTTTAGGCAAGAGAGAAACCTGATCTGATTCACATGGTTTTAAATCAATATAAGAGAGCCTTGTAAGGAAGCAAAAATGCAGTAATAGGACTCATTCTACCCCTCCTCTGAAGCAAACATCGACTCAATACTGTCCTCCTAATGTTTTTTTGTTTGTTTGTTTGTTTGTTTTTAACAGCTGCCATAGAACTACTTTAAGGTGGGCTGTTGCCATTGTAGCAAACAGGTCAATATAGTGTCTGCCTCAATTCCTAGTTTGGAGGGAAATCTCAAGCTCACAGTCTCTGCTTAGGGAAGAGCCCAAGTAATTTCTCACGTGGAAGAATTTCATATTCTGCCTCACCTGTCCTGGACCAGGAGACACACCAGGATACAGGATGGCCAACAGTTTGCGAAGTGGCCCAGCACAGGGCTTTGCCCAGCAAGGTCAATGATAGTGAGCAAATCACTCCAAATAGACTCCGCTTTTTGTAGTAGTAGCAGCAGCAGCAGCAGCAGCAGATGGTAGCAGGACTAGGGGCTTACACAGAGAAACGTCATGAGAGCAGAGTTATGAGGCAGTTAGAAATGAGCAGAACTGATTGGTAAGCATAAAAGGCTGAGAGAAAATGCCCAGATCAGAAGGGGTTGCTTGGCTGTGGCAGAAGAGGCAGAAGCCAAGGCAAAAAGATGCTGATCTCCAATGGTGGAGAGTCAATTAACTTTTGCCTCTGGGAAGTGAAATGGATGGAAGCAAAAAGGACCTGGTTTCTATAGGAGTGCTGCGTCCTCAAGAGTAATCCATTTCAGGCAGCTTGAGCAAATCTGCTTTTACGGCTCTTCCTGGAGTCTCTGCCTTGATGGTGTCATTTCTATGTATGTCTTGAAAATACCTTCCCTACTGGCCTCTGCTCCCACTACACAGGGTAATATCTCTCCCTCCCATTCCCATTACCCAAGCCCTTAGCCAGAACGAAGCCTGACAACCACACTGCTCTCGAGGATGTCTTGTTTACTGATTTTCCTTTACATCCCTCGAATGTAATAATATCATAATAAAAGAAACTGACAGGACCTCTAAAATTAGGTTTAGATTTAGATTTACCTTCAGAGAAAGAAGTAAACTCCTACAGGTACCAAAATCTGAGATAGCAGTCAAAATGACTGTTAATTACTGTAAAATAACAAAATCCCCTCCTAAAATATAATTTCTATGAATTGAGTGTGCTGTACATTTATAATTTGTATACTTATATATGTGTATAAAAATTCTAAAAATTAAGTGTAAAATACAATAACATTTTCTCATAGATGCCAGAGATGCATCACTTCTCTATTTAGAACCATTTATTAGCAGTTCATAACCTTTAGAACACGATCCCCAAATCCTTAGGAGTACACATGAGACCCATCTCTACAGGTCTATTTTTCTTCTCCTCTGTCTCTGGAAATGCAAAAGTTCTGATACAACTGTACGGAACAACTTACAATATCTCAAATGGTTGCACCATCTCATGCCTTAGACTATTATTACCAAACACAGCTGCTCTGGGAAGCCTCCCTCCAACTGCTTTTCCTCTAGCATGAGTGAATCCCCTGCTCTGGGCCTCTATCATATCTTGTGCTCACTTCCTCCTTCATGCTGTGATATGTTTCTCTGGACTCTTCTGTCTATTCTGGGCTTGGCTCTGAGCTCTCAGAAGACAGGAACTCCATATTTATGATTCTCCAATGCCCAGCACAGTGTCAGGCACACAGATTGTGTGATCCACAATAAATGTTTGTTGAATGAATGACTGAATATACAAAGTCTTGTGCTGCAGTCTCAAACAGAGGCATAACTTGGGGTTGCCTCAGGAAGAGCAGTATTTATACTACAGAAAAGGCATAAGAACCTTCTTCACACACAATTCCTAATAATGCCATGCATAGTGGCATGCTCTGTGAAGTTTCAGGACTTCCAGCGCTCCCCATCCCCCCAGGGCCTACCTAGAAAGGGCCAGTGTGTTGTGTAAACCCTTCCTCTCTGTGTGGCATAGATGAGGGGATTAAACACCTCATCTGTCAGTGTCTTCTAGTCTCACTAGAGTATGCCTTTGACTACTTTTTAATCATCCACTTGGATTCTTCCCCCTTCCCATGGCTGATTCTTCCTTAGCCTGTGGGTACTAAACCTTACATATCACCTCCTCAGAGATGTTTTCTCTGTCTCAGGGCAGTTTGTCCATTCCTTTGTGACACCCAGCACAGTTTGTACTTATGTATTTATTTCTTCATTGCCTCTCTGAGAGCCGGATGTGGGCCCCTCGAGAGTACATACGGTCTCATTCTCTTCACCAGACACAATGCAGTAAGGCACTTCGCTGGCACCTGGTGAACATTTGGCAGAATGTGTTTGGGATGAATTACCCTCTGAATAAGTATCATACTCTTAGTTGGTGTGCCCAACTTTGAAAAAAAAAGTTATGTAATTTAATTCTCGAAAAAGAAACTGGGAGGTAGGAATCTATATTATTATTTACTGATAAGTAACAGGCAGCGATAGGAGTAAAGGCTTGCACCCAGGTTTTCCAACAGAAGGTCGGTTTCTTTTTCACCTCTACAATTATCTGTAGAGAAATTTTCAGGAGCGCTAAAATAGAAAAAGTTTAGCCCAGTGGAGCTCGTATTGTTACTGCTGTTAATGCACACTAGGGAAGAAAAAGGAAAATAACAGGGTGGCAATGAATGGTGCTAGAAATGACCCAAATGTCTTATTGAACATGCTACTTACGTTATTTTTCAAGTCACTCGAGTAACCTAATTTATTATGAAACATCAAGATCTAAATCCATAATTCACACAAATTCCCTGTAGTCTCACTTTTATGCCATCTCATCTTCAGAAAGCGTTTTCTAAACTGAGTTGATAAGTGTGGACACTGAGGTCTTATCAGTCCAACAAGAATGAAGAAAATTCAAACATAGAATTCAAGTCAGCCAAGACTTTATTTGTTGGGTGAGAACCAATCAAATGAGGTTCATTATTCTAGTTTTCAGAAGGACCTTTCAGAATAAACACTAGAAAAAATTTCATCTTCAAAACATAATTATTTGTACATATTAGTGTAAAGCACCATGATTCAGAAATTATAGTTATAACATCTATATATCATAACAACCACAGCTATAAGAACACATGGAGATAGTGCAAGCTTCTGTGAATTTTGATGAGCAAATAGCATTGATTCATGTCTTTGTGAATTAAATGTTGAGAAATGTCTATGGACTTTCTCTTTTGATGTCATATTGTCTGCAGAACTATAGAAATAACTTCTTGTATATTCTCATAATAAATTCAGATGTTTAAATGCAACATTCCTCAAATGGTTTCGACCACAATCTACAGTGAAAAAAAGAGTTATTACTTTGGTCTGTGGCAAGAATTGGAGAGGCCACTCATAAGAAGAGGTATTTGGACTGGATCTTGGAGGATGAAAAAGAACTTCCTGGATGATGGATGAGATTAATGTGTCCCTGGTAAAGAGACAGCATGAACGAAGACTCAGAAGGGAGATATATTCTCAGTGGGTACTGAGAGTTTATGGAATTGCTGTGAGCATGGAGGACAAAGAGAGAAGGGTAGAAGGCGGGATGGGGAAATAAGACTGGGGAGGCAGGTTGAAGCAAGGTCAAGAAGAGCATTATGACATATTAAGTCATTTAAGTTTCATTCTGAAAGCAATTGAGAAGTATTTCATCATATGAAAAGTGCTTACAAATTAAAGGCAGAGGTCAACATACGAAAATATGAACTGAAGCAACTCTCACAAAGTTAACAACTAAACATTCATCTCTTTGCTCCTAGCATTCAGCAGAGAAAATGAAGAACAGAAGCGCGCTTTCTTGCATTATTAACGCAATGCTCTGATGGTTTTAGCCCATGATCTACATCTGTAAGGTAAGCCAGTATGCTGAAACACAGGGATACATTGGGACGTGGTTTGGGAACTCAGGGTGTGGAGTTAAAAACTAGATTTTAGCCACTCCATGTTTGAAGTCTTTGGTGTGACATGACCTGGGGCTTGGTTTTCTAACTGTAAATGAGGAAGTAAGACTAGAATAATGATTTACAACAGAGGTTGGCAAGTTGTTTTCTATAAAGGACGAGGTCATAAATATTTAGGATCTGAGAGCCACATAGTCTCTATTGCAGCTACGCAACTCTGCCATTGCAGCTTAAAAGCAGCCATAGACAATACATAAATGAATGGATGTGGCTGTGTCCCAATAAAACTTTGTAAACATGAATATGTGAATTTTATATAATTTTCATATGTCATGAAGTAGTATTCTTCTTATAATTTTTCAATAATGAAACCCATTCTTAGTTTGCAGGCCATAAAAAACCAGGCAGTGGCCTGGATTTTAGCCTATGAATCATTGTTAGCCAATCTTTATTTTTAAATGCCTTGTTTACGTATAGGAAAAATGTAATACTTTTTAAAAGTTCAACAATAGCATATTTCCCCCACTTTTTTACATTTAGTAATTTATTTTTAAATATAGTCAACCTATATTGTCAAAACGTATGCTGGTTATAAGAGTGATTGCCTTCTGATAGGACCAAAATAAAATAACTTTTTTCATACGCCCACCATGGTCATAGTTTAAAAAGAAATTACTTCATCAGTTCTTATATTGTTACTCAGAGGGATGAGAAGGTATTTTAAAAATACATAATTAATATTTTTAAGACACTATTTTTAAAAATGAGGAAGGGTTGAATAGATATTTACATACTGATGTTTATAACAACATTATTTCCAATAGGCAAAAGGTGGGAATAACCCAAATGTCCACCAGCGGATGAATAAATAAACATAATATGATATATACATTAAACAAGTATTATTCGGCCTTAAGAAAGAGTGAAATTCTGAGACGTGACACAATGTGAATGAACCTCGAAGACATTATACTAAGTGAAATAAGCCAGACGCGAAAGGACTAATGTTGTGTACCTCCACTTATGTGTGGTACTTAGAGGGGTCACATTCATGGAGACAGAAGGTACGATGGTGGCTGCCAGGAGCTGGGGGCAGCAGGGGAGGGCGGGGGGCAGGAAGAGGTGGTGGTGGAAAGTTAATGTTTAATGGGCACAGAATTTGAGTTTGGGAAGATGAAAAAGTTCTAGATAGGGATGGTGGTGATGGTTGTATAGCAATGTGAGTGCACTTAATGCCTCCAAATCGTGCACTCAAAAGTGGTTAAAATGGTCGATTTAATGAGATATATATTTTACCACAATAATTTAAAAAATGAAGACAATGAAACAGTTAAGCTAGTATCACACAAGACACAGGAAAAATGGGGACTAGGCTGCAGGACTGTGACCTGGTACATACCTGTGAGAAATCTGAACACAAAACGACCATGGCAGCTTTCATGTCTGTATTTCGAGCATCCTATATATTACCAGTGTCTGTTTTTTAAATAGAGCACATAATTTCAGAAAATCCTCTCAACGTTTTACAAGGGAAGAAACAGAGGTTCAGAGAAGTTCATTGTCAAGGAACCAACAGGCAGCTTGCAAACCCATGCCTGTGCCTCCAAGGCCAACCCATGATTGTGCCTCCTCCTTGAAATTCTGAATCTACCCATTGAATACAAGCTTTTCAGGTAATTCACGTCGCCGTTGTTACCTCTGAAGGAGAGAGGACTCAGATAACTGCATTGCCTGTGAGTCAGGGTCCACAGTGCAGGACCTGTGTGCTGTTGGTTTATGGAAGGGCCAAAAAGGTTGGTGCCATGTGCTGGCTGTTGATGTTGCAGGCCAGGTTGATTTCTGTCTTCACTCTCAGTAGAAGGGCTAATCTAGCCTTGTAGCTCACAGATTCCTACCTCAAACGTTTACACAACACCACTAAATAATAAATATGTGCATGCCTAATCTCCCCCACTTGACTGTAAGGGCAGGAGCTGAGCCTGTTTAATATTTATATTCTCCATAAGATCACCCTGTGCAGTGCTTTGTACCAAGTAGGCACTCAGCAAATATTTGTTGAATGGATGCATAAATGAATGTTAAATAATCTGCCTTCAGATTTTCCTTTTGTTTCAAATTTTCTCCTCCATCTGACATATGCAAGTGCCTTCCATGTCCCTTCCATAGATGTTACAGATGCCCTCAACTATTTTTTTGTGTTCTTCTGGCTTGCTTTTTCTCATCACTGCCAAAACAGACTGGGGGCCAAAAATAGAACCTCCTTGACAACTTAGCAGAGGACTCATGTCCCGGATTCCTAAGGTGGTGATACTGATTCTGTTAGAGCGGAATGGGAGCTTCATGACTGCCACACGCTTGATTTTGCCTGACGTTTAAAAGGAATAAAAGATTTCCTTACATGGTGGTTAATACAAACACTAATCACCCTTGGAAGGTGGGATTAGGAATAAATAGAGGAATGTCACAACTTGCCTTAAGGATGCTTAAAGATGTCTGAAAAGGAGACAGGATTCTGACATCCCTTTTTCTCTCTGTCTCTCCCTCTCTCCTTCCCTCCACTCCTGCCTCCTTTCTTTCTTGTTTTCTTTCTTTCTCTTTTTCTTTCTTGCGATCTCTGGTTTATGGCAGGATCAGTGACTCATGTGTGTTTTCAAGCCAGTGCATATTATGAAGACACAAGACAAGAATGTATATAAACACATATTCTGCCATAATACTGATTCTTTTGTGTTAAACTGGGGAAAACCCACAGCAACAGACACTGCCTCAATCCAGAATTATCTCTAATCCATCAGGGATACTACAGGATGGTAGGAAAATAGGACAGATACAGAGATAATAATAAAAGAGATCATCTAAGTATTAAGAGATAGTAATAGAATCTAAATAGTTTCCATTTATGGGGTGTTTGCTATGTGTCAGGCCCCATACAAAGGACTTTACGTACTTATCTCTTGAATTCTAACTACAACCCACAACTTCAGTGTACAGGAGTTGGGAGAAGGTATGGGGAGGCAGTGGGATGCAGTGGGTAGGGCCAAGCTCTGGAATCAGATCCCAGGGTCCTGGTCCCAGCTGTGGCCTGGCCTCTCCCTGCTACAGAGAGAGAACACTTCTTCCCAGATATTTGGTGTATCCGGCCTTCGCTACTGGACATGCGACATTTTAAGCATGATGTCTCTCACTTTGTTTCCATTTCCTCATCTGTGAAATAAGGATTATTATGGGGCTTAACTTATAGAGCTGATATTAAATGAGATAATAAAATATACTTCTTAAAACAGTGCCTGATGTGGAGCCCATTGTCTGTGAATATTAGGTTTTATGACCTTGAGGCTCAGAGAGGTTAATAACTTAACAACATTCACTTGATAAATTTATATCAGAACAAGAATTCAAACTCAAACCTGAGGGATTTCAAGCCCCCCAGATATTAACCACTTCACCATAATGGTAGTTCAGAGAGCAGTCAGTCATTATGGATTACAGAGAACGTGAGGAAGATTTGCAGAGAATGTGAGAGGGCTTGAAGGATGGAGCAGAATTTATTGAAATATAAATGGAGACTAAGTTTTGATGGAGAAAGATCTCTTGATTAACAAAACATCCCTCTTTACCAACTGCTACCTCTGGGTTTACTTTCTTTTCTGCCAGCCAGACTCATCCTCCTTCCAGTGAAGAAGAAACAGCAGCTGAAATACTCACTACCGAGAATGCTCTGAAGGTCAAAAAATGCTTTCTTCCCCACTCCCTGGAATCTGCCATAATACTGATTCTTCTCCTAGAGTGTTACTCTTGGTCTTGGCTTTGTTTGCTCTCTATTTTAGGTTTGACTTGCTAATGTGCATGTGACTTTAGGAAATAAAATCTAATATTTTAGCACTTAATTGTATACGTATTTTATTTAACTTAGAGACAATATTTATAAATGTGGCAGGAGAGGTGTCCATCTCTGGTCTCTATGGGAGAAAGAACTAGGACCCTCTCAAAGTTAAGGAAATAGAGAGACTATGTGTATATTTATATGTAAATGTATTTCTTTATCTATATCTACCTATGTCAATTTCTATATTCGTATCCATACCAATATCTATATCTATATATCTGTATCTGTATCTGTACCTATACCTATACCTACACCTATACCACTATCCCTCTCTATCTCTCTATCATCTCTATCTCTACCTCTGTCTCTAACTCTGTCATCTTTATATCTATATCAGGATGCAACAGAAGTTTAGGAATCACTCAACATTATGAGCTACAGGAGACTGGCTAGCAGGGATTTAATCTTTGTAATTCACTTAGTGTCTAATTACATTTTATATTTCTAACCTTGGGCTCGGCCATGATGGCTTCTCTCTCCTTTTCCTTCTCCATCTTCAGTTTCCAGAGTCTTTAACAGTCTGTGAGGAGAGAGAATGACTGGCAGGTAATGCACAGAGGAGGAGAGACCTTGGGGGAGGGGAGGTCAGCAGGCATTAGGAAGACCGAGGAACTGTGAGGGAGGCTACAGGTAGGTGCTCCATACAACCGGAGCAGGGAAGAGGAAGACCTTACTGCTGTGAGCGCAGAGATTCCTTAAATAGACTAGGGAGGCCAGTCACTGAAGCACATTATCCTCTGGTTCTCTATGGAGAACTTTACTTGCATCTGAGGCAGAGAAATGACTAAACATTTCTGGGTTTCCCAGTCTGTGTTTGATACCTTTTTACCAGCTGTCAGCTGGATTCCCCCAATAGGGAGGACTGAGTCGCGAAGACACAGTCCTAAATGAACCCATTTAACTAGTTGAGAAAAAGGCCATTTTGGTTACTAACCAATCACCCTTCCTACTATTTAAGGGGCACATGTCTAAGTGAAATGACTAAGACATTTTATGTACTATTTATTTTTCCCTTTTCTCCCAGCACAATCATAGATCTTGAGAACATTTTTCTACCTTACAAAATGGCTGGAAGTACAGTTGAAAATCTCGTAACAGTTATATTTCGTTTCTAATTTATGTCTTACTTTTATTCAGGGTTTCATCTTCACTTACCTGAACCATTGCAATAACACTTTATTGGTCTCTGTGTCTTCCAATTTATTTTGTAACTAATGCTGAAATCGTCTTTCTAGATCACAAATCTGCAGTTGTTATTTTCCTGCTTTCACCGTTACCGGATTTTTTCTTAAGCTTCATTTTTGTTTTTGTTTTTGTTTCCTCAATGAAATGTAATATGGAATCCCAATCTATAAAACATTGGAACTGCCCTGATCTTCAGTGGAAGCGGGATTGGGTGCAGGCAGAGCCTCTGCTCACTCAGCCTGTCTTACAACATCTTTACCCCCTTGACCTTTAGCAGTCCCCAACTCAGTGGCATCCACACCATCTTTTGGAACCCATTTTGAGCATATGCATCCTAAGCACATGGCTCCGCCTCTCCCAGCGTCCTCTTTGGCTCTCTTTCCATGCAGCTTCAACGTTAGGTACTCATTATGCTCTCTGCCTTTGTACCATCTCCCTCTTCTCCCTGGATCCTCTCCTCCTCCTGCTACCCAGTGATCTCCTCTCATCCTTTGAGAAAGAGCTCAGATGTCACCTCCTCTTAGAACCATCCACAACATCCCCGGAGAAAGTGGGTCATCCTCTGTGTCCATGGCTCTTGCTGACCATCTTTGTTATACTGTTTACTACATGGTTTGACAATTCCCTATCTGCACCTTACTGTGCACAGTAAGGCCACATCTTACTGTGTTTGTTTCCTCACGTGTGTTCCTATCAACTAGCATAGTGCTTGTCCACAGCAGATTGTAAATGATCATCATTGGTTAAATGGAAAAAATCGTGCACCAAATCCGAGTCAGAAACAAAGAGTATCTTGAGTCCATCGACAGCTTAGAAAATTTGGTGGAAATAAGTTTCACTCTTTGTGAAGTAAACTAACATTGTGGTTTCGTCATTTAAACTACATCATCGAGACAAAATAGACTTTTTAAGCCACACTGTCAAGATGTCCAGAGTCAAATGAAACTGAAGAAAATGGTTTCCTAGCATTCCTGAGAAATGATCCTACTTCTCTCTCAAGGCTCTACTCACACATTCCACTCTCCCCGGAGGGCTTCGTTGGCATCTCAGTAACATGTTTGTCTCTCTTTGTTTAACTCTTCTAATGATGACTGTCTCTACTGCATAATCCATTCCTGAATTCCCTACCCTGGACTCAGTCAGCAGTTTAAGTTGAAATATGCTGTTCCATGGAAGCAAAAGCTGGGTCTCGTGGCTCTTTGTACTTCATCTCCTCTGTTAAGCAACAAAGGACTTGGATCTCCAAGGACTCTTTTTTCAAAGCCTAAGCCAAAGGAAGAAAAAATTATTCAGGGGAAATAAGGCTTGCTGAAACATATGCCATTTGTTATTTTGAGCACGTGGGTCTTCTTTAGAAGTCTTATAAGAAAGTAAAGATTACTATCCAAATAAAAAGAAAATTACTTAGCAGCTTCCGCATTTCAAGGATGTGGCAGAATTTAACTAAGGGCAAAAGATGTCTTTGTAGAAGTCCAATAATGCGCATCATTAGGTATGCAAAAGAAAGTGTCAGGTAAATGAGCTGTAAGAGGAATGCTCACTTTTTCTCTGGTAGACAAGGAGTGCTGAGAACTGAGAGAGAAGGAGAGTTGGAAGATGGGCATTTTGCTAGGGATAGTATTCCCTAGCATTATAGTGACAGGTTGGGGCCCAAGGCAAGAAAGTGCTAGTAAAAAATTTCCCCCAGGGGGAATGGATGAAGAATTACAAGTACAGTGTTCTCTTGTATTCAGTTTTCAGTCGTTTATTATCCCAAGTGATGCTAGCCTCTTCATTATTCCCAAATATTCGGAAAAATCTGTTGTGCACAATGGCTTTTTGTTGGCGGTGTATGTTGGAAGAAATGAGGAGGAAGGTGGCAGCACACAGCCTGGAAAGAGGAGAGTAGTCACAGGAGAAGGGAAAATAAGCAGGGATCAAGAATTCAGAAGAAGCAGGAAGTCTGGGCGAGAGGTAACGAGGATGGCAATAGACCTGTGGGAATACCATGGATGCTGTCCATATCCGAGTTCATAGACGGGGGACTCAACCCTTTTTATTTAGACATTAAAGGAAAGGATGCCTCTTTTCCTTTTGGGCTACAAAAAGAATACATAACAGAAGAATATGTACGATCTTTTACGAGCAAGAGATTCTTCTCTCCAATAGCAGATCTATTTTAGGACTTCTGTAAGACCTGGGCATCTTGATTTTAGAGGGCTGATGTCACATTTGTCACATTAAATACAATACAGTACTTTGTTGTAAAAATGTGAAATCATTTTTTAATTTTGCTTTTGATATTATGTTTTCAATATAATTATTAATTTCTATTTTAGTGTTTAGTTATTTCGGAACCAATAATTTTTAAAGATCAGATCTTAAACATTTTCGTGGACTTTTGCAAAGCTTGTGAGCCTTCAGCCCTGTGCTTAATATAGCTAAAGGATAAAATGTTCATACATGAAAGTAAGCTCTTTCTTCCAGAAGTTAAGCCAATTCCCAAAGAGGCATTATCAGCTTCCCTTGATAAACACAGATATTTAACTCACACCTGCAAATGTTCGTTTTAGACCGTGATTTTTCAAATAAAATTTTAGTAATTTAATTAAACTAGCATAGAAATAATTTTTAGTGTAGGTCTTTATCTATAAGACTTTGGTTATCAATTGGGGTCTTGTTTCTAATTAAAAAACAAAACAAAACAATGCACACGGTAATTAGTAAATTAAAACCTTCAAAGCAAACCTCAAGGCCTGATAAGAACTGTAATTTTTTAAAGTGTTTTCACGTCAATAGACTATTTAAAGTCCTGGTTTTATAGATATTTTTCCTTTTAAGTAGAATTCTCTTAGCTAATCGGATGCTGAGTGGCGTTGCCTTTAATTTTATCTGGCCAAGCTTCCCTCCATCTGTTTTCCCAGAATGCTCTCATCCTCTCCTCCAGATGTTTGGCACAGCTTCTCAACTTGATGTCTATTTCTTCTTGTTCTCCTTCACCTCACATGAACCTTCCAAGTCATAATTCTTTGGAAATAGACACAGGGAGCTTTATTTCAAATTACCATCTTTTACTTAAGGAGTTCCATCTCAAAGGTCAGTACAAGTTAAAAAAAATTTTCCTTCTCATTGTAAAGTTTCTTAGCTGTATATATTTAAAGAGAAAGAAAAAGAAATAAAGAAACCAGAAGTACAAGATTGTTAAGCAACATTTCTATGTTCACATAAGCCAGAGACTCAGGAATAGGAATTAAACATCAAGAATTTTACTTCTCATTCTTTTTTGACATTCGATTTACTGCAAACTGAAGCTATTCTATCAGTCACTCTCCAGCTTCAACTTTGATCAATGCCTCTATTCAATAAGGGTCAAATACCTGAAGGGAAGTAAAAGAATTCTCTGGAACATATGGCAGAGAAGGATCATTTGTGTGTGCCTGCTGAAAAGACGAATGGCTCGCATTCCCTGCCCTCTCTCTGTTCGGTGTTCTCTGCCGCTCAGCTGATCACAGATAATCTTGTGCACTAGCTAATCTGCTGCTTCTCAAAGCAAACTAAACGAAATCAAAAGCTTAAATATCTGGAAACTAAATTATGATTTTTTAAAAAAAAATCTAGTTGCATGAAAAAAATTTCCTGACGAAGTGTACAGCATGTTAGAAAAATTCTTTTCTGCGACCACCTGCTGATATTCTATTTTATAACTGGAGAGAATACTGCCTTATGTCCAAAACTTAGATAGAATGAAAGCTTTTTCATGAGGAAGAAAAAAAATACCATCAACCTCATTAAGAACTTGGGTAGTTTTTCTGGTGCAAAGAAATCTGCAAAAGAGAAAAGCTCTTCTTCCCGTCCTTTGAAGAACAGTTTCTTTTTCCTAATGTCTCACGTTTACCTTTTGTTCTTCTATCCGACTGCCAACATCTGGGTGAAGTCAGTACAAGTTCTTGCCGCATTCAGGCAATGGCCTCCAGCACACAGCTCCTTGCTTCCAGGCTCTCCTAGATCCTATCCATCTATCCTTCCAGAGCTCTTTGTAAGGGGAACCCTACATTTGTTTAGAAGAAATAACTCACAAGGTTTTTGGGGGGAAAAGACAAAGCACCAAGGACCCATCCGAGGGCATGGGTGGAACTATCTTGAGAGAGACCGTAAGAGTAGCTTCTTGCCTGTGTCAAAATGAAAGGGAACAGAAAAACAAATAGCAGGGAATGGAAAATAGAAAAATGGACTTGAGTGAAGGCAGAAGATCTCCCTCCTCAATGTAATCTTTCCCCAGGACCCCCATTCTTCTTTAGAAAGTTGCCAAATGCATAAAATATTTGAAGGTAGTAGATTTTTGTGGAAACCTAAGATGGAATTGTGCATCCTATCTACATAGATATACACGGCCCAGGAGTGTGGAGATGTTGGGAAATGAGAGGAAATAACCATAAAGAAGATGGGAAATGTGTGCAGGTCTTTTAATAGACACAGGCTGTGACATTAGGCTCTAGACAAAGCTCTCAGAGCATGGGTAAGCCAGCTGAGTTTTAGGTTGGACTGTGAATGATTCACATTACCTGTGGAGTTGACTTTGAACTTATCAGTCTGACATTCTAGCCTTGTGTGAGCTTTCTTTCTTTGACTAAATTTCAGCCTCTTTCCCAGAACTCCTTTCAATTTAGCCAAACTGTGCTGGTCCTTTTTCCATGAATACGAATATTAAATTCCAATATCACCAGGTACAACCTGAATGATCTTAGGGCAAATTATTTAGCATTTCCGAATTTCAATCTATTTATCTGGAAATTATCTGAGAATAATCTCATTAGAGTTGTTTCAAGAATTAAATATGATAATGTGTAGACAACAAATCTGTCACCTGCTTCTCACACAGTAGACACTCAATGAGCCTCATCTCTGACCCTTTCTTTTCCCTTTGTCCCTTAATGGATTTTTGCTTCGACTTGTCCTTTTACCTGGGTTGCTGTCCCCTACCAAGTTCAAAGTTTACCTACTTTGAAATACTATATTTTATCACATAATGGCTACTATTCTAGTTATTAACTGCTCTCTCATCTCCTATTGTGGATTGCAAACATCCCCAAAACATTCATTTTTACATCCCTTATAGCATTTAAAGAGGTTGCAAATAGTATATGTTCCATACATATTTACTGAATAAATTCTCCATTATTGTTTACCAAAATGTTCCATGTGATTTTCCATCATAAACATTTAAATTTAGATTTATTCCATTAAAGCCTCAAAAATAAGACAGAATTTCTCTACTAGATATTTCTCACTCTATTTTCAAGGACCGTATTTTAAATTTCAAGGCGTTCCTTGAAGATGCCCAGCACTGCTTAGTTCATAACCAGTACAATGTTTTGACATAAGTAAATAAATCAAATTAAATATAACTTATTTCAAGCTCCACACTAATAAAGCAGGAAAAGGAAATCTTTTAGAAAAGAGCTGCCAAACATTGGATAACCTGCTAATCTAAAAACAATGAGATGTTTCTTTTCACCATCCCTAATTTAAAGGGAAGGCAGGTGTGCCTGTTTTGTGGTGTTGCTTATGTTTTCAATTGAGGAATAAACTTGCCTGTAGCCACTTAATCATCTGAGCCTTTTGGAAAACTTCATTGAGAGGTCAATGTTTGCTTCGCTTCCTTCTTCCTTCACATCTCCATAGCATATCGGCAATCTCAGTGATGCACCACTCTGTTGGTGCATCATAGGGTATGTTCAGATCCACAGATCGTGGCTGTTAGACCAGATGTTTTTGTCCCTCACTGCAATTAAACATAGCTCAATTCGAAAGAGATCAAGAATCTACAGTTTTAATTAAGAATATTCATGAGTTTGCACCTTGGAAAGCCAGAAATCTCATAATGTGTCAGAGTGGACAAGATTCTTTCCTTTGTGAAAAAAAAAAAAAA
>NW_011888933.1:2153868-2206438 GCF_000151845.1 Pteropus vampyrus | reverse complement strand
AGAGGAAATAACCATAAAGAAGATGGGAAATGTGTGCAGGTCTTTTAATAGACACAGGCTGTGACATTAGGCTCTAGACAAAGCTCTCAGAGCATGGGTAAGCCAGCTGAGTTTTAGGTTGGACTGTGAATGATTCACATTACCTGTGGAGTTGACTTTGAACTTATCAGTCTGACATTCTAGCCTTGTGTGAGCTTTCTTTCTTTGACTAAATTTCAGCCTCTTTCCCAGAACTCCTTTCAATTTAGCCAAACTGTGCTGGTCCTTTTTCCATGAATACGAATATTAAATTCCAATATCACCAGGTACAACCTGAATGATCTTAGGGCAAATTATTTAGCATTTCCGAATTTCAATCTATTTATCTGGAAATTATCTGAGAATAATCTCATTAGAGTTGTTTCAAGAATTAAATATGATAATGTGTAGACAACAAATCTGTCACCTGCTTCTCACACAGTAGACACTCAATGAGCCTCATCTCTGACCCTTTCTTTTCCCTTTGTCCCTTAATGGATTTTTGCTTCGACTTGTCCTTTTACCTGGGTTGCTGTCCCCTACCAAGTTCAAAGTTTACCTACTTTGAAATACTATATTTTATCACATAATGGCTACTATTCTAGTTATTAACTGCTCTCTCATCTCCTATTGTGGATTGCAAACATCCCCAAAACATTCATTTTTACATCCCTTATAGCATTTAAAGAGGTTGCAAATAGTATATGTTCCATACATATTTACTGAATAAATTCTCCATTATTGTTTACCAAAATGTTCCATGTGATTTTCCATCATAAACATTTAAATTTAGATTTATTCCATTAAAGCCTCAAAAATAAGACAGAATTTCTCTACTAGATATTTCTCACTCTATTTTCAAGGACCGTATTTTAAATTTCAAGGCGTTCCTTGAAGATGCCCAGCACTGCTTAGTTCATAACCAGTACAATGTTTTGACATAAGTAAATAAATCAAATTAAATATAACTTATTTCAAGCTCCACACTAATAAAGCAGGAAAAGGAAATCTTTTAGAAAAGAGCTGCCAAACATTGGATAACCTGCTAATCTAAAAACAATGAGATGTTTCTTTTCACCATCCCTAATTTAAAGGGAAGGCAGGTGTGCCTGTTTTGTGGTGTTGCTTATGTTTTCAATTGAGGAATAAACTTGCCTGTAGCCACTTAATCATCTGAGCCTTTTGGAAAACTTCATTGAGAGGTCAATGTTTGCTTCGCTTCCTTCTTCCTTCACATCTCCATAGCATATCGGCAATCTCAGTGATGCACCACTCTGTTGGTGCATCATAGGGTATGTTCAGATCCACAGATCGTGGCTGTTAGACCAGATGTTTTTGTCCCTCACTGCAATTAAACATAGCTCAATTCGAAAGAGATCAAGAATCTACAGTTTTAATTAAGAATATTCATGAGTTTGCACCTTGGAAAGCCAGAAATCTCATAATGTGTCAGAGTGGACAAGATTCTTTCCTTTGTGAAAAAAAAAAAAAATGCCGCTTTAAATAAGGTACAAGGTATACACTATGGGAACTTCTGAAATGAGACAAGAAGTATGGGATTGAATGAACTATTTGAACTCTCAGCCAAACCTGTCTTAAGAAGAATTTAAAGGGCTATGTCAGGGGCTCCTAATACTGGCTGCACATTATCATCTGAATAGCTTAAAAAGAAAATCGCCTATGTCTGGGTCCACCTGCAGGGCTAGTATAAATCAAGAAATAGAAACACTTGTTTTTGACATCCTCGTCTCCACACATAAGGAGTTACCTCTAGACAGTTGCTATGGTAACTATGATAAGAGTGTTCTTAGATATTACAAATGAGAACCTAAGGCATCTTCACCTGGACTAGAAACAGGTGTCAAGTGTAGCATGTTCAGGTAGGGTCCAACAACCAAATTAGGCAATGCAGAGGCTTTCTGCTATACCTGTGATAAGCTGTCAAAGGTTCCTAATGGCATCTTCAAAAGAAATTCAGGAAATGATCTTTGTTATGGTACTTACCTAGTGTACCTACCTACCAAGTTAATGAGAAACAAACATAGCAACAATTCACCATTTAATTTCATATTTTGGTATGGTCTAGGTTAAATAAACAATAGGTTGTCTGAGTTTCTTATTCTTCAATAGATTTACTTTTCAAATATAGTTTGAATAGATTCTCAATATATTATAGCATCCAGACCTCAATTTTTGAATAGAAGCAAAAGAGATGAATATCTTAAAAAAAGAATATGGAATTAGAGTTTAATATTTAGCTAATAATTGAGCTCCATCAACTATCTTTCTCAATCTAGTTTATGAATTAATAGCCAGATAATGAAATTTTTTTTTGCTAAATCTGTCAATCCAGCTTAAGAGCTTCATTTTCCCTAAGTAGTGTGCTCCTATACCCATTGTTCATCTCTATTACAGCACGTGTATTGAATGCTTACATATCTGTCTCCTCTATTGGACCTTGAGCCCCAATATGTTAAGGAACTTGTTTTAATCATCTCCGAGTCTCATGAACACTCAATCATTGTGCATGTTTTATGTGTATGGAGTGGAAGTTAGAACACATGGTTGTTGCCAATTTACTACTTAGAGCATTGAACCAACATGCTTCTTTTGACCATCTCCATGGTCTGTTATCCGGTTCATTTACCTGTTATTAGTATGTATGAGAAGAGTTCTAATATATTCTAACTAATTTCAGGTTTTGAAAGTTTCTACATGGACCATTTTTAATCAAATAGAATCCTGAAGTGTCATATCTAATTGTTACATTTTCATGTTCATGTCTTCAGTAATCATCTAGAAGTGATATTATGGACTGACACTCAGAGGCTGTGTGAACTGTGAGAATCTACATTCTAAAATCTTTCCAAATCTTACTTGCTATCCTTTCCATTTGTCTCACATCATCTGGGGTATAGAAGGTGTGAAATTTTTAGTTTTATATACCTTGAAGTATTGAAACCAACCAAAGAGAGACTAGAATAGGAGTTTTATCATATTATGTCTACATGTAAATTTGTAAAGTTCTACCCCATTCAGAATAGAGAGGTTGGGAATGCTTTTTAAAGGAGGAAGGGGTGATATTAAATTTATTAGTGCTTAACCATTTATCATTTAAGCTAGAGAAAGTAAAGAAGAAATCAGAGTAGAGAGGAATCAGAAATATTCCTTTCAAAAATAAGAGAACACTTCCAAACAGTTTTTACTGGAGATTTCAATTTTCTTTATCCATTTAAAAGTGAAATATTATTTTAAGATTTGCCTATTAATATAAAAAGAGAGGCCAATTCTACATATAATATCTCATTCACTTCTCACAACATCCCTAATAAAGTAAATATTATTATTGACATTTTACAAATGAAAGACTAGCTTTTTGGAAGTAAATTGCTCATGGTCGTGTAGACAGTAAGCAGCTAAACTGGATTAGAAGTCAAATGTGCTTGACTCGGTTTCTGTCCTGACCACTCTGCCCATGACTTCTCAAAATGTGGTCTTGACAATTTGATAATATCTTTATGTATTCTGTGTCAGCTACCACACTCTATGTTCTACATTCCTTACCTTTGTTAACACTCACAATGATCCTGTGATTTGGATATTATTAACTACACTTCAGAGATCGGGAAACAGGCCTAGGTGACTTGCCCAGAGTTGTAGAACTCGAAAGGCAGTCAAGCTATTAGACACCATTCATTCCTTCAGCTCACGTTTATTAAACACAGCCTCTGTGCTGGGCACTGAAGGACCAGAGTTGGATAGAGAAAAAAATGTGATTTCTATTCTCAGGTATTTTAAATATTAGTAAAATATTTTTTGAATAGAGGTGTTGACTCATGGAAAAAAGAAAAAAAAAAAGAACAGAACAGACATTATCAAAGCATTAAGATTATTAGTGTCTCTGAAATTTGACTTTAGGCTCTTCAAAGGATGCTTACACTCCAGCATCTTCCTGGAACACTCTTTGAAAATTCCTGAATTGAGATTAATCCATATGCTTTCTAGCAATCTAAGAAGAGTCACTGCTTTCACTCAGGGGCTATGGGAAATCACTGGCTTCCTTTCCAGTCTCCTTTGGCCCCGCATCTGCCAGGTTCCTCCTGCAGCGAAGAGCTTCACTTCACCTGCCGACGTGCACTAGCATTCTGTTTGTCTTTTTTCTTCCATTGCCAGGTATCTCCAATGAGCAGTTTATCCCATCAGCTTCCATTTCCATGCTGCCCAGTTCATCCTTAAGCCTCTGCAATCTGCCATTACCCTGACCCCAAATACTATAAGTTCAAAGGTCATCAGTGACCTCTAGTTACTAGTGTAATAATCTTTTCTTAGTTACCTCCACCAACTTCTAATTATAGGATCAAATTCAGATTCCTTCAACTGGACTTTCCTTTCTCTCTACAATTTGATTGGACCAAAGTTCTGTGTTTCTCCCCTCTGACTCTCTGATATAAACAGCTACACTTCAGCAAGACTAGTCTACTCCATGTTTCCTGGAGCCATTTTACACATTTTTGTGTCAGGCAGACACAGCAGTTGTTTTATTAGGGACATAAAATATGGATTAGAGCACCAATAAAATAGAGGCTCACAGGATAGAAAAAAGTAAAGCTTCAATTAAATTATCTAGAATTTTTCTATTGTAAAATCTAGGAGGAAGCAATTCTTCATTTCATTTCAAACGTGGATGATCTGTACCTTAGAGTTCATGGGTGTGAGTGTATTTTTTAATTATGTAAAGGATGAGTTAGAAGGTATATTTTTCAGTACGTAATACTTGAATTCCTTGAATGCCACTAGGTTTAGGACTCTGGGCAAGTTTTCTAACACACTGAGCTTCAGATACCACATATATAAAATGAAGGTGATTATAGTACCTACTTGATAGAATTGATTGGAGAATTAAAAGAAATCATGCACGTATAATGCTTAGCATAGAGAAGGTGTTTAGGAAGCGCTAGTTACTATATTGGCTGCCATTGTAGCTGCTCATATCCATGCCTCACCGTCATACCAAATGTATTAGAGTCCTGTGGCTGCTGTAACAAATTACCACAACCTTGGTGGCTTAAAACAGCAGAAATGTATTCTCTCACAGTTCTGGAGACGAGAAGTCTGAAGTCAAGGTGTCATCGGAGCCTCACTCCCTGTGGGGACTCTAGGAAAGAATCTGTTCCAAGCCTCTCCCAGCTTTTAATGTCTGCCAGAATCTCTTGGTGTTCACTGGCTTGTGGCCACATCACTCGAATCTCTGTGTCTGTCTTTACATTGCTTTCTCTTCTGTCTCGGTGGGTCAAATCTCTGTCTCTCTCTTATTAGGACACTTGTGATAGCATTTAGGGTCCACTCAAAAAATCTAAGATAGTCTACTTATCTCTAGATCTTTACCTTAATTACATGTGCAAAGACCCTTTTTACTAAATAAGGTGGAACAGGATTTGGACCTGTCTTTGGCAGCTATTATTAGCCTATCACACCAAATTCGAGGCTTCTTGAGAGAAGTAATCCATTCCTTCATTTTTATTCCACCCACAGTATCTAGAATTGTGAATAGAAGATGATGAGTTCATAGGTTTTCATAAGTTATTAATAATAAATGCATAGATACGTAAATTACCCAAGAAGTTCATGCTTGGAACAATGTTGAGAGTGTTAGTGCCTAAGGTCTGATTTTAACAAAGCAAAGCAGGGAAGGCGTCCAGCTAACATCCATTAAATAGAAAGCCTAATATTAAATATTTTATAACTAATAAGTAGTTCGACTATTAATTAAATTATCAGAAAAGAAGTTATGGTTCATATGTACAATGGAATATTACTCTGCCATAAAAAAAATGAAATCCTACCATTTGCAATAATATGGATGGACCTAGAGGTTATTATGCTGAGTGAAATAAGTCAGACAGAGAAAGATAAACACCATATGATTTCATTTATATGTGGAATCTAAGGAACAAAAAGAACAAACTAATCGAAAACAGACTCAGAAATACAGAGGACAATCTGGTGACAGCCAGAGGGGAGAGGGTTGGATGGCTGTGAGAAAGGGGTGAAAGGTTAAAGAGGTACAAATTAGTAGTTGATAGATGGTCACGGGGATGGGGAGCACAGCATAGGCAATGCAGTTAGCATTAATATAATAGCGAGGTATAGAGCCAGAGGAGAGAAAGAGCAATTAGGGGAGTCATTTTATAAACTATATAAATGTCTAACCAATGTCCTTTATACTTGAAACTAGTAATAAAATAAATTTTTTTTAAAAGTTAAAAAAATTCCAATTTAAAAAATTATAATGTGTACTAAGCTATGACCCAGGCAGTCCAGTTCTGTCCTGATTGGTTTCACTTTCAGGCGCATAGCCCACAAAGGGATTCCAATATTTACCCACAATTTTATCAAATATTTAAAAGTCCAAACACAAGTGCACAACAACTCTTATTAAAATCTCCTGTTCTCTTCTAGTCTCTAGTCCACTCTGAAACAATTGAGCCTCTCATTTGACTGCAAAGAACGCTCCCGTTTGTGGTGTCCCACTGTGTTGTCACTCTCCACAGTAAATGTACCTGCATCCTCTGCTTCCTTCCCTCCCTCTCACCCAGGGAGCCTGGGGAGGCATGGATGCTCTATCTGGGCATGAGGGAAGGGGCGCCTTGGAGGACATGGCATTGACAGCCTCTATTTGGTGGAACCATCTGGCTTTTACTTCCTGCTTCCTTATAGTGCTCACTAATCACAGAAATGTATGAGCTCTCCCCTGGCCATATACACAGTATCTAGGAATCAGATGTTTGGCAAATAGCCCACTGGGGTCCAGTCAAAGTAAGATGAACGATTCTTCAACTAGTGTGAGATTAAAAAGACAGAGTCCATTTGTGTGTGCAAATCCATTTTCCTTCTTAGAACCTTAGAAATCACAAAACATGGACCATGGTAGGCCCTGTACTTTTCATTGCCAAGGAGAAAATTCAAAATAAAGGCTCACTACTGAATGGATTGCTCCGTCAAAGGAGAGCCATGGCGCATTAAATTCAATAAACCACTCAAGCTTCTGATCGAATATATTATGGGAACACTATAGGCTACAGTTTAAAAGATTAGTCCAGGAAGAAACAATATACTACTGTTTTGGCTTTCTTGCTGGCAGTCTCAGCTTCAGGCACAAGACGATGCTACCTGATAGTTGCCATGGTAACCATGCAAGTGTTCAGCTGGAGCAATTTCAAATGAAAAAATAGAACATCGTACATGAGTTAAAGAGACAGAGGATGGCCAGCAGCTTGGAAAATAGGAGTCCGCGAGTATAAATTCCTCAATGTCAGACTCATGAGTTTTCTGATTGTTGTGAGGCTAGTTGAGGCTGCCACGGCCTGCCTGCTTATGGGTGTTTACAATCGGTGGTATCCTGAGTAACTTTCAGGGGGGAAATGGGTGAGAGCTGCACTTGGAACACTGTGGAGGTTGGAAAGGACTCTGTCCTGTGGAGACTTGGGCTTACCATCTTATCCAAATTATAGTTCTCTAATGTCTTGTAGAATCCACCACGTCCTCTACCCACAATGGAGTATATATCCACTCGATGTATCAGTGATCTGTCCTGCCTCTGCCTCCAAGCTCTGCACACAAATTCTTTGTTGCTTGTAGCTTTTGACGGATTGAAGGATTCATTCAATGTCCATTCAATGTTCATCCTATCTGAACGTTGCCCTACAAAATGAGGTTCATGCCTTAGTTCTGCCTGCAATTGCCTCACTCCACAATCACTACTTGCTCTCTAGCATTTCCTGCACTTCACCACCTGTATGCTTTATTTTCAGCGTAGCTGCTTTATTTTCTATCAGTTGTCATCTTCCTGAGCAGAGGTTGCAAACTACCCACACGGGCAAGATCTAACCTTTTGCTGGACCTCTAAATGTTTTAAAAAACTAAACCAACATTCAATCAGGGGATTACACACAACATTCCTGATTCTGGCAATTCTAAAGCCTTGTTCTTGGTATGGCAGCTATTGGCTATAGATGAAGAGTAATCGCCCTCATTAGAGCAAGGTCATACTCCCTCACCTTCAGTTGTGGCTGCGTTACTACATTTACTTACCTGCTTGGCTTCTGCAACATCTGAAAGAACTGCCCTTCAGGATAGAGATAGCATCATAAGTTGTTCCTCCCTCTATGTTTCTAATACATATATTTTTCTCCCAGAGCCTTGTTCTTTCACTTGGCAGGTGAGCAATATAGATTTATTGGCTAAAATCAAAGGCAATATCATTATCTGATGGATATTTACTGCTTACTCAGGCTCTTCTCCTCAGATAAAGTGAATCTGAGTTGCCTGTTTGTTTGGTGATACGCACAGCCTCATAACAAGAAAACTCTTGCAATGAGAAAGCATTTCTGGTAGTGAGAGTTTCCCTAGAGGCGAAGTCCCAGTTTGGGAATCTTTCTTTAAATAGATTAAAGGGAAGTCTGGGCAATCCTAGGGACCTATGCCATGGCAGTTGCTGCAGGGCTGCTTAGGGGATTATTCTTACGGTTCCTACCTATCATCCATCCATTTATCTGGTCAGTCAGTCAGTCATTTCATCAATGTTTACCAGGCACATTTTGCAACCAGGCATTGTGGAGAGTGATGACAGTGAGGAAAGCAGTCCAAGTCCCTGTCCTCATGGCACTCATCTAGTCCAGTGCACTTTTTTCTTTTTTGGACCCAAAGGACTGAAACAGCTGCTAAATGAACTTCATGACCAATTTCATCAGAGAGATTAAATCGTGCTTGAAACAAGTCCAACAAGAAGGAGGAGGAAGAGGAGAAGAGACGTTAATGGCCAAAACATAGATGAAAACTAACTTCTCAACATACAAGGAAATAAAATTTAAACAATAATGACATATCTATATAACTACTCAATTTGGCAAAGATTATTTTTAAAAGATCCTGATGCCAGTTGTGTGAGAATGTGTGAGGCAACGAGCACTCATGTTTCTTTCCATGGGAAAGTAACTTGGCACAGTCTTTTAGAGGACAACTTGGCAATAAATGCGAAAAAAACTGTAAATATTTTTTTGGTTTAGTTATACAGTTTTTAAGACATTCTCAAGAAATAATTAAAAATGTGCACAAAAATAGTAGTGAAAAAAATGTCAAAGGAAACTGGCTTAATTTTGCCACAGCCCTACTATGGAATGCTAATCAGCCATAAAAAAATAACATAGATGAAGATACACCTGCTTGGAAAGATGTTTGGGAGGATACCACTAAGCGGGGTATCAGGGTTTATAGCATGGTCCCGTGTGCGCATGAGAATCAATTTACAAGCACATGTAGACATAGAAATGTCCAGTGGCATGGATACCAAGGTTTGATCAGTGACTATTTTTGGTTGGTAAGATGATTGTTTCATTTTTCATTTTTTTATCCATTCATTTTTTCCTTATCTATATTTTTATTAAAAACAATCTGTATGTCTATGTAAAAACCTTTATATTTACTTTTTAAAAATATTGTGGCATTATGGACTTGGTTTTAGCATTCTGAATCATTACATGACACTCTGGCTCTTGCTTCCCTGAACTAACATTGCTTCCCCCAGGGTGTTATAAAAATCGTCCTGGATTGAGAGCAGGCAGACATGAGTTTTAGGCTGAGCCCATCTATTAATGTGTCTAGGATGTGTCCTGAGGCAAGTTATCAGCTCTCCTGGTCTCAGCATGATGATGACAGAAAGAGCTGAACCCTGAGGTCTCTTCCAGCTGTGACATGCCATGCGTTCTTATGCATTCACCTTCTTCTTTAGAGACAGTTTCCAGTCTACAGGAGAAAGAGTCTAGAATGTAAAATGATTTTGGTCTATAAGAAAGTGTGGATAAACACCTGTCTAACCCATTTTAAGAAATAATAACATGACATTTATAAACCACTTTGCACAGTGCTTATGAATTCTCTCCCTGGAGGCTCCGCATTTGGCTCAAGTTATTCTAGTTATTTACATGTCTGCATTTGGGTAAAGCATTTGCAACTTTGAGAGGGGGAATGCTTCCTCCTGAGATTACTGTGGATTCAGTGTCACTTATTATGCTGCTGGTGCAAAATGTGTTAAGACAGGTTTCTCTGACACAGAAAACACTCCTTCCCTAAATCTTGCCTTCATTTCAGCCCCTTCTTTCTTCCCCGCTGTATCTGTGGGCAATAGTCCTTCCCAAAGGCTAGAGTTGGATGTCAGAGGTGCAGCTTCACCCCCATAAGGAGAACTTAGGGCAGCAGGACCCACTATGAAGAGAGGTCATTTTTCTCTGAGAATAAAAATTTGAGTGGCGTTTGATATCTCTTGTTTCCCGCAAAGTAATTCCAAGGCTACTGAACTTTGGTTCCACATTTGAGTTCATCTCTCAGTAAATAACAGAATTCCTACATTGGGATGTTGTACTTGACGACTTAGCAGATAAAATGATGAACTTCCCAATGCATACCCAGTGTTTTTTAGTTACTTCTAGAATATGTAAGTTGCTAAGTATTCTTTTCTGTATCATACGGGAAGACAAGAACCTGATATAACATGTTATTTTAATTTCGAGCATTTCTCCTAAGGAACTTTGATTTCTTTTGTATAATTCAATCTAATGAAGAGGCACAAAGGAATGTCTAGGCAATAGCCAAACTAAGAAGAAGCATACCCTGGACCATACTAAATATCACAACCCATAGCAGCCAGGTCCTATACCCTAGTGTCATGAGGGGACCTCAGTTCAATACCCACAAGCTGGGGGCTGCTTAAGGGTCCTGGCTCTGAAGTCAAACACACCTAAACTCACATTTTCACTCTGCCTCCTGTTATCATGAAGTCTGAGGGAAAATTTTTTGCAGAAAACTCATCTATAAAATGTAGAAGCCACTTCATTAGGGTTGCTGTGACAATTAAATAAGATCAGTCTGTCAGGAATCTAGGGGGTACCTAGTCCAAAGTAGATATTCAATAAATAGAAACCATAAACATTCCCATGAATAAAATGAAGTGTTTAATCCCTTTTATGAGGCATATCCCATATGTAGTATATTGGATGTGAAGCAGGATAATAGAGCATGAGCTGAGGGGAACAGATTAGAATACAAATAACTGTCACGGTGAACACTACATACCTTGTAGTTTTTTGTGTTGGTAGAACATTAGGCAGAATAAATTATGGTTATCCACAGGATACTTTTAGAATACAGCCTGAAGAAGATAAAAAGATAATGTTAAATGCACATATTATGGATTCTTCTTTTTGATATTTCAACATTTATTGGTTTATTTAGTATTCTTTTTTTTTTTTTTCAGCTGCAAACCCCTATTTGGAAAAATCCTAGTTGAACTGGCCCTTAGTATAACCTATCTTGTTTCTTACTCAGTTGTTTATATTTTCTCTCCATTACTAGATTGGATTACTTAATTAACTTCAGTCATTCCTTACGTAATTCATTCTGAACACTTTTCAAGCTTCAGACCCTGTGCTAAACACTCAGTATGGATGCATTTCCTGCCCTGAAAATACTAACAAATAGAGAGAGAAAGATGTGTTAGCCTTGTTTGAAAATTTTTCCTTTCCTCCAGTCTTCTAAAGAGAGTCAACTGCTGAATTCTCCCTTGTTAAATAGGTTCAAAATATGATGACTTAATTTATAGATGTTATTGTAGACGTTCCTGGTACAATTGAGGACCTCAAGTTGGAGAACTGAATTCTAGGAATGGAGGAACAAAAAAGTCTTCATGGGGAGAAAAATAGTTACAAGGGACTGGAACCATGTCATCTTTGTATTTCTATTCCTAATTCTGTGCCCCTTTTCCAGTACCTATCATAGTATCTTAGACATATTGTCCGTTGGACTTATTTGAGTTTTTCCAGGTTCTCAGAGGAATCTCTCCTTTGAACAGGTAGCGATTTCTCTCTAGGAAGTCAAATGAGATGAGACCAGGAGCTATGGGCCAAAGAGGGGAAAAAAATCCATGAGGATAACTTTTAAGAACTAACCTATAGGGGGAAAAAAAAAAAAAAAAGAACTAACTTCTGAAAAATGAAATGAAAGTTAAATAGAGTTAAATAGTCTGGAGTATGGATTCTGAATTTGCCATGTAACAGTTGTGTGAATTTGAATGAGTGACATAAACTCTTTGATTTTAAGTTTATGTGCCTTTAAAATGAAAGTAGAGATACCAATGCCACAACAAGATAAAGTATACAAAATCAGTTGGCAAAGTTTATGGAATTTAGAAGACTCTCATTAAATTTTAGATTTTCTTTTTCTTCCAGAAGACAATCCAGAATATTTTGACTAACACTCCTCTCCATCTCTCCACTTGGCTGATTGGCAGAGGAGAATCTACTTCAGATATTCAAGGCTTGATTAAATGAATCCTTACTTGGTCATAGTTCAATGCTGATACCCTTTAATGCTTGTTGCTTTTATCAGCTGAGATTTTAATTAATTTTAATTTCAGATTTCAATAACAGTTTTTAGAATTGCTTTTAGCAAAATATACCACTCGATTATCTAAGGACAGCACATCTTTTATCTAAGTGAGATAAGCAGTCAGCTTAAGTATAGAATAGGGTTATATAAAGTCACAGAAACTTTTAAATTTATATCAACAATTAATTCTCTGTAACCATGTTGGATCTATTGGTGGATGCGCCAGGTAAGAGAGAACAGGGAAGTGGTGATAGTATTCTCCTGGCAATGAGCTGTGAGATGAAAGAAAGCACACTTTGAAGGTGAGAACAAAGAGAGAAAAGTGTGTTATAGAAGTGGCTAAGCCAGGCTTGCACAGAAGCAAATGAGAAAATGCTTGAGTGTATAAACTCACTTGGCTTCTTTGCGCTGAGTCTACTTAACGATGTATATCATGCTATATACACCTTGAAATTATTATTCGTTCTGTGTTTAAAATGGGAAATTGAAGTTTGACAAAATCATTTGGACTAGTCCAGATCTCATGCGAAGCAATTGGTTCAGAGCTGTTAGCACAGCAGATTTCTTGGTCCATTGAGAGTTTGATATAGTAGGAGAATCTCCTTGTGATTCTTTCCATTTTAAGCTCCAGATAAACTGCCCTTTCTGGGTCTTTAGCTTGTTTCTCTGATTACTTTTCAAGTGTCTCTCAGGAAAATTTTCCCTCAGTTCGGTGCTCACTGTTCCAGCCTCTTGCTTCTATCCCTCTTTTCTTGCTCTCTGACAGTTTTTTTTTCTTTTTTTTCTTTTTTTCTTTTTTTTTTCTTTTTTTCTTTTTTTTTCTTTTTCTCAAATGCAGCGTATTTGAGAAACCACATCATGTGGAGACCTCCTAAATTTATTGTTCTCCACTCTTCACTCTTTTCTTGGCTGTCTACTCAAATTTCTCCCTCATATTTTTGCAGTAATATTTCACATAGTCACTCTTTTCCTCTAACTGGTTGTCAAAATATGCAACTGCTTCCTCCTGAATATTGTGAAAATCCACCCTCTTATCAATTTTGAAAGGGAGGAAAAAGACTTTATTTCCAAACCCCAAATCTTTATTCCCCATTTAGGAAATGGAGTCCCTAGTCAACTAGTTGTGTTCATTTTTTTTCTCTCGATTTTACAGCTCCAACTTCTCTTGGCTGTCAGCTGAGGCTGGGGCAGCCACCAACACCATTTCCATTACCACCACACCACTGCTCACTTGGGTGTCTTGTCCAGGCTGCTGCAGTGGACACAGCTAAAAGTAGCATACTCTATGCCTGCAGCCATATCCTTCCCCCCACCAGGGTCACTGGGAAAACTTTCTTGGAGTGTGGGGACCTATGGAGGAAACATTCTCTTCCTTGCTCCTTATTCTTCCTTGCCAATAAAATAGACATTTCCAGCCTGTCTGGGGTAAGAGGAAGAAGTGTTGTTCATTTTAATGGCTCCTTCCCACAAAAGAAGAAGTGGTATTTATCTGTTTGGCATGATGGTGAGGGTTGGGCATCTACTGGTCTGCTGTCAGGTAGAGTTAATGTATGAAAGGGTGCGTACATTTACGGCCTCATTCCTTTGTCTCCATTAATAGGGTCTTCTGCATTCAAAGGGGATGAGCCGAGAAGAGGAAATGTAGGAGGGAAGAACAGTTCATGATTGAGGCCAGGCTGGAGGAACTCAGCTTCATTTTTATTGTAGTTCTCTAGAAATACAGATTAGCTTCCATTAGAAAAGATGAAAACCCTTTAGATGCCCAAGGAGACTGGACAGTAATGTGCGTTAAAGAGCAAAGAGGTAACAGTTTTCCATCCACCATAAGAAAATGCTTTTAATTTCTTCCTTTGGACCTCAAAATCACAAGTAAGTAAATTTTTTGCAAAATAGGTCTATTATGATCACGAAGTTCTAAACATCTCTCTGTGCATACAGTAGATGGTTTGAGGCATGGCTTGCACTTTAGGTATTTTTATGGAGGATTCATCACGTAGGCACGATTAGTTATTAACTTATTCTCTAGCTCCTCTTCCTTCCCCAGAGGCAAGTGGGTGGGGCTGAAAGTTCCAAGCTTCTGATCATGATTGATCTTTCTGATGATCAGCCCTCATCCAGGAGCCTGCTAAGAATCGCTACATTAGATGCTACTATCATCCAAGAAATTCTAAGGGATTCGTGAGCTCTGTGTAAGATGCTCCCATCACTCTCATTACTCAGAAAATTACTAGGGTTTGGGGAGCTCTGTGTCAGGAACTGAGGTCAAATACCAAATATTAGCAGGAACTGGGGGGCAAAGACCAATATATTATTATTATTTCATATTCATTCTTACTCTAGAGCTTTATATATGTTGCTGCCTCTGCACTAAACCATATTTCCACTCTTGACCTTACACTCCTTCTTCCTAACTAATTCCTACTTGTCTTCCCTCATAGCCCTTCCTAGACTAGTTTAGATGCCCCAATTATGCCCTGATATAAAGACATATTCTTACTTTTTTTGTAACATTCATCACAAAATATTGAAATGACTACTTTCCACATCCTTCTTCACCACGAAAATGTAAACTCTGAAAAAGTGACAAGTGTATTTTATTTTAGTGTGTCTTTAGCACCTAGCAAAGTGACTGGCACATACATAGTAGGCATTCTACAAATGTTTAATGGATGAGCTAACAAAGTACTAGGTTTATGGGAGTGGTAATGGTGACAGTTAATCACATGTAGGTTTTCTAGTTGTTTGCTATATTTTATAATCTGAGTATCTAGAGCAGAGCTCTCAGGTGATTTTGATAGTGTTTGCTAAGGAACCACACTTCGAGAAGCAGAACTAAACATTTGGAAAATGTACAGAAATAGAACACTGGGGTTAAGATCCTGAGTAGGATAGAAGTGAAATGAAGCTGAAGTGTCCTCATTTTCCAGATCTACCTGCTTTTCTCCCTAACCTTTAGATCCTGGGCTCTTCATCCTCCCCTAATCAAAATCTATTTCTTGGAAAGCATTCACATTCCTGGGTTAAAACAGCAGAAAAGTTTAAATGACCGTTTTACTTGTTCAATATTTTTTGCATTTTTTAACAAGGAAGAAAGCCCCTGTTTGTTTTGAACCAAAGGAACAGAACTCTACTTATGTGATGTCAGGTTTAAGAAGCTAGTAAGGAAAAAGGAGACCATACTCATAAGCGACCACAGACTTGACTCATTTAGGAAGCAGAGCACTGAGAAGGGCGCCCAGCACTGGGTAGGTGTGCAGACATATTTGTTCAGTCGATAAAGTCAGATCAGTAGTATACCCCTCAATGAAAATAAAGTACACAAATTGTAAGTGCACAGAAAATCTGTGTCATTGTGGGCTTTCTGCGGTTGTCCATGAGACTTATTAGAGAAACAAACAAACAAAAAATAGATGTTAACTAAAATGTACTTGCTTTACTCCTCATAGAAAAACTAAAAATAAAATGTTAAAATAGGCACTGTTCTGGCTGAAAATGAGCACGTTATATAGGCAGAAATGAGCAGAGAGAATTCATTTGGGGGGAGCCATTAACTATGGGATGCTTGAAATTAAAAGTAAGAAGTATGAATTTCTGTGCCCAATTCCTTGCATTCTCTTACCATTAAGAAAAGATTTTATCATTTCAAAATGTAGAGATTTATAGACTCTGATTTTTGGAAACTTCTCTTAAAGCTGTTGGTGCCTCCAAAAATGGGTGGTCTGGAACCCTCTGCAGAGAAGATTGGCACTGTAGATGACAAGAGCTGTCGGAGCCTTTATACAGGACAGGAAGGACAACATGCTGTGTTCTTAAGCATTCATTACTTTAGTGAGGACACTGCTATTCTTTACGGTTACCTTCATGAGCCACCGAGCAATGCTGATGGATGGCTGAGGCTCACACCCTGACTCCAATACTCCATCAAGGTTAGATATGCTCTACTTTGCTGCCTTTTTGGTGGTCTTGTGTTTGCTTCACTCTTTTCTGTCTTTTATGCATGCTTCTATGAGACACTTATTGATATCACTATTGCTGAGTTTGGGCATGCTTCCAGAGAAGCTCGAATTTGTTCTTACTTTTCCATCTAATAAATTCATTTAGGTATGAAGAATTCTGGAGACTCCATCACTAGTTGGCAACTATCACATTTCTTAAGAGAAGAAAAATCTTCAATTTAGTTGGAACCATATTTCTTGTGTTGGAATGGATTTAAAACAAAAAATATATTGAACGTTTGGGCATGGGCCTTGAATTTTCAACATGCATCTTTCATGTGTTAGGAACTGATGATGCACATTTCCACTCCCACCTCCCCCCCTCCCCACCCCCCGCCGGGATCTTTTTTTCTTAAGTATTAAATTGCCTACTCAGATGCATAAAGTATTCATAACTTAAATGGATAGGCTAATTAGCAATGGAGAAATTTATGGACATATATTGAGAAGGAGGGGAGATTAAAATCCTATTTTATTTAGGTATTTTATGTTTACAAAAAGAAAAGAATAAGGTAAAGTGACTTTGTCTAACTGACCATTCAAAACTGAAAGGCATTCATGCATGACTAGAAGAAGGAGAGGAAAAGCTGTCTTTTTTGTGCCTCTCTGGCAGATATTCCACACTGGTAGTTCTTAAACCTGCCATCCATAAGCCCCTGGGAAAGCTCTCATGGTCAGCCTCTGCCCTTGCCCATACCTCTCTCCATTGCCTTAACATTTCTCTATCCAACCGTAACCTAGTTTATCTTATAGGGTACCAATACCAAACACTTTTTAAACCTGGCCAACTCTAATAACTGTTGATTCCTGTGACATTTTCGTTCTCTACTCAATGGTTCTCAATGTGTGGTCTGTATCAGCAGCAAAAGAATCACCTGGGAACTTATTAGAAATACACAATTCTTGGGTGCAATTCCAAACTTACTAAATAATACATTCTGGGGGCGGGGCCCAGCAATCTGTTTTAACTGGCACTCCGGGTGATTCTGATGCATGCCCTAGCTGGAAAGATCTTGCCTCCTAATTTGAAAAGGAGGATTAAGAGACTGTTCTTTGGTCCTAGTCCAAAGTAGTAAACAAGTAACCACAGAACATGTATTAAACCATACTAATCAATTAGTGATAGCCCCATGTTTGTGAAGGTCAGCCAATCAGCATCACTCCAGGAACTGCTTCTGAAAGTCAGCTAGTCCCTAAACTCCACAGCTGAAAGTCAGCCAATCTTGAAACACTCACTTAAGAAAGTCTGCCAGTCCTTGAACACCATGGTTCCTAAAACCCTTTATGATATCAAGTTTTGCTTTACGCAGAGAGACTGAGATTTATAAGAATTGCTCTTTATTGCCTAATAAACAGTACATTTAGCTTCTTTATTTCCCATATATGTGATTGAGATTTTCATCCTTTAACAAAAAGATCATTGGAGATTTTGAGATAGTCAAAATTTGTACTGAGAGAGGATTTATGAATATTGTCAAAACTTTGGTGATGAGGACTTTTATTTTTTTAATTTATTTTTCAATTACAGTTGATATACAATAGTATATTAGTTTCAGGTGTACAACATAATGATTTAGGCATTGATATACCTTATGAAGTGATGGTGACGAGGACTTCTGTGGAACATGACATGCTTTGTCCGTGACAAGGACCAACTATGAATCAGATTGAAGATTTATTTGGTAATCGAAAATATATAAGAAAAAATAAGAGATGATAGATAATCATGCACTGTATATACACATTGTTAATATAGAGTAAAACATGAATAAAAAGTTTGATATAATAATATCAGGAGAACGGGGAGAGAAGAAACAAAGCCATGAGGGTGGTGTTGGTGCTGTATCATAAATTTCTATTACATGAAGCCAAGAAAAAAAAGAGTCATACATGACAAAGTTAGAAGTAGATACAAATAAATGACGTCACAATGAACATCAATTACATTTTAACTATTTGTTGAGCACATACCTTGTACTATTAGATGCTGGAGATAGAAGGATCAAACCCCGACAGAAGAGACAAACTATAAGTAATTTCAATACAATCCAAAGACGAAATTAATTTATTTGAACGGTGGAGATTGTGGTGAGAAACAGTTGCAAAGAGGAAGTCGTGTGAGTTAAAACCTTTTAAAAATGAAAAGGCACATCCCAGGCAGACTGAAAAGAGAAGAGCGTTCCAGGCTGGGGGAACAACATGGGCAAAGAAAGAGATGTAAAAGTGAGAATGAACTTTGGGAAACAGTGAGTTATCTGGGGAAATGCCAAAAGTGAGGCTGGAAAAATAATTTGGGGCCAGGATATGAAGAGCCTAAACACTATGATCAGGAGTTTAGATTTATCTTGAAGGCATACTTTTCACTTTAACCTAAAAGAATGTTAGTTTTAGTGTCTTGGTATAACCCTAAGCTGGATCAGACTAACTGTTACTGTTCTCAATAGTGGTGTGCAATGATCTACATTATGGACCCCCGCATTTATATGTTGAAGCCCTACCAGTGTGATTGTATTTGTAGAAGGAAGTTATTAGGGTTAAATGAAGTCATAAGGATGGGGCCCTCATCTGATAGAATTAGTGTCCTTATGACAAGAGACATGAGAGAACTTACACCCCTCTCCCTCTGACACAGCAGGAAGGTAGCCCCCTGCAAGTCAAGAGATAGGTTCTCACTAGAACTAACCATGTACCTTGACCCGTGTATCTCAGACTTCCAGCTTCCAGAACTATGAGAAAATAAATTCCTGTTTTTTAAGCCAACCAGTCTATAATATTTTGTTTTGGCAGCCCTAGCTGACTAATACAAGGTACTACTGACACTGGCTGGAGCAAGCCCTCACTATACAGGACTATCCCTTACGTTGCAGGATATTTATTATCTCTGGTCCCCGACTATGAAACTACTACTCTGTCACTAATGACAACCAAAAAATACTCCTATACATCTCTAAATGCCCCTCAATGAGGAACAGTACTGTTCCTGGTAGAAAAACCGTAAAAGAAAGCAATTAGTAAAACTACTGTAATGAAAAGGTGGTTCATTATACTTTTTCCTGATCTCTTAGTGACTATAGAGAAGAGTTTTATACATCAAGAGTAAGGCAACGTGGTATAACAAAGAAAGAACAACCTTGATATTCTTGCCAAGAAAGAGAAAGCAAAAGTGATCCCTTATCTTGCTACCAAATGACTCATATATCATATACCACAGTGAAAAAGCAAACAAACAAAATAAAAACAAGCACTTTGCCTCCTGAGATAAATTTTAAAAAAAAGAAAAAAGGAAGAAAACAACAGGGAATACTCTGTTTAGCACTAGTCTTCGAAATAGATGAAGCCTTGAGTCTTTTCTATTAAGTTGCTTACTCTCCAGGAAAAAGTTTTCCTTGGTTTTTGCAATACTGAATTTGGCAGATATGTGATAATTTGAAGATCTAATAATTGTGTGAGGAAATTGCTTTTTATCTCACCCTGAGAAGACTAAATTTAGCTTTAGTAAACTTGTGGGCTTTTTTCAAAACTGTAGTGTCTTTCATTTGGGAACAAATTTTTTTGAACTCTGTATTTTTATTTTTAAAATTTTTATTAAATTTATTGGGATAACATTGGTTAATAACATTATATAAATTTCAGGTGTACAGCATTATAATGCGAAATGTGGAAAACATTGGTAATCTAGTTGGCTTTTTATCTGCTACAATTTAGATTAATCTGGAGACTGGTGAAGGCTGAGAACATTTGGGTTGCTTTATTTTAAAATTTATTTATGATTTATTTTTTTCATGTGTGTAAGAAAGGTTTTTATGTTTATTAGTTGTGGGTTGAATAATTAAGAGTAAGACCTTGAACATAAGAAAATATAAGTGAGGGAGGGAATAAACCAATTTGCCAAGGTCTGGGTCCCAGATGAAATGGGGGGTAATGGAGGAGAAATAGGGTAAATAGGCGTCACCTTTTCTGCTGAGTCAGGAAGTGAGGAGTCGAGATAAAAAAAGATTTACGAACATAGACTGGACTTCCTCAGGGCCGTCAGAGCCTCTCTCATCTGCTGAGAGATGAATAAAACAAGAATGACATGGGGATCTTGAGGAAAGGCATGAGGGCTTAACCATTCATTTAGGAGAATATTGGTTGACTAGACAACTACAAAAAGATTCCCAAATGGTGCTAAAAGCCCCACTGGAGATGATGACCATGAATTTGAAGTGGCATAGCTTTCCCTGACCCCCTAAGTCTCTGGGTTAGGTGCCCTCATGTGGGCTTCCGTGGCACTCTGTACTTCCCTCCTGATAATGCTTACCTCGCTATGGTGTACTTGTTGAACTTCATGCCCCATCAGACATTGTGCTCTGAGAAGAAGTAGACCCTGCCTTTTATTACTGCTGTAATCTTCTGAGTTTAGCATAGTTTCTTTTACTGTGCATAGCAGGTGCATAGTGGGTGCTCAATAAATACTGGCTAAATAAACATCAGCAATATGGCAGTTGTGAAGATTTCTCCCATAGCTCTCAGAAGCCAGGGTAGAGAAGGAAAGGAGGTAGATGGAATAGATGATCCAGAGTGATTAGAAAGTTTGCAGGGTGGGTGTAGCATGTGGTGAAGATGTTAAGGGTGCTGGCAAGAGTCTTGTTGACACAATGTTCCTTGAGGGTAGGATTGGATAGGATTTGAGAGGTGGCACATGCCTAGATAAGGAAAAGGTCTGGGGTGAGACCATGGGAGTGGAGTGCTTATGGGGAGCATTAGGATTGAGGCAGGGCTGGGAAATAACCTTGGCAGGTCCAAATGTGCTCCTGGCCTTTAAATTCTACTTCCTGATGCATTCCTCACAATCCAGTGGGGACCTCTCATCATCAAGGATAAGGAGGGGGAGAATTTAAACGGCAAACAGATTGTACTTGAAAGATAGATTTGTGAATGGGGAAAGAGAACACACATTAGAATTTGATTTTTAAATGACAATATGGATATTAAATTCTTACAGATAATTTTTCTTTAAAGTAGTTGAAATGAAATTTGTATAATCACGTGTTTAAACTTTGCAACTCTCATAGTTTTTGGTCACTATTATTATCTTAGTTTTGAAAGCAGGGACCATACCCAAGTCATTTTTGCAAGCCCTAGGCCTGGCACATGGGGGTATTGTTCAGCAAGCTGGCATTGACCTGAAAACAGTCTCCAGGTCTTGCATTTATTTATTTTGCTAATAATTATAACCTATGTCCACTGACATCCCAATCAGTTAAATTTATATGCCTGTTTTGATGGTCTTCTTTCAGCTACTCAAGAGTTCTTTTGCAGATTTTCCATTTAAGTAATACCAGGCAGGGTGACAAGAGATGATTTGTATAGATTTGGGAATTTTACGAGTGAGGAAAACTCACAGGTTCAGGAAGATGCATTAAGAACTCATGGTTGTTGGGATAATTCACATCCCTGTAACGAATAAGGAGCTGAACATCTACGCTGAACAAAGGGAAAATACACATTATTCCTGCTCTCAAGAAGTTTGCAGTCAGGCAGAGAATGATAAGAATGACACAAATAACTACAAGAAAAAACAGAATTATGGAGGAGCTGTAGGCAGATATAAAGACAATGGAAGTATGGCAGAGAGAAGAAACAGCTGTCTGTGGTTATAATTAATCTTCACTAATTATATTATAAATAAAGACTGTTTAAATGTTTCACATTACCGTATATTTTATATTAATGAATGATTAATTTGTAATAAAAATATGGTATTAAATTATATAAAGAAAACTTTGTTCAGAGAATGCCATAGAAATTCCAGAGGATATAACTAATTGCATTATGTGAAATTAATACCTGGAAATCAAGAAGCAGTATAACAACTGAGAAAGAAATTATTAAATGATAAATAATGTCATATTTGGATATTAATGTGGAGAAAAAATTATTTAAATCTATGCCTCATTCCTAAAATTTTATTAAATTCCAAACGAATTAGTGAGTAAAATAGTGTCAAAATTAGAAGAAAACCAGAGTATATTTCTCCCACTTAAGAAGCAGAGATAAGTGTCTGTTAAATTACACATTTTATGTCATTTAATAAAATAAATCTAAGAAATATGACATTTCCCTCAGAATGAGAAAATTATAAGATTAACATATAATAGAAACTTACTGTTAAAAATAACGAAATAATATATGTATAAACTCAGCATGCAAAACATAACGGCTTAAAATGACAACCATTTATCCAGCACATGAGGCCATGAATTAGCAATTTGGACTAGCTTAAAATGGTCCTTCTGCTGGTCTCTGTCAGCTGGCTCAGACATCTGGGGTCAGTTAGGTGATCCTGACTCTAAAGGTTGCCTAGATGTTGGCCGGAGCACTGGGGGCACCTACTCTCACTATCGGAAAGTCTTGTCAAGGTTTGTTCATGTGTGGCAGACAGGTTCCAGGTACAGCTAGAGGACAAACCCCAAGGCACAAATGCTTTTCATGTGTCTGCTTGCATCACACTGGAGACGGTTCCATGAGCCAAAAGAGTCACAACTCTATACATTATAGAAAATGAATAATAATCCAAAAGAGTCTTGTCCATTAAAATACAATGAATAGTGTTCAGTGGAATAAAAGTGACTAATTTTGCATCTTTTGTAAATTCATTTCAACAGTCTTTGTTTCTTGTATATCTGTTTCTTTGCTTTCTTCTTCGAACTGGTTGTAATATCTTATTGTATCTCTCATTAATTAATGCATTAAATAAAAGATTTAATCTGTATTTATTTTATATGAAAATCTTGATTTTATGTTTTTTTAAAAATTACACTTTTTTCAGAATTTAGTTTAGGGCATCCCCAGGACCGGGCTGGAGGCATGGGAGATATGCCACTTTGAAATGGTTACAAACCAAACATGAAAGAATGGGACAAATAAGTAGATTTTATAATAGCACCTTCAGATTTCCATTGTATTTGAGAAGTGGAGATCAGGGTTAGAGCAGTTTCAGAGAAAAGGTATAATTTCCGAGTAAGGCTTCAAACAGCCTAGAGGAGCTGCAGATAGAACTTGTTTGAGACAGCACCTGAGATGAGGCACGGTGGAAATCAGCATGGCTTGTTCAGAAAGATTTGCTCTTTGACAAGGCTTGCATAGGAAAAATAACAATCAAGGCTAAATTTTAGAAGGCAATGGGTGCTAGAGGTTCTCAAATCTGACTATCCATTAGAATCACCTGTGAAAATGTAAAATTTCTGATCCCTAAACTCCATTATAAGAAGTTGTAATGTAATTAGTCTGGGGAGTGAGGTGCAGGGAAAACCCCCCAGGTGATTCTAAAAAGAAACCAAGTTACTGAACTACTGTGCTGTATGCAATTTACACATGCCCTTTAATTTAATTTAACCCCCATAGTAACCCCATTAGAAAGGTTATTTTCATCTTTGTTTTATAGTTGAGAGAACAAAGGCTCAGAGAGACTACAGGATTAACTAGAGGGGCTTCTGTGATATGCTGCTAAAAAATGAGGGAAATGAATAGTTTTTAATGTTACTGTTACACTATGTAATTATGAGTATAGAATTCACTCATTTACTTATATTTACCAAATACATACTATGTGCCAGGCTCTGTTCTAAAGATTGGGAATAAATGTGATGGTCAAAACAAAGTCCCTACCATCATTCGGTGAACGGAGAGAGAGCTGGCAATTTGACCATCTCAGAGAAAATGCTCCAGGCTGAGGGAGCAAGCACAGTAGTAACATGACATTTCTCTGGGGTATTAAGAAAATGCTAACAGAGCAAATAGGACCCACAATAAACAAATGAATAAAAGATAACAAAATGTAACTCCTCTGGGGATCTTTCTAAAAGGGAGAGCTGGCGGTGGGTCTGAGATTCTGCCCTTTAGATAGTGTCTTGGCTATGCTGCTGCTGCTACTGCCCAGCCCACATTTTGATTTGGGGTTTTCAGTGTTAGTATGGTCAATGAAAACTTCTGTGACTCAGTTACCTTTTCTGCATTTGGAGTCAGTAATTGATCCTACTATATAAAAGTTGTGCATTAAATCACAGTGCCTGGGACATAGTAGTAACTCTATAAACTTTCGTTATACTTCTATAATTTGCTTTGCATTTTTAAAAAATCCCATCGGAGTAACATGACTTCCTAAAGAGTTAAGAAAATGTTAAAGTAAGCAAGCAGTACATAGGAAAGTTAGGGTAAGGAAGATCCACCCTTCACTGAAGATCCATGTACGGAAATAGCGAGGAGTCTTGTGATATTTGGTGGTATCAGTGTACAAATGTGGAACTGAACTTTTTTTTTAACTGTATTTGGATTTTTTAAACCCCATAATAGTTTTAGTAACAAATACGTTTCTGTGTATAAAACTAATCTCAATTTATCAAATAAAGTAGGAATCTCACTTCTATCCTTTTATAGAAATTATTTAGAGATATAGGGAAATACACAGAAATAGAAATATAAGTATTACATTAAATCGGGGATATTTTATATGAGAAGTCAATTATGCTAGAAAATGTTCTTATTTTATTAACAGAAAGCTTAGATTAAATAGTTGATAAGTTTTAGCTAAGATAAAACTCATTTTTAACAGATGCTATATTTCAGAAATGCATTTCAAAACCTGTTTTTCTAGTATGTATAAAAATGAGAACCCCTCCACCCCTGCCCCACCTTCTTGAAAACCCTCTCGTGAACTTCATATTAAGAAGTTTAATGGTAAAAGAGAAAATAGTTCCACATTGTTCTGTTTGGGAGTTTGGTTTTTCTCTTCTATATAGTGTGGTTATCATAGTGGAATAATCCTGTGTAGAACTATAATCTAGTTACAGATCCTTGTTATTAATGTCAATGATAATTACACCATATGTTTTTTAATAGTTTTTACAATCCTCAGAGGGCTTTCACATACATTATTTCATTTATCATGCTCCACTACTCTGAGTGGGAGACCACACAGGTATGATTGCTTACGAAGGAAGACAGGTGAGGTTTGCCCAAAATCACATGGCTGACAAATGGTAGAACCAGAATTAGAACCCAAGGCTTCTGATTTCTAACCCAGTGCTGTGGACTTAGCCCATCTATTATTTCACTGAGGTTCTGACAGTGGATGTAATAATCTGTAATGATCTTGCTAAATATAGTGCATAGAAATGAGAAAGTGTAGGATAATAGACTTGGGGGCAAAATCCACAGAAGAAAGTCTGTTCTAATCATATTGCCTTCCTTTGGTTTTATTTTTTCCAGTTTTACCAAGATATAATTGACACATAACGTTGTATAAGTTTATGGTGAACAGCATGTTGATTTGATAGATGTGTATATTGTAAAATGATTACCAAAATAGCACCTCTATCACGTTATATAATTACCATTTCTTTTTTGTGGTGAAAACATTTAAGATCTACTCTCTTAGAAACTTTAAAGTATAAAATACAGTATTATTAACTATATTCACCAACTGTGCCTTAGATCTCTGGAACTTATTTGTCTTCTAATTGGAAGTTTATATCTTTTGGCCAAAATCTCCCCATTTCCCCCAATCCCCATCTCCTGATAATCATCATTCAACTCTCTGTCTCTTTGAGTTTGGTTTTATTAGATTCCTCATATAGGTGAGATCATACAGTATTTGTCTTTCTCTCTCTGACTTATGTCACTTAGCATAAGGCCCTCAAGTTTCATCCATGTTGTCACAAATGGTAGGATTTTCTTTTTTCTTGTGGCTGAATAATATCTTTATTATTATTCAGTATATCATATCATATCTTCTATAATAATATCTTTATTATTATACAGTATATCATATCTTCTTTATCCATTTATCTATTGATAGACAGTTAGGCTGTTTCCCTATTTTTTGCCTTCCTTTTAAATATCTTTGAGAGACCAAGAGAAGCAGAGCACCCAGATGATAACCTTCTTTATTGAGTTTTCCAGGGTGATGAACCAGAAGTGTTCTTTTTGAAAACTAGTTGATGGCTGATGCTGAATGAGATATTATCCAACTGGAAAGAAGATGAGAACGTATCAAAAGTTCTAATTCCCAAGATAATTGCCTTTTCCGTGTCTTATTTCTGTGCCCAGCTCACCCCCCTCCTCCTTCAGGCAGGTTGCTGGAGTTTCTGGAGAAAATCCACCTCCTCTCTGGTACCTTTTCAGTCTCCTTACCCTCCCACCTGCACTCCTGGAACTTGAGAACATGTATTTCTTCCTTGTTTCTCTTCCTTCCCCTGATGACTTAAATAGAAGGTACTTTAGCACACACAAAAAAGAAAAAGCAAAGCTTATCATCTCCACGAAAAGGTTGTGGACCCTGCCACACAGTACTGTGAACACATTAGACAGGGCAAGCAAATAGTGAGATAGAAAACACTTTATAAAAGAAAAAGCCGACCAGTATGCTGTTTAGATAGTGTGTGATTTTCTGCAGTTTGCTAGCTGTGTTTTGGAAGCCTGAAAAAGCCTGTCCATGTAGGATTGCCCCTGTTTCTCCAAAGTTCAGTTTTATTTTTGTGTCTAATTATCCATAAAATCCAAAAAGATCCTTATGACTCAAGGCCAATCATATTCACTTATTTTTATTTGTCCTAGAGTCCAGTTGGTATGTTGGCTGGATCATCTGAGAAGCAGATACCAAGATGGAATTAAAAGTGGAAGAGATTTATAGAAGGTAGCCCTTGTGAAAGATAAAAAGGAGAAGCAGCAGAAGGCAAAGAGTACCTTCAGACCATGATACAGGTCTGACATCCGGTAAAGAGAGGGGGAAGAAATACTGGGTAGGAACAGCCTCAGACTGCAGTACAGGTCCAACAAGACTGCTCACAGAAGAATCTTATATAGTTACAATGGTGAACCCTTGCACTCAACCAATTCCGAGCTCAGTCATTCAAGGATATTCAGGTAGCTCTTACTCTCAGCTTGCATACTAACTCAGAATCTGAAGGCACCTACAGCCAGAGATTGGCATCTATTTCTCTCTTGAAAGTAGCTCTCAGTGGGGGCCCTCCCAGAGCCACTACATCTGGGCAAAGGGAGCAGATGGTCACAGAAAGCTAAGTGCTTAGCTATATATGTGAGAGGCTAGATCTAGCCTATGGATGTATGCTATCTGACAAGAACATGATCAAGATTCATGCATCCATCCATGCATCCATGCATCACTCATTTATTGACTTAGATGGTAACAGCAATCTCTGAAGCTTCTGTCAGAACAAGAATCTATCCTTGGTGCTGCTTCAGAAACCAAATCCAGATTTTACCACTTCTGCTACTAAGCCATAATCTCTGAATTACAACCAGCCTATATCTCCATCCGATCTGCTTCTATCCTTGCTTTTGACCATAAGTCAACCTATCATACATTTGAGACCAAGTCCTTCACCACACCCTAAGTTCTACCAATCTGACACACCTCTTTCTTGAGTCCTACTGGTATTTTGCTCCCCTGGAAGTTTTCCAGGTATAAAAGGTACATGGCAAGTGATGAGGTTCATTGCAATGTCCTCAGGTTCAGCGTCAGTGAGAATAACTAAGGAGCAGCTGACGTGGTGAGTTGGCTTGGCTGTGTGCCTTCCAATTTCTAATTCTTTAAAACTGTTTACCTTTAAAATGGCCCTGGCCTTTGGTAATAATATTTCATAGCAACCTCTCTCCAACTGAATACGGCAACCAGCCATGAGAAATCATGGGTGTCATTTTGAGAGTACATCATTTTGGAGGATATAGATGGTAGAATTGTCTAGGGCTTGGCTGGTAATTAAAAGGGGTTGATTTTTCAAACAAATATCCTGCCAATTAGAATTTAATCTTCCTCTAAATCAGCAGTCTCTAAGGGCCTTTTATTTCTTTCATCCTATTACTTACTCTATCAAAAACTATGAGTCTCACCATTATAGAAACCAATTTCCCCTTTATTTTAAGAACAATGTTTACATTTTGGCAAGCCTTCTCTCACGTGCTTCAAGAACCACATGTGTTTTCAGGCATTCTCTCAAGTAGTTTAGAGAACATAAAACTTGCAGTAATATTTTTGGGAGTAAATTTTTATTGTTATGGCTTTAAAACAGAATCAAATAAAAACAAGAATTCCATTAGTAGTTGAATATTGTAATAATAGAGTTGAGAATAAATTTTACTGCTATAAGAACTATAAAACAGTAATAATAAAAAAAAAACCACTATTATTGTGAATAAATTGTGCTGAGATGACTGACTAGAAAGCTGTAAAACACAATGATAAGGAATAATCTAATCACCAAAAAAAGATGTGATAATAATTCACTCTTGTAAGTGAAGAGCTCATGGTTCCAGTTCATTGGCCCCAAGTGCTCTAGGTTACTGCTTGCATTCCATAAGGTTGCAGAAAGATAATCTTTGGATAGTGAGCTGACAGGAGACCACATATTACAAGGAAACTGGACATGGGAATTGAAGAAAATCCAATTATCAGTGACTGTTAGGAAAATCCTGTGTGGTAATGCCGAATGTCCTGACAACATATTTTAAAAACTTATTTGCTGATTTCTACTAAAAATTTATATGTATTATTTGACTGTACATTTTCACGTATTTCTTATTTTTATGTTCTTCTTCAGAATAACTGCACGGAATTACTTACCTATTGGGGAAGAAAGCCTATTCGAATCTTGCTTTTTATTTAAACTACCTATGCACCTCTCTGCCCTCATCTTGGTCCCATGTTAATTAGCAAGAGAATGAAAAGAAAACACCCTTAACTCCTGTGTTCCACTCTCCCACTATGGAACTCACAGCTCCATTTGAAACTCTTGCTTCAGAGTTGAGACTACCGAGGTGGATGTCCTGTTCCTGAACTTGGGTGAGGGGAAGAGTGTCGTGGGTGTTGTATTTTATCCTTTGTTCTGAACATCATCGAAATTCAAATTCAAGATTTCCAAGCTGATGCTATCCCCAGGGGTTGATGGAGGATCATAACAGTGCATTTTCCTTTAAGGTGTCATTAACTTAGGCAAGCTACACTGATGGAGTTTTCTATACTCAGTGCCTCTACTCTCTCACTTCTCTTTCCTTCTTTTGTCTCTAGCACATGTCACATGCCAAGTTAAATTGGTCTTTTCAAGGTCTCTAGGAACCTCTACACTGCTGGATAAGATTACCAGTTGTCAGTCATCTGACTCGACTTAACATTTGGCCCAGCTGCTAGTTCTCACTTTCTTAAAATGCTTTCTTCACTTGGCTTCTGGAACACAATACTCTCTTAGTTTTCCACTTAACTCACTGGCTGGTCTTTGTCAATTTCCATTGCTGGATTTCTCTCCTCTACCAAGACCTCTAAATGTTAAAATGACTCAAAGATCAATCTTTGTTCTTTCCTTCTAGATGTACACTCACCCCCTAGATGAGCTCCTTGGTGTGGCTTCAACGACCTCTCTTACATACTGAAGAGTCACATATTTATGTGCCTCGCTCCAACTTTCCTCTTAGCTCCATCCTGTCATAGGTGCTGCCCACTGGACAATCCTCTGGATGTCTACTAAGCATCTCAAAGTGAAATAGAATTCTCAGCTTTTCTTCCCTCAAACCTACTCATCCCTATCTCATAAAAACTCACCACTATTCACTTAATTTCTTGGCTCCCAAATCTAGGAGTTGTTCTTAAGTTTCCTGATTCCCTTACACTTCTTATTCATTCCATAAATAAATTCGTCGGGTCCGCTTCTGAAATAAATCCTCAATGTGACCATGTCTCACTGTTTCACCACGACTGGTCAGCCTGAGTCTCCATCATTTCTTCCCTGGAATGTTATGGTATCCTCCCAGCTGGTCTTTTTTTTTTTTTTTTTTCTTTTTCATTCTTGTCTCTCTCTTATTTTTTCCTCTATGCAGCAGCCAGAATAATCTTTTTTAAATGTAAAACCAAAATCTTTTCAATGATTTTTTAGAATAAACCCCCAAGTTCATACTACAGCCCATGGTTTCTCCAAGATCTGGCCCTTGCATATCTCCTGACCTTGTCTTCTGTCATTCTCTCTTGCTCCCACTTCGCTCAGATACTGGCTTTCTTCCAGTTCCTCAATTGCACCAAGCTCATTTCCTCCCTGGGACCCCTACACGAGCTGCTCCCTTTACCTAGAAACCTTTTTCTACAGCCCTTTGCACGAACCACATCATTTAGAACTTAACTCAATAGACCTCTCTATCTCAGTATATTCTTGGCCCGTGGTCACTTCTTATCGCCTTAATTTACTTCCCTTTACTTAAAATTGTATTATTTCTTTGTATACTTATTTATTGCTCTCTCAGCTCTACCATGAGCTCCATAACAGCAAAGACTCTGTTTGCCTCATTCACATTTGCATGTATTCGTTTTATACTAGTGTCTGGTATATAGTGAGTACTCATTACATTTTTGTAGGATGAATGAATAGATGAATGAATGGATATAGGGCAAAGAATTTAGATTGGACCTCCAAATGCCAAGGACTCTTTTTAAATCTTTGACTTCTCTGCACTGGATTTTGCTTTGCTCAATTAGATTTTGCTGTAATCTTAACCTGAGTTTTCACTCTTACCAGCCACTGTTGAGATTGAGGCCTATCCTGGGTGTGTCTGAAAACATAGTGGGGGGTCTGATAGAGTGCTCTGTGTGAGAGAAGTGTATGGGAAAATCCACTTGGAAAAATATTTTAAATGTTTTCATTGCTCATATTTGGAGAGATCTGGTTTTGTTTAAGAAGCTGGTGATGACATCAGAACAAGAGAAGGTATTTAACTCCAAATAAAACAGGGAAAAGGAGATCCTGAATAATAACTATGCCTGCCACAACCAAAGCAGAAGACACACCATCTATTATGCTCAGTGGGAGTGGTTAGCTCCTGAGTACAGGTGATGAGGATACTTAGAAATAGGGAAAAAAGTTTTTTCTGGGTCTGATGAAGCCAAAGACTTGTGTAAATTCAGTTTTAGAGGAGAAATGAAAAATCAATGGTAGTGTTTTCTACCATTAGGAAAAGCTGTTTGAGGACATGATGGAGTTAATGAAGCCACTACTCACATGTTTCTGTTGAGACGTCCACTAACTGACTTATCTTATCTTGATTGCAGGAGCCAACCCCTGGATGCGTTCTCAGAGACACTTGATCCATTGACCTGCCTGAGACTTTCTAGCTCTGTCTGCAGAAGAATGAAGCCTCTGCTTGGGACCCTTTACCTCTTGGGGATGCTGGTCCATGGGGGGCTGGGATGTGATAGATGAGTGGGAAGTGGGAAAAGGAGCTGACTATTATGATTTAGATTGTCTAAATGGAAAGCTTTTTCCAATATCAATGCAACTGGATTCTCCCCTCTTCCTAACTCATCCATAGCACCATAAATGAGAAAGATAAAGATCCCTAAACTGTTATCATTAAACATTATTCTAATAATTTTTGAATAAATGAGTAAATATCTAATAAACACTTCCTCACACAACGTATAACAAGTTCAAATAGATATGTTTTTTGATTGAAAGAAGGAAATTATAATGAAAATTCTGTCTCTCACTCACATAATTTCTCATTAGTAAATCACATTATTCTAATTATCAAGAAAATATGTTTATAACTACCAAATAGTTTCACCAAGAGATAATCACTGTTAATATTTCTTAAAAGGTAGCTAGCTAACTAATTATGTATATAGTACTATTGCCAAATTTTTTCAGTTAAATCAAATGATGAAAAATTTTCTTATGACATTTATTTAAAACATTTAAAACACTTGCAATTGTTAATAACATTCCATCATTCTTACCCTATTGGGCATTTATGTGATTTCTACTTTATTTTTACCAGTAATGCCATGATGATCATCCAACTACGTCAATATTTTTCTTTAAATCTTTGATTATTTTCTTTAAAAAAGTGATAAAAAGTGTAATTATTGGGCCGAGAGCTGAGAAAAATTTAATAATCTTGTTATACATTGCCAAATTGCCCTATAGAAAAGTTGTGTCAGTCAACGGTTTCAACAACAGCATTTTTTAAGTGTTTGCCAATTTGATAAGAGAATACCCACAGATGACTCATTTTGCCTTTTGATTCCCAATAAGATTAAGTATTTTGTCTTGTTTATTATTCATTTTATTAGTTTATAAATTACCCATTCACGTATTTTGCCTACTTTTGTGTTCTTTCATAACTTCTGTAAATATATAATCTATATTAAAATCTGTGTATGTAGTGCAGTTTTCATATAAAATACAGTTTCCCTTGTTCATACATAACTCAGTATGGTGCTCATTTAATATATCTCATCGAGCCCGTGTAGTTACAAAGTGTTTCTTCTTTTTCTTCATGGTTAAAAGAATCTTGAAACAAACTTGCTCTCACGGAACAGAAAAATACACTCCGATTTTTGCCCCAGACTATCTGTGTGATCTCAACTTGTCCCTTAGCTTCATAGAAAGCCTGATTTTAGATCTATAAAGAGAGTCCAGGATCTATGTGATGTCAAAAGCATTTTTGGACATTGTTTTTTCAATTTTTTTTCCATTAGTATACTTGGTTTCACATAGATACTACATTTATTTTCCCTTCTGAGATTATTCACTTATAAATTAGAGATAAAGACTCATATTTTATACAGAGTTTTAACTGAAGAAAAAAACAACTTGCTTAAAAATGTCAACCTCCTTAAAACCTACACATCAGTTGACCTAATATCCCTGCTTCTTGAAATCTAGACTAGGGAAATAAACTGACGTATGGAAAGAATTTTATGCACTGAGATGCAGCCTCATTTATAATATAAATATTATATTAAATATTATAATATTTAGAAACAACTTAAATGTACCATATTACATTATATAAATACCGATATGACATATAATAATGGAATATTATTCATCCATTAGAATAATGATTATGAAAAATTTTAACTGCATGTGAAATACATGTTTTATGCTTAAGGAAAGATGCAGAATACAAAATGTAATAAAATACTTTTAAAATATAAGAAAAAATATGTATCAAAATGGTAATTGTAATCTTCATTGATTTTTTTCTATCCCTCAACTATTATTCATTTTGCAAACATTCTGCAATGGTAGTGCTTTAAAACTTTTATTTAAAAAAAATGATTACCAAGCTCAGGTTAAATTAGGAAGGTGATTCAGCTCAGGCAGTGGGACTCAGATGAGACAGACACTTTCCATTGGACAGCTTCTTATGACTATACTTGGAGAAAACATTTCAAATCTGCTAGTCCTAATCCTAATTGACCATTTTCATTTTCATTGTTATTTACTGATATAAAATAGTGTCAACTTTTATATGGCTCTTACCAACCCAAAACAGATTAGTTGCCATTTTGGGTACTTTATTCATTATGATTGATGTAATGATAGTCTAGAAAATCTACAATTAATAAAGATTACAATCTTTGTAATGTTTCTCTTGAGGTAATTTCTCATATACATTGCATTCTCCCAATAAAAATATACGTCTGTAGAATCATTTGGGATTTAGCAATATGAATCAGATGCCTCGAAGATATTCATTCTCTTTGACCTATGAATTCTTCTTCGTGGCATGTAGCTCAAGGAAATAATCAGAAGTAAACACAAAGATTTATGCAAAAAGTCATTAACTCCAGAATTGTTTACAATAGCAAAAAAACAAAAGGGGAAACAGCTTTAATATTCAGTACAGACGAAAGTACTTAAACTACTGATTCTGTGCAATATATATTTACTATCAAACTTTAGTCAATCATTAACTATAATGTTTATGAAGAATTTTTATTGGTTTAAGGAAATGTCTCTGGTAGAATACAAAATACAAAAGAGTAAATGCAAAGTTACATAGAGATATAATCTGTACCGTGTTTAAGAAAAAACTATGCACAGATAAAAGATTGACAGGAAATATATCAAAATATCAACAGTGGTTAATTCAGGGAGGTGGAATTATTGAAGACTTTTTTTTTCTCCTCCTTTTTCTCTTCTCTATATTTTCTCAATTTTCCACTATAAGCATATGTTAATTTTATAAGCAGGAAAAGAAGTTTAAAAATACTTTACTGTCATGAAATACTTATGAAGCAGTTTCTTCACTAAGTATGTAAAAGACAAAATTTGCCTCAATATTTATTAGTTTTTTTTTTATATTGCTTCTTTATACATTCCAGTCAAAACTTCATCAGGCAATCTTTGATCCTCAGTATTTATTAATAATGTACCCCAAAGGATCATTTTCTCTGTCAGACATTTTATGAATTCTTATTAAAAAAAATACACAAAGTCCTATAATCTTTTTATTTGATTGGTGAGATGAGATTTGTGATAATTTGAGGGATTAGCTAGATTTTTCCTCCCACTCTACATGTAATATGCATCGCCAGAGAAATTGTCTAGAAACAAGAAACTGCCTTTTCTAAGTATATGATTTAAACATTGCCTGAACATTGCCTGAACTAAGAATTTGGGTTTCTGAGGTTTAAGTATTATGTTTAATTTCATGTAAAAATGATAAGCATTTTTAATATCATGGATTTTCATTCAAATCTCAGACAGTTCACTTCTTTTGCATATTACATGGACCCAGTGATTCAGTGCTGCCCTTAAGAGGCAACATATATATTTCACAGATGTTAGCTGAGTAGAAGCCAAATGTTGATGCTTGCGAGTGCCAGTTACCTTTAATTTATCCCCCTTTATATTGTGAAAAATGCCAGGAAATACTAGCCCAACTGAAACAGGAATTCACCAGGTGCCAACACTGCTTTAAGGTGTCCTCGCTTTCCTACCACGAGAGGATAACTGTGATCAAGAAAGACCCAAACATTTGCTGAACTACATGAAGGAAGAAACAAGATTGCTCTGAACAGCTATCATCCCCGGTCCTAACACTGCTGTAAAGGCATCTCCAATGATCTCATTTCCTGGCAGGACATGACAGGGAGGACAACCAGTGCAAGGAATGAGGAAGAAGGGAGGGTTGAAAAGATATGCTTTTCATTTATTTCATTCCCTCTCCCCTTCCCCATTCCAAAAAGCACTGAAATTATTTTCTAGTGACTTTATAATGCAAATACTTATTTTGCTCTCTTGGTAGTCCAGATCAGAGATAATTTTTTAAATGAGCTAATAAATATTTTATGCCTATTTTCTAGGATATAATAAAAGTATAATTTAGCCTATATAACAAAATCTTCAGAAAAATAAATAACCAGGAATAATAGTGTTTACCTTGAGGAGGTAAATGGCTTTTTGTCCTCCAGATGATATGTACATTGCTTTCTACTACCTTTTTCATCAACCTTCCAGCTTTTATGATATCTCAGTTTCTTCTTTGCTTTTTGTCTGACGTTCTTCCCTTCGCAGATCACTAGCACAAAACAGACTAGAGGTTGTGGGCAAGACAGTGACTTCATGGAGGAACTTGGAGACTTATTCCTATAACAAATACCACCCCATGGGAGAGGTGAGCAAGTATACATGGCAGGGGTGGGTGGTGGTCACAACCAACTTTAGGATGGGCAGAGATGGTTCACTATTAATGTTCATGAACTAGAGGGGCTCAAAATGTGGGGTGGAAATTTGCCAGAGCACTGAGGTCAAGGGATTCCCAAACATCATACCCCAGCCACCAACAATAAAGCTACAAATCCTGGTGATATGAGGTAAAAAGACAAATCAACAAAGAAAAGAAAAAAGAGGAAAAGAATACCCCAATCAGTTTTGCTAGTGTGAACATGGACCAGAATTAACCCTTACTCTTGTTCATCAAGCTCTTAGCCAGCTTAAGCAGGGAAAGGCCAATGTTTATGTGTGGGGTGTGGGATGTGGGGTGGAGAAGCCTTCTGACTGAATCACATTTAGCTGTAATTTGTGGTATTTCTTGCAGGATGCAAGAGACACAGTCAGCAGTTCTTAAGAGAAGAAAACTTCTCAAAGAAATATTTGTATTGCTACTAAGTTTGGCAATTTCTAAAACCAGTTACAGTAAAAAATAAAATAAAATAAATAAGCTACTATTTATGCAAATGTGTGTGTGGGCATGTATATGTATGACATTATGCAAAACTTTTTTTCAAGTATAAATTTCTAGAAACAGAATTGCTGGGTTAAAGGATATGCACATCTAATTTTTTTATATATAAATGTATAAGTTGCCTTCTAAACAGGTTTTATAATTTATTATCTCAATATTTGGGAATATATTAATATTTTCCAGAATTTTTTTCAAATAACATAAGAAAGAATTTAGAGTATGGGTGGTATCCTATTATACCCTCATAGCTGTCTTCAATGTCTTATGTTTGTGAATTCCCTTATTCTATTCACTCTTATAGAACCCCAAGTTATTGATTTACAGGCAAAGATGTAAGACCCTTCCTCTCTAAGCATGGTGCAAGACTTGTAAATAAATCAATATATATTTGTATCCACCCGGTTTAATCAAAATGATTAACAAGGGCTTGATTTAGAACCTCTGTTGGCGTATTCTGTGAAGGGCATTTCCTACTCCTCTCTAATCTTGTCACCATGGACATTAGCAAAAGATATTGTTGAGGTCCATAAAGACTGCAGAAGATCCCACAAAATAAGCCTGACCTGAACTTTCTGGTACTATTGTGTGCCATATGAATTCTAAGTCTGGCGGCCATTTGAAGGATGTATTGTTCTTTATTGTTTCTGAAATACTATCAATGAAGTACTATTATTTATTGTTTCTGAAGTATTATTAACAATTATTGAAATTGTTAATTCTCAATAACTTATTTGTAAAGTTCAACAAGGTGTCCTTAAGACTTATGGCAGAGTAGATTTTTAAAGAAAATGGGAGAGGGTGGGTAATAATTTGTTGGTTTAGTCTTCTATTTTGTTTAGCACACAGCTGTTGCAATGTAAAGCAAAGAGTACAGAGTTCAGTATCTTAATGGAAGAAGCAGTTATCTTAATTAGAGGCAAGCAGACAATGTTCTTATTGATAGCTACAGTCCTCCTTGGCTTTTTCAGATCTATCAGTGGATGAGCCAGATAAGTGAGAAGTACCCAGAAGGGGTAACACAGCATTTCCTAGGCATGACCTATGAAACCCAGCCCATGTATTATTTGAAGGTGAGTAAGAAGGCTGAGAATTGTCTTACTGGGGAAAAGGGGTCTCTCCCATCCAACCCAAGGATATTTGTTTACTATTTAGGGGCTCTAGTCAGAAATGTAGACAAGGTTAAAAGAGGCAGTGAAGAAAGACTTTGCCTTTTCCACCCCAAACTGGGCTTTTAAAATTCAAAACTTATAAAGGCTTACACGTCAATCATCTGGATGGAATCAAGGTCTGGAATAAAGAGAATTTGGAGTAGTTGGGTAGGACCATGATGGTAGGCCTTAAAAATATTAAGGTCCAGAAGTAGAAGAGCTTGTTCCTTTGTTTTCTCCATCCTGGGCCTTCCTCGCCCTGGCTAAGACTAAGGAGCTAGGTACTGTGGATAATGGGGCTAAACGGGACCTTAGACATTCTGGTTGAGTGGCTGGCTCTGTGAAGGCCCGTGTGCCTTCATGCTCGCACAGAGGTGGGAGAGTAGGGTCTGCATAAGGAAAAAATCCCTACTCATGTATCAGTCATAGACAGCTTTCGGTTTGGTTCCTTCATTTTGAGGTTGAGGGAACCAAGACCCAGAGAAGTGAAGTAACTTGTACAAGGCCACACAGCCAGATAATAGCATAGCCATGGGGATAACCAGATCTCCAGCCTTCTTGCCAGGCATCAGGTGGGGCATGTGGGGAGTCAGCATGTGGTCCTAAGAACAACAGCCAAGATAACTAATGGGAGAGCAAGAATAGCCGAGGAAGGTTCATATGGGGGGGGTGTCTTTGCCAGCATCCTTACCTCATGCTTGAAACCACAGAATGAAGTAGGAAAGTGACCTCTAGGGGAATAAAAAAATCTGATAACTTTGTACAGAGGCTGACAATAATAAGTGACTGGTAATGAAGCACGGTGTTCCCTTCAGATTAGCCAACCATCCAATAACCCCAAGAAGATCATTTGGATGGACTGTGGAATTCAGGGAATGGATTGCCCCTGCTTTTTGCCAGTGGTTTGTGAAAGAAGTAAGTGTCTTTAGTGTCCTCATAATGGTTAATCGTCCCACAAAATACCTGTCATGCCTCGGCTATTTAGAAAGCATGCTTCATTCACAAGCTGGCAATGCAACTCTACTGAGATACTCTTCCCTGAGGGAGATGGAATTAATAAGTAGCTTCACTTAAAAGTGAGTATTCTGATCTCTTTCTAGTGTACATGAAATCATTTTTATTGGAAAGAAAACATATCTAAATGTAGAAGAAAATATACCTTGGAAGTTAGACATGAGTGAATACTAGTGCTGCCTCTTTCAAATAGTCTTGGGCAAATTTGCTAATACTAAAATCCCTAGTTTTCACTAGCAAAAGGAATATGAAATAACTACTTTAGGAGTTTGTTGTGTGGATTAAGAGATTAACATATTAAAAAATATCAAGCACAGTGAATTTTTACATGTTATCCCCTCTGCTGAGGGAATTTAAAAAAATTTTAAAGTAATATTTTTTGTATGTCAGTCTTCTCAGAAACTCAAACATAAAGAATTTAACCCACAAAGAGTAGTTCTCAAGAGGTCCCTAGACCAACAGCATCAACATAACAGGGATCTTGTTAGAAATGCCAATTCTTGGGTTCCAACTCACCACCTCAGACCTAGTGAATTAGTGGTGAAGGAGCAGGTAGGGGAGCAGGTCGGGGAGAGGAGCCAAGCAATCTGTATTTTAACAAGTCCTCCAGGTGATTCTGATGCACACTGACGTTTGAGAACCACCATGACCAGTAGGTAACCGAGGTGGGTGGAAGGTGGAGGGTGGAGGTTGGATATGTGGTCATCTCTTATGAGGAAGTTGAAATCATTAAAAAAATTAAAAGAGAAAAGACCTTTTCTCCACATCATTTCAAATGTTTCTCTCTTAAATTTCTAGATTCTTCAAAACTATACAGATAACTCAAGCATAAGTAGGCTCCTTAAGAACCTGGACTTCTTCGTGCTCCCAGTTCTTAACATAGATGGTTATATCTATACGTGGACAACTGTGAGTACATCCAGTTTGGTCCTGGAATGAGTTCATAAACTAGATCTTGACTTAGGTTGCTCATTGCAGCTTGACTGACCTTGCTCATTGCAGCTATGAAAATGTTTTGTGGCCATGTAAAGAAAGAAACCCTTTTTTGGGATAAAAATCAACCTAATATTTTTAAGCCAATAGTCAGTTTAGTACTAAAGTGGCCTTTTTTAGAATTGAAGTCCAGCACATTTTTGTTTTGTTTTGTTTTGTTTTGTTTTGACATATTCCCAGTTTTCCAGCCAGACTTAACTTTTTTTCCAACTCCATCTCTTAAAAGTTTGTGGATTACCTACCACTTGATTCACTTCAGATCAGTTCTAGAAGCATGAGAGGCACAAATGATGTATAAAAACTAACCCAGCCTTCATTTTTCATTGTGATCACAGAAGGCAAACATCTCATAAAGCTTTTTATTTAGTAGACAACTTCCTCTTTAAAAAGTTTCTAAAGCATATTACTCCTCAGATAAGAGCCTTTGTTTCTAGAGAGTATTCCTTCCTCCTCCTTCCCAAGCACCCCCCCATAGCCCTTCATGGGACCCCTTTCTCTGCAGTCCTTCCCTCTGAGCTTGTCTGGTGAAACTTGTCTTTATTCCCATCTCCACACATTAGTCTTCCGCTTCCAGAGCTGTGTGGAGACTGTCTCTGATACATCTGGAACAGCCTTGTTCCATCTGCCAAGCTATTTCCCTTTCATCCTGTATCACTTGGACTTAAAAAATGACTCTCTGAAGCTTTCCCTGTTTAAGCAGATCACGTCCCACAGGCACTGCTAATCTGCTCAGGAGGAAAAGGCCAAACATCCCTCCAATTTGATGGTTTACAATATTCCTGTTTATGGGGGTTGCTAACCTACCTGCATGACTAAAAACTACCTGCATAAGCTTCACCGTGTTAAAGGCACATTCTCCCGGACAATCCTAGGAATGATTTTTCAAATTTGAGGACCACCCATGACTACTAACACTGTGATTTATGAGTCCTAAAATGGCAACATCCCAGTGTTCCTCTGTTCCAGGATCGGCTTTGGAGAAAATCTCGTTCATCTCATGATAATAGCAAATGTTTTGGGACAGATCTTAATCGAAATTTCAATGCATCCTGGTGAAGTAAGTATATGTTTAGTAGATGAGTTGATAAATAAAAAAAAAGAAGAAGAAATAGGGAAGCCAGGAAAGAGGTGAATTGCTAGAGTTATAACTTTTGAAAATAAACATCTAATTTTGCACAAATTTCTGGGCTTCCTGTCTTGCATATTCCCTCTAAAGGGATGATATTATCCATACAACAAAAAGCAGCAACACTTCAGTGCAGAACTTTTCTGCCAGTGAGGCTGGCGAAACAGGGACAAAGAAGATTTAGACCAGCGTGAATATGTTTGAAATCCATCACTTGGTTTTGAAAATGTGAACTGTCATAAAGAGAGAGAAAAAAAAAAACGGAGATTTATCTTTGTAGATTATTTTGCAGCAGGAGGGCAGAAGTAAACAAGGAAAACATTGTCTTCTCTTTAAGACATTTTCATGTTTCTGAATCTCAACATACCCAGTGAACTGGAAGTAAATAAAGATGTAAGTATGGTCAAGAGCAGTCTGGTTAAAAACCAGATGGCAAGAGTTAAAATTTAGACTGAGTTGGCTGAGTGATCTTGGAAAAATTGCTTCATCTCCCGATTACAGTTTTCCCTTATTTAAAATGTGGCCCTTAGTAATGCCATCTTATCAGTGGGTTGTTGTGGGGATTAAATGAGGTGCCACGTAGGAGAGGCTGAGCACAGTGCCCAGCATGTAAAAGGGGCTCAATTGTTGGAGCCTTATCAAAACTGGTGAGGAGGACGGATTATTTACATACTTGCTAAACAGCTCTAATGAGATCCAAACTAGTAAGACAGTGTGAGAGACTCTCAGGTCAACAAGACTATGTCAGTGTCTGACCTTGGGAACCTGAGAACTAGTTCCCAGACTTAGGTTTCAGGACCCACCGCAAGTTTAAGTAAAAGATTACTGAAAATGCCATTTCGTTTTTACATCTTCCTTCCTGGGTCATGTCAGCACATAGTTTGTTTCTAAATTCAAATGTCAACCTTTCTGCCTTTCTGAGTTGCTCCTTGAATGACTATCCGAGTGGACTAACTTAACAAGAACTAACATAGACAAGCAAGGTCAAGCCCCGATTCCACCCACAGATGCCCTGAGCATGGATGACTCCTTGCCCTCCATTAGTTCTAAACTGAGATGGTGCTGCCTTCTTTGTGGTTTCCTGTATATTCCAGGTATTGGAGCATCTAAAAACTGCCAAGAGTTAATATTCTGTGGGACAGGACCAGAGTCTGAACCTGAGACTAAAGCAGTTTCCAGCTTTATAGAGAGCAAGAAAGAGGACATTATGTGCTTCCTAACCATGCACTCTTATGGGCAGCTCATTCTCACACCTTACGGCTATACTGAAAAAAAATCAAGTAACCACGAAGAACTGGTAAGACCAAAGCTCCGAAGGCTTTAGAGGCGCTTCTGTAGGACCTCTGCTTTCCTTTCCCTGGTTTCCATTTCCAAGATTTGGGCTCCAGCCCTGCTTTTGTTCTCTCTGCTCTTCTTTATTTTCTTTCTCCTGCTTTTTACACCTTGCCAGACGCCTGCTGGGAAGGTTTCAGGTTAAAAATGCTGCTTTACCTACATTAATTAACTACCTGTTTCATAAAATGTCAAGTTGGGAGACATCTTAGGTATTCGTCTATAATATAAATGAGATGATTATGTTAATAATCTGCAGAAATGTGCTTTCATTTCTGTAAATTCTCTTGAAGCTTCGTTCAGCAATTATAGCTTTTGAACCGTGCTTTAAAGAACTTGCCAGCTGTTAGTGGAATATGGCATATCTAAAATAACACGGCTAAATAATATCTGCTCTCTTCTCTGCTAAACACAATGCTTTGTTTTCTTCTAAACTCTGTCTCTAGTATGTGCTTAGGAGTATTTGTAGGGGGAAGTGCCAGTGAAATCCAAACCTCGGCAGGGACCATGAGCTTTGTCTCATCCAGGTTCTTCTAGGAAGCTATGTTTACCTACGCATCAGTGAGCAGATTTCTGAGGAAGACAGGCTTGCCTTTTCGTGAACCCGAGGACAATAGACATAAGTCAAAGGGAGGGTAAATTTGGAATTGTAATTTTTGTATCTTTTTAAAATTATTTTAAAATTTTTTAATTTTAGTAAAATACATATATTTACCATCTTAATCATTTTTAAGTGCACAGTTCATTAGTGTTAAGTACATTCACATAATTGTGCATCCAAACTCTAAAATTCTTTTTATCTTACATAATTGAAACCCTATACCCATTGAACAACTCCTTGTCCCCCTAACCCCTAGAAATCACCATTCTAATTTCTTTTTCTATGGGTTTGACTACTCTAGATACCTCATATAAGTGGAATCATACAGTGTGTCATACAGTATGGCTTATTTCACTAAGCATAACATCTTCAAAGTTCATCCATGTTCTATCGTGTGTCAGAATTTTCCTTCCTTTTTAAGGCTGAATAGTATTACCTTGTACATCTGGACTACATTTTTTAAATCTATTCATCTATCAGTGGGCATTTGAATTGTTTTCACCTTTTGGCTATTACAAATAATGTTGCTATGAACATAGGTGTACAAATATCTCTTGATACCCCACTTTCAATTCTTTGGGGTATATAATCAAGAGTGGTCGCATCATATGGCAATTCTATTTTTAATTTTTTGAGGAACCAGTATATCGTTTTCCATAGCAGGCTCACTATTTCCCATTCCCACCAACAACGCGCAAGGGTTCTAATTTCTCCACATTTTGACTATTGCTTATTATTTTCTGCTTATCTTTTTTTTTTAAATATTTTAAAATAAGCTTTTCATTATCAACAAAGGTTGGGATAGATGGGGACTAAGTTCAGTCTGTTTTTAAGATCACAGAGGCCTGGGGACCCACTAGTTCTCTTACATGTCCTGTCCCTTCTCTACTGGAACATGATCTGTAACACACATGCCTAGGCACAAAAATGAAAGCCACTATAGAGCTTTGCTGAAGAGAGCCTTTCCCCAGCAATAAAAAATACCCAGCAGTACCCCAATATCTTTCTTGCAATGTTTTTGCCGTTTGTACTACATGATCATTCTGTAAGACTTGGAAATAACTAACATTTGCCTAGGACTTTACAATTTATGAAAAGATATTACAGCCATTATTTCATGTGACTCTCATAACAATATTATAAGCTCACTTTGGAGATATGGAAATTGAGACCTTGAGTTAACTATATTTCTAGAGCCCCTACAGATGGTGCATGGTGGAGCCCAGGCTGGAACTTGCATCTTTAGACTCCAGAGGTTGCATCCACCTGACCACCTCCCACTGTCCCTCTCTGCTCAAGAAGTGCTTACAATTTCTAGGAGCTGTTATCAATTTAGATGTCCAAGCCACTGTATCCTATTTCCCCCTCATATCTTAGCCCTGGAAGTTCCATTTCTTCTGTTAAAAGTTCCATTTCTCTGCGGAAACAGAGATTTCACTTGAGAAGCTCAGAACTCTATTTTCCAGTGTCTGTGCTATTTGTCACAGATGTCTACTTTCCACTTAAAGGACCTGTGACAAACACAAATGAACCACCAAAGACAAGCCATTATAGATCTTTGATAGGACCCCACCAGGAAGAAACAAAAAACCAAAAGAACACAAAGATTATATACTCCAGTATTTTTCTAGGGAAGTCATTCCTTTTTTGGTTCAGGAAAACAGATACTATGTGACCATTTTGCAAGGTTTGTGTTCAAAGGTTAGAGAACCTTGTGCTGCTGATAGGCTGTTGGGTGAGAGCTCTCTGGACATAGAAGGCAAGAAGGCAGGAGGGACCTGGGGCACTGACGTTGCCTCTGCTGGAAGGTAACTAACTCCAAGATGCGAATGAGAGACGGTGCTTTAGTACTATGTGCAGGAACTGGCAAACTGCATTGAGAAAGAGTGCTTCAGCGTTGTTTCTCTTACAGTCTCAGGTGCTAAAGAGTTAGCATAAACATTCACCTCCAAGAATGTTCGATAACAAGACAATTTGAAAATTGTGCCACCTTGTCTAGACCTAATCGAAGCTAGCTGACAGTGGTTTTAGGTTCTTAGGGGTAAATTTTGATAGAGCGCACAAAGACACAGAATCAAGACAGCCGTTCAATGAGGTTTCCATTTCTAGTATTATTTAAACCTACCAGAGACGAGTAATCAATCTCTATGTATTTACAAAACCAAAAATGTGTAGAAATCATGATAAATATTATAGTACGTGAAAGACAACTTGGCAATCACTATGTAGGGGAAACATAACTATATATAGCCCTGTTCTAAGCTGCTCTGAAAGTCAGAATAGCTGTAAGAATTCTAATGTTTTATATGCTGACGTTATTTCCATTTGAACTCTTCTTATACCAGCTCTATATCCCATCCCAAGGTCCATCCTCCCACATGCATGCCAGGGCTTTAATCAACTTTATCAGAAGATGACAACAGTCCATTTCAGAGGTAATGAGACTGAAATAGGGTGATGGCTCTGGAAATGTAACATGGTAACTTGCATTTGAGAGAAGGAGAGTCAAAGATGCTAGATTTTACATATGTTTGGAGGAACATGATAAGCCAGAAATAAGAAAAAATCCCTGCTGATTAGTGGGGAAGATGATGAAAATGGGTTTCAGCGTTTTGGGTCTGAAGTATCAGCAGGCTACCTAGGTATAGATGTCCAGTGGGACGTGAGAAAGATGGTCTGGAACTCTGGAGATAGATTTGGACAAAATAGCAAACCCTCTGGATTGTTGGTTTTATTTTTACCACCAGATATCTGTCTATTTCCCACCTCCAGATCCAAGCTGGAGAGAAGGCAGCAAATGCACTGAAAGCAAAGCATGGAACCAATTATAGAGTTGGATCGAGTATAGATATTTTATGTAAGTATCTTTCTGTCGCCTCTTGAATAGTATCTAAGGCACAAAACAAGTCAGTGGACTTTGGGGATTGGGGTGGGCAGGAGAGGGAGAGAAGAGTTCCTGGGATCAACATGAAATTTTACAAATCATAATGACCAAGGATAAAAAAGAGTGTACAAATTCTGAATTATGCTCTCTAGGGATAAGGTGTGAGCTCAAAGAAAAAGAATTAGTACACTGGCTCAGACCAGAACTCCCTCTGGCTTCAGTTAAAAAGAGCTGGCAGGGAGAAGGCGCAGGAGTTAACAGGAAGGACGTTTTTCAGTGATCCTTGGTCAGTTGATTCAGTTCCCAGAGGACCCATCAGGCTAAGAAACAGAGCAGGTGGGGCCTGAAGAAAAACTCTTAAAGAACTGAGTTAAAAGGAAAGTGTACTGCCTTTCTCCATCCCCAGCCACCACTTCTCCTACCCACCGGAGGACCACCTAGAGAATATTTGCATAATATTTTTCCTGTGGTAATTTTGTTTCTTTTCCTTTATATGTCAGTTAATTCTTGCCTTAAAATGTTAGTTTGTGTAGTCTTTGATTCAGCTGAGAAACTTTAACCAAACCTCTGTTATGTGCCAGGCATAATTGTAAGTGCTGTGGTGGGTGGTAGGGGCAGACAGAGAGGCCGAAAAAGATGTAATTTCTGCCTTACAGGTGATTAATATCAAGGAGAGGGAGAAGACAGCTATCCATGAGACCCTAACATGAAAGAGCTTGTTTATTTTGCTGGATTGAACCTTCATTCCCAAAATGGCTTCTAGAACTCTGTGCTTTCACTATACAATTTCTAACTCTGCCTTCATGGTTTCATTTGTAGATGCTTCATCAGGATCTTCGAGAGACTGGGCTCGGGACATTGGGATCCCCTTCTCATACACATTTGAGCTGAGGGACAATGGTACATATGGATTTGAACTTCCAGAAGCTCAGATTCAGGCCACCAGTGAGGAGACCATGGAGGCTGTGCTCTCAGCCCTGGATGATGTGTATGAGAAATACTGGTATTCAAACAGTGCTGAAAAGGTGACATCTACCTCTGTGATGCTGAGCTTGCTCATGTCCTTTATGTCTCTTCTCTAAGTGCATCCTACCCAGGCCTGCTAAGCCCCGATGACGTGGATGTGGTTGCAGGAAAGGTGCTTGTGGTCATAGAGGAACCAAATAATTTAACTAGAAGTGCTTTCTATTTCAATAAAGATAAATCACATTTGCGTTATAATGTTTGTTTTGCTGGTAATTAATTTTTATTACTTTAAAAGAGTATAATATTAGTTATTGCTACAATAACGCTGCAAACCAAACCACTCTAAAATTCAATGGCTCATGAATCTATAGGTCAGCTAGGATGCATTTTGCTGATCTTAACTGTGCTCACTTATGTATCTGAGGTCAGTTTTAGGGCAGCTGCCCTGGGGTCATTTTTTTTCCCCACTTAAATTATTTGAAAATTTTGCTTGTGCCTTTGGACCAGGTTTACACTTAATTTGGTGTCATTGAGTTAGTATCAATATTCAGAAGATATGTTATATAATCTCTCTCTCTCTCTCTCTCTCTCTATATATATATATATATAGCTATTGCTTTATTCATTTATTTAATTGCTCGATTTTTTTTTTGAGAATCTACTAAGTAAATTTTGCTAAGTTTTTGGGTTACAATGGTGAGTAAGATATACACAGTCAACATCCACACAGAATCACTCACTAATTCAGTGGTTGAGATTGGAACGGGTAGCCTTAAATAATTGGAAGGGGGCACTACTGCATACCAGGCAAATCTCAGTTCAGGGAGGTCGTGATAATCAAAACACAAATAAGTAAGCTAAATATTGCCACTTGTGACAGGCACTATGAGAGAAATAAAGAGTAATTAGAGAGGAAATCAAGAGCCAGATTCTATGTTTGTGGGTATATAGGCATTCAATTGTGCTATCTTGTCTATTAAACTTTAAGTGCTCTTAAGGTAGCATCTATGACTGTCATTTCCTCTGTATCTCTATGTGACACCTTTGAAATGGTGCTAAGCACTTGTCAGCCTTTGAAAAAATTTTGTCGCTGTGACTGGCTGACAGGGGATCCTTGGGTGTTCAGTCACCCATTTCCAAATTTACTTGTTGGTCACGGGCACAGTACACTTTTTCGTTGTAACCCTTTTTTTTGCCTTTTATTTGGTCCTCTTTATTTCTTCAGGTTTTGCCAGTGTGTGGCTGATAAGAGTCAGAAAGGAAAATGTCAGGAACATGGGGTTTAATGAATCAAAGAACAGTTATTTACATAAAAATGCCAAATCTAGGATTGCAGTATTGTCAAGAGAAAATGGTTGGGTTTCATCAATGGTCAGCCTAGGAAGGAAGAAAACTAGTGTGACCACCAATACCATATTCAAGAAGAAAGCAGAGCTGTGCCTTGAGACTCAGGTTATCAGCTCTAATCAAGCCTGTGTTTTAGTGTCTAAGATTGCCTTTAACAATTTGGACTTCTGAGCACTATAAGAGCTCTGATTTATAAACCTTAATTCATGTCTAAAGATTGAGCCCATGGCCAAATAAAGTTGCAAGAGAACAGATGGAAACACAAGTGATCAACTTGCCTAAAACTTCCCACATGGACTCTTTCCAAGAGTCTAGGACACAATCATAGCGTTCTTGGGGGCTTCGCATGTCTCTAAGGGAATGGGCCAATGAAGACATGACACATTTTTTACTTCCTGTGAAAGAATTCTAAGAGCAAAGATAGATAAGTAATGAAAGATCATAATGATCTTTTTCTTAATTAAGTTTGTTGGGGTAACATTGGTTAATACAATTATATAATTTTCAGGTGTACATTGTAATTTGACATCTCATAATGATCTTTCTTAAGGATGTTTTCAACTTCCTGGTCTGAAATGGCAATAGCTTGGGAAAACTTCACAACTGATACAACTAATGCAAGCTTGAGAGTATTCTGTTGTGGCATTTTTGTGTCTTGGATTTTATTTTACCCTACTTTAAAGATAAGTTAGCCTGTTGCTGTTTTACGGATGTTAGAAGGCTTAAGACCCTTGAGTCAGAGACAAAACACATTGTTACTCATAGCCCAGTAAGCTACACATGAGCATCACTATGTTTACATCGGTTCCCTTGCTCCCAACTTCCAGGCAGGTGTTGCAAAGAGTCCAGGTAACATCTGCAAATGTGGTGAGTTGTGTTACAGGAGAGAAACATGAGCTTCAGGACTTCACTGCTTTTAGAGCAAGCAGTAAGCAAGCCTGATCTTTATTCCAGAAGGAGACATTTTCTCATCTCTCACACTTGCTTCCTTGCTGCAAACACAATTCTGAGAAATGAGCTGGGTAAAGAGTGGTCAGGGCCTTGCATTCTTGGCAATGCCAGCAAGATGTGCAGGAGCAAAAGAGGCCCACAGAAGACTCCCAGCAGGCTTTATGTATTAGGTCAAATCATATGAAATTACTGTTTTCATAGATAAAAAATGTCCAAGTGTTGGTGATTTTATATGGTTCAAGATAATATTATCTAGTGCTAATAAAAGTGTCTTTGTGATGCCTCTTTTTTTCAGTTTTTTAGGAAGTTTGAATATACTGCATTTTCTGTTACTATTTCTTTCTTTCCACCAAACTCCGTCAGTGTTTTTTTTTTTTCATAATTATTCCTATACAAGATCTAGATCTTCTTGACTTATAGGTAAATTTAGAGTTTAAAACAATGCAAAATGATAAATTTAAATGGTATCAAATTCAAAAAAGCTTCTAGCTCTAATTTTTTCTACATCCACATCAAAATGAGTTATTTTTTTTATTTCCACTATGTATGACCAAGTTCCTATTTCTCTTCCTTTTTTTTTTTGCAGTTTAGCAATCTCCTGATATGTTACTGAAAATATATTCTTCATATCACCCAATAAGATATTAAGATAAGATATTATTCTTATCTTCTGCATATATAATTTGAATCTGGCATGAATTTATTATGGCACAAAGAGAAGCCCACTGCCCAAATATATAAAATTGTGATATTGAATACAAATGCGTTTTTAAAAAACACTAAGATTAATCATTATTAATTTCTATTACCATATACAGTGATAAAAATACTTTATGTGCATTACCTTTATAATACTCCTACGAATCCTGAGTTAGGTGCTTTTATTTATTTGGCGAAGAAGCTGAGATGAAGAGATGAGTAGCATGCCCATGGTCAGTCTGTTTTTAATAATTGTTGACTGGTCAAATAATTTCTTGGAATAGGAACTTTCTGGTTCAAGGATGTCAGAAATACTGTCCAGCAGCCACTGCCAGTGCTTCAGCCAGAGCCCTCCAGGCTCCTTTTCCTGCATCCCTTTCTGTCCTTGATGTGTTCTTAGCCTCCAACAGCTCACACATATGTGACTCTTTTCCCAATGACTGCCCTTGAGCTACTGCACATACTTTGACTGCAGCCACAGAGAGCTAGAAGTGTGGAAGTTACATCCACCACCAGAAACCCGCAGCCCCTGCTCGGATGGTAACTGATGGATCCAGATATATGACAGCCCAGTCCCCTTGCAGTGGGTTGGGGAAAACACCAAAGTGTAACTCATGTTCCAGAGGTACTGTGGGATAAAGCTGAAATTACCTTCCAAAAAATTTTCTCTGAGGTTACCCCCGTGTGTGGCTTCTTCTCTTTCCCTGTCCTGGGGTCCCCACTCCCTTCCAAGTTCTCTTGGAAGCACCTGCTGAATAAAAACTTGTACATGAATCCTCACCTCTGGGTCTACCTCTGAGTAAGCCAATAGAAGACAACTCCCTTGGGAACTATTTCCAAAACAATACATTCTTAATTTCCTAAAATTATCATTAATAAATATTCCTATTATTTAATATTCAGAATATGCCTGGAGATTGTAATGTCATACAAACAGAAATATTCTTATTTTGAAGACATTATGATTTTAGAACTTGAGGAATTTTGTTCCGGATAAGACTTCTACTTCAGGAAAACATGCATTTTCAGTTTAGTAAAGTAAACTGAAGCATAGTAAAGTAAATTGAAGCATAGTAAAAAGAACGAGTCTTTATGGACTTGTAAATTTTGAAGTATTTGGTGTTACGATAAGATTATGAGAAAGCAATAGCCCCTTATAACAGTTTTACATACTGCTGTAATCAAGACTGTGTAGTCTTTTCTTAACTACCCTGAAAAAAATATTTTTATTTCTTTCTAAGGAGTCATTTATTTAAACCAATAATAATAATTATTTTACCAATAATAATAATAATTATTATTATTAATATAGCTTCAAAGAGTTTAAATGGCAAGTGTATTAACTCCTTTTCTACCTGTATATTCCTTTCCATTGAGGTTTAAGTGTAAGTCAGCTCTAAAATAATAACACAAATCGAAGGTGAGCAGTGTCTTTTCTCTTTACATGGTGGTGCAAAAGCAACTCCTGAAACAGAGGAGGCAAAAAGTAATGTGTATTCATGGGATTGAATACCCACTTCTCCCACCAAAAACGAACAAACAAAAAAACAAGAACAAAACAAAACAAAACAGTTGTCTAGGTGGAGGATCCTGAGAAGGTAAGGTGGAAAGTCAAGTTGGAATCAGGTGGTTGAAGGTCCTGAATGCCAGACAGTTTAGACATCATCCTTACAGGCTATGGGGAGAACCTACTTTTTTGTACAAGAAGGGTAAAGATTAGTCTGGAAGGGTGAATTACAGTGACTGTTGGAGGGAGGAAGTCTGAGGCCAAATAGTTCAGAAAATACTACATCAGCCACATACAAACTGAATAAGAATTGAGTTGGTGGCCATAAAAATGGAAACGAAGGGACAGAAATAAGAGATGTTGTTTAGAGTCAATGAGGGGTCTATTTGCATATGGAAATGCGAAAGAAATGGGTTGAAATTATTGAGAGAGCTGATTAGAAGAACTGTGATATTACAAGATCATAAGATTTTGTCTTAGGTCATCATCGTTTCATCTCTTCCTAGAAAGTTATAGTAAACAGATGCTGAAAATGGACTTATGGATACATGGAACCAGAAGGAGAGCAGTATGGAAAAGTGAAGAGCCATTTAGTTTCAGACAGGAAGTAGGAAATGCAAAATGGTCATACTGAAGTGTCCGTTGAAACTTAGGGCTTTGTTTTCTGACTTTAAATCAGGTCTCTAGTCACAAGCAACCTTCATTTCAATCTCACATTTCAAATTTCATACAATATAGAAATTTGGCAAAAGCTTTTAAACAGTTAAAAAATATAATACCCACCAGCTTCTTTCTGCACAGACGCCGATTTACCCTATGACATTTATTTTATAATTAGGTTTGCAAGTCTATCGCTTTAAAGGTTGACTGCTTCCTGTGATGCACTTGCTTAAAAAATTTGTTTTGCAGCAGAATTCTTATTTCAAATAAAAATTTTCCTTAAAGTATGATGTATAAATCAGATAAAAACAAAATTGCTCCTGATCTGGGGAGAGAGATGGTTAGTGGTTCTGGAGATGCTTCTCTAGCCTCCAATTTCCCTGTACTCCCAAACCACTTTTTTTTTTCCCCTAGGCCCTAACTATCCAAGTGTTGTCCATGGACCAGTAACATCGATCTCGTCTGAAAGCCTGTTAAAAATTCAAATTATTGGGCATCAGAATACAGGTTTAACAACATCCCTGGGTAATTAGATGCTCTTGAAAATTTAGGAGGTATAGTAGTCCTCCCTTATACACAGTTTCGCATTCCACAGCTTCATTTATTCCCAGTCAACTGCAGTCTGAAAATATTAAATGTGAAAGTCCAGAAATAATTCGTAGGTTTTTTAACTGCATGCCATTCTGAGTAGCATGATGAAATCTGGCACTGCCCCATCCTGTCCTACCCAAGACGTTTGTCCAGTGTATCCACACCTGGAAAGCATGTAAAACACAGATTTGTGGACCACACCAGTAGATCTGCTGCCCCTCGTGAGGTCAGACCCTGATGTCCCGGGTCCCTGCACCCTTCCCAAGAGAGCACAGTGACCC
>NW_011888933.1:2146540-2153818 GCF_000151845.1 Pteropus vampyrus | reverse complement strand
GGACCAGTAACATCGATCTCGTCTGAAAGCCTGTTAAAAATTCAAATTATTGGGCATCAGAATACAGGTTTAACAACATCCCTGGGTAATTAGATGCTCTTGAAAATTTAGGAGGTATAGTAGTCCTCCCTTATACACAGTTTCGCATTCCACAGCTTCATTTATTCCCAGTCAACTGCAGTCTGAAAATATTAAATGTGAAAGTCCAGAAATAATTCGTAGGTTTTTTAACTGCATGCCATTCTGAGTAGCATGATGAAATCTGGCACTGCCCCATCCTGTCCTACCCAAGACGTTTGTCCAGTGTATCCACACCTGGAAAGCATGTAAAACACAGATTTGTGGACCACACCAGTAGATCTGCTGCCCCTCGTGAGGTCAGACCCTGATGTCCCGGGTCCCTGCACCCTTCCCAAGAGAGCACAGTGACCCCGACCTATCTAAAGTTAGACGCACTGCTACAATGGGATACATCTCCCAAATCACTACTTAAAAGTGACTTTGAGTCTCAGAATATTTGACACATGCCAATATAGATGCTCGGAAGACAAAATGGGATATTCTGTTCATTTGCTCTGAAATGGTGATGTAAAATATGAGCAAGTATTCTGTAAATAGTGAACCTTGGTAGTTGCAATTTATTGCTATAGTTACAACCTCCCTCTCTGTCTAATTTCTTATTCTTCCATTATTTCTTCTTATTAACAGCTTTCCTCTCCTATTCTCATTTGTCTGTATTAATCCACTCAGTCTATGAAGGGACAAGCTGAGTTTTTAAGATAATAGTAATGGCCCTTTGTTAAGTCTCCGTGGCATAACACAGTAGTTAAGAACTTGGGTTTTAACTATGCTGCATTGGTACAAATTCCAAACCTTTTCCCTTAGCTAGGTGGCTTCCAGTTCTTCACCTTTCCTCTTACCCACTTTGCCATGGTTCCATCTTGGGCAGGGTGTGCTTGCCCATTGTTTGACTTTGGGCTCATCCATGTGACTTGCTTTGGTTAATTTTTATATAGGTGGAAGTGTCCCTGTGATAGTTCTGGTTACATGTGTTTCACTCTGCTGCTTTCATCTCTACCCCCACCATGGGAAGAATGTGCCCCAGCTAGCCCACTGGTCCAAAAAAGAAGAAAGACACATGCAACAGACACATCCAGCTGAATCCAACTTAGTGCAGCCAACCTCCTGCAAACCCAGAGACGCATGCATGGCCTAAATACATGCTTACTGTCATACGCCACTGAGTTTGCAGTTGTTTGTTACACAGCATTGTTACAACAGTAGCTAACTCAATTTTTTTCAATTTCTGAATTTTCTCTCCAATAACTTGAAGAGATCATAAGCGTTCCTTTGTATAGGGTGTAGGGCAGAGTAAATGAGATAATGCATATAAAGTGCTAAACAAACGGCCTGATACACAAGAATCAATCAGTATTTATCCGTTGTGATTAATATTACTATGTGTCAGGAGTTTTTGTTCATTATTTTCATCTGTGTGTGTTTCAGTTTTCCCATAGGCTAAGTGGAAAGAGATGAGGTTTAAATTGGTGAAATTCCAAAACACATTAAAATTACTATATAAATAGGAGATTCTGCCATTTCTGTCACATTCGGAGAAACAAACAAGAGTGAGTTCTTAGTGACCTGAGGCAGAGGCCCAGGCAGAAGAAAAGTGGGAAGGTAAAACCTCCTTTGGAAGCTCAGATCAGAAACTACCCATGTAACCGCATGGCCTCTGCTAACAGATCAGGAAGGGAAGACAAAAACAACAAAAAAGAGTTTTCTTCCAGGAACTGATGAGAAAGATAAAAATCAGGGGCCAAAAACACAAGCTTTGGGTTAGAAGCCTGAGTCCCTGGAATCAGTCCTCTGTGTCTGCATTTTACTATTTTAATGTAGTTCTTATAATTCATCTCGCCTCTGTGCCGTAACATTCACACCTTGTTTCTCACACTGGAGTCCCCCCGGGGGGACATGGGGGTACCACCGTGACCTTGTCAGAAGAGCTGCTGTCTGATCCTCCGGCCACGTGGAAGGCTGTGTTGCCAAATCACTTTCGTTAGGGTTGCTCTCCAGGGCTGAAGACAAAAGACACGTCCAAACAGGTGCCATGGCAGAATGCTCGATTCAGCTTTGTTTTCCTGGAGCCAGGCTGCAGCGGAGCGTTATCAGAGCTTTTCAGATGTGTGCCTCTGCAAGCCCAGCAGTTTCGAAGGTGGAACACCTTCAATACGAGGCCAGGGAATGGAAGAAAAGGGGAAATACTCCTGGCCATTCCTTGTAGGTGCCAACCTAAGGGTCAGATCACTTGCAATATTTCCATGGGTTCCTCTTCTCCCCAAAACAATCAGGAAGCCTATAACTTAAACCTAGGCTTGCAAAGAAGTCTAGCTGCAAAAGTCATTTTTAAATGCATGCTGTTAAGATCACATTGGCTTTGGTGATGGTGGTGATGAAGCTCTGTGGACTTTATTAAATCATAATATGTGTGCATTTTTCTGGAGAAAAGATACATCAATGTTTAGATTTTTCAAAATGTCCTCCAAAAGATAAGAACTACTAATTTTGAGGGATGCTAGTTGAATTTGAGCAATTCAGTTAATTAACTTAATTCAGTAATGAGAATGTTTTCTTATTTGTCTGTGCAGATAATCATTTCTTTGTTATTTATTTCAAAGTAAAGGTGTTGGCAGAAAAACCCGTTACCTGACTCTTGTTCATGATGATGAGGCTGATATCTTCCCAAATATATTTTGTTCTAGCCAAAACCTGAAAACGAACCCACTCTATCTAATCAGTAAAGCTGTGTTTTAGAAAACCCAGCGTGCCTCTAAGACACAGTCATGTGCAGGCCTTCATATGCTGTGAGTTTAAATGGAAACTCATAGGGGCTTCTCTGTGTAATCAGTGCCTTCTGAAAACATCTCATTAGTTATCTCAACGTGCCTGTAAGTTGGGATCTTAATAAATAATAGCTACAGAGCTAATGGGCTGAAGAACTCAGGGCTGTCTCCTCTTCAATGTTCCACCTGAGCAGGTGACTTTTGCCCTGATCCTCAGGACGTCCTGAATGCTCTAAATAATGTTGCAGCTTCTTCCAAGGATCCCGAGGGTAAGATTGTACTGGTGCCAGACACTCATCTACAGGAAGCAGTGTCTGTTGCCAGCCTCAGGAGCAGAAGGCACGCATCTCAGCACCAGTGGCCTTCCCAACCTACTTACTTGTCTTTAATTAAGATGACCATTACAACACTTTTTTGTTTACTTCAGGAATTGGCTCCTTCCAATTGCAAGGGGCAGAAGAAGATGGCTCTGTGCACTCAGATATTTGGTATTAAAGATCAGCCATGACCAAAGCTTTGTTTTCCAGTTGGTGGCATTGGAAGAGCCATGACAGCAGTCCTCGTGTATGGAAGGTTTTCCAGGAGATGGCAGTGTACTCTAAGGCTGGATCCTGGCTGTGCCTGACATCCACATCAACCAAAGAATATTGTAATTGAGACATAACATTGTAATGCATTCCAGACCACACAGCTGCTGGAGTGACACCTCAGAATGCTTCTTCCCAGTCTCAAAGTCACTGTAAACAGGGTAGAGAGGTAGAAGTGAGATGGAGGGTGGGGAGAAATGGGAGGGAGCCATTTAAGACGCCAGACAGTGACACTTGGTGTTGCTATAGGTGGAGTTTCAATACCTCCAGGCCAGGCGCTATCTTGATACATATGTACAACTGCCCCTGGGTTCACCTCTGAAGACCAATAAAAGGAAAATGAAGGACATGTATTGTCTGCATTTTAATTTCCAGGTTTACAAGAAATATTTCATTATTCTAATTCAGGGAGATGTAAAAGATCTTTCCTTTTTTAAATGAAAGATCTCCTTGTTCAGGGTGAAGAGCATAGCAAATCAGCTTTTCCCCCGAGAGGCAGGGCTGTTTCCAAGGCTGGTCCGGGATTCCAGGCAGCCAGGGGAAGAGCGACGTGGGGTGATGGAGAGGAGGGGCAAAGGAAGGAGAATACTGGCCCTTGGCAGAATCGCTGTGTGTGACACACGTGCAAGAAATGTATCCATACTGACCGCATTACTAATAAGGAGGACTGATACCATAATTCCCGAGACCTGACAATGACGTCTCAGGACAGACCTAGGGACAGAGGAATGAGAGAAAGGAATGAGCAATATCTCTCCCTTGAGAGAGGCTGTTTACGCAGGCACATTTATAGGAATGAAAGAACCCGATAAAATCAGGGCCAGGTGGACTGCCATGAGTCTTCAGTAATGTCTCATAATTTACTGGATGTGTTCATAGCTTGAGAACGGGATCTTTATTTCCAGAGTTCTTCTGTATACTTTTTGTTTATAGCTCCTTGGACTTTGCCTGAGACTTCCACATGGATGAGAGAGCAGTAAGGTCAGCCAGGTGGACTACTTGGGAAATCCGTGCAAAGGAAAATGATACTTCAAAAAAAAAAAAGAGGCCAGCCTTTAAGTGTCTTTGAACTCCTCTGGAATCTGGATGTGGTTTTCCTTTAATCTTTGTAGAAAACTAGTTGCTTTTTGTTCTTCTTAACCCTCTTCTACTGGAACTCTGTTCTATATTCTCTGCAAATCCTTTCTTCCATGAAACTCTCCTTTATTCCACCCTTTTACCTAATTCTAAGGATAATTCTCACTTAGAGCCTGTAAAGAGTAGATGATAAATGCACAGAAGTCATGTTTCTACACTTTGCTGATAGCTCTCGAATTATGCCTGCTTTTGCCACAACGAAGTGATGCTTTAAAAGTTGCAAAACAAAGCAAACAAACAAAATTTCAGATAAAATTTAGTTTTGAGTGTTGAGGTGATGTTCTTCCAAGAGGCTGGCCCTTCTTAGCAGAAACCAGGCACTTTCTGGCCAATAGGAAGAAGTGCTCATTATGCAGAAAGTGAGAAAAAATTTGCAGAGTGCAGAACTGGACTGTTCAGCATGGGAGGTGAAGCACTATCAATAATCAAGTGAAGAAGGCAAGGAGAGAGGCTGGGAAGACTACAAAACAGGCAGACATACACAGTGGAGACTTGGGAGAGAGCGGGAGTAAAATAAAGACTGTTTGGAGCAGCACAAGACAGAATGTTCAGATTATCGCAAAGGAATACCTTACAAGAGGAATGCAGTGGAGATCATGGAGGTGATGAAAATGATCAGGAAAACTTAGAAACAGTTGTGCTGAGATAGCAGTGTTCTATAAACCAAGTAAGTGAACTCTGGGAAGATCACAGAGGAAATGCATGTGACCTCTCTGCATCCTACGTAACAGGTGTCCCAGACAGAACAGGCAAATAAAGTCCTAAGACATGGACCGGTCCTGATGAGACACCACCAATTACCAGCCCTGATGAGAAGAATGCATGGTCCATGCTAAGTTCATTCTTGTTTCATTTATCGGCGCTGGTCACTTCTGTTTACTCGTAGTATTTATAAATCCTCAGAAGTAAATTATTTTTCGAAAATGGCTTTATGTGTGAGTCTCAATCAAGTGAATCAAGCATTTGTCTGATGCTCAAATATCTAAATCCGTGTAGTTCCTATTGACCATCTGGCAGGAATGTTATATCATTGGCCATATTTAAACTTGGAAATATCAGCCAGGAAGTTAGAGGAGGTGCTGCCAGGATTATACAAGTTATTCACCAAAAATGGCGTCTTCATTGTACAGAAAAGGCGCAAACCTAAAAAGCACCTGATTCAAATTCGTCAAGTGAGTGGGACAATGTTCTTTTTTCTCCATCACAGAGAGAAGGATAGAGTGAGATTCGCAAGGGAAAACCAGACCGCACAGTTCTAGGATGTGCAAGTCTGCAGTTTTTGAATATTTGAATGTTACAAAGAGAGAAATTTCACAGGCCAGCGCAAGAAGATTGGTGGGAAAGATGTTGAGACATCTTTTTATTACTGACCCAGGGTTTTTTTGTGGTTCCTGTTTGGTGGCAATGTTTGCATAGAGTCAGCTGCCAGATTTGCAGTAAGCATTTCTTCTGTTTTTTAAGCTTAAATGCACAGGACTAGGAACAACATATAAAATCATTTGATCCAAATACTAATATTTTAGCAGTGGAACTATAAAAAACAAACAGTTCTGTAAAAACAACAACAACAACAACAAAAAACCCAATCCTAACCAACATTATATAGTTAGATATGATGGTTGTGTCTGTACTGAACAGGTATAGACTCTTTTTTTCTTGTCGTTATTTTTCCAACAATACAGTATAACAACTATTTACATAGCATGTACGTTGTATTAGGTATTATAGGTAATCTAGAGATGATTTAAAGCATATGGGAGGGTGCACGTAGGCTATATACAAATACTGCATCATTTTAAGGAAGGACTTGAGCATCTGTGGCTTTTGGTATCCGTGGAGGGTCCTCTCAGATACCAAGGGGCGACTGTTGTCAATAAATGGTAGCTAGTATTATAATGTTAACCTTTGCTATCTTCTTGGACACTTGCGGGGACCGTGTGGGCTCTTGGGAAGAAAACCTATTCTCTCACATAATCAATAGCAAGCTTCTTCTTACTCAGCACAAATGTGTCTTTGTTTCTCTTTACTCAACACTTCATGTGCTTCTTTTATCCTCTTGAACATCAGAGACCAGCCTTACTTTTTTTTCTTCTACATGACAACTTATTGACTATCTGAATCCAGATATCCTATTACTTCTAGAGGTCTTCTCTCTTCTGGTCAAAACATTCTTGGTTCCATTTCTCATAAGTCTGTATTTCCGGATAACCCGTCTAACCTGGGAAATGTATTTTAAAATCTATCCGTAGTGTCCAGTAAGTTGTAGGTACTACATAAATATGCATTCCTTCACTTCCTGAGTTCAGGTTTCTAAGGCCTTAAAGTATGGAGCCTAGAAATGAACATACCTCTGGCCTGACAAGTGCAGAACACAGCTGGATCTACCTTCTCCCACACCTCTGGCCCCTGCTCTGATGTAGATACATTCATTAAATGCAGCCTAAGATGGCGAAAACTTTGTTGGAAGCCAAGTCATGCTACAACCACCCATGGTCAACTAAAATTCCTAGATTCTTTTTTTTAAACCAACCATTGTCAAGATAGTTTCCTCCCATTCTATTGCTACAAAATAAATTGTTGACCTAATTAAAGAATCTTCACTTATCCTATTACCTATAATTTTATTGTTTTGGACACCATTTAAGTCCACCAAACTCTTTTAATAGCCCTGTTTTGTCACCTAACATACTAGCTATTCCTCCCAGCCTGAA
>NW_011888933.1:2143488-2145890 GCF_000151845.1 Pteropus vampyrus | reverse complement strand
TGTTCTAATACTTAGAAACAGTAAAGTCCTAATTAATTCAAGAACTTTCTTATTCTTGTAACCCATTAGCTCACCAAACCCCTTTTGATCCAAGGCTCCCAATTCCTATTTTTTTAGTTTGTGCTGTGTTTTCTTCCTGTTCTATGCCAAGTGGCCTCCGGTTTAAGCCAGGTTCTCTAGAACCAGAGCCTGAGGCAGACAGAGATTTGGGTGGTGCAGTTTATTGAGGGGCTGCTCCTCAAGAAGAAGCTGTAAGGGAATGGGGGCATCAGATGGGAGGGGAGTGAACTCAGCAAGGAGGTTGTCTCAGCGAATATCTAACCTTGGCCAGAGGTACAGGGGGTTCAGGAGACAAATTGCAAATTGGTCTTAGCTTTAAAAAAGGGGTTGGGACTTTTGTATTCCATCAGTCAGTGATTGGCTGGGGGGCAGGAAGTGAGACAGAGGTTGCTTTCCTGGGCAAGGCAGCTCCCATTAGCCAAAAACAAATTCCATCGAGAACAGGATGACCATAAGCTATTAGCAGCCAACACTCACAGCTGCTGGGGAAAGACCCCTGATCCTGGTAAAAGGGATGTGGGTGGGGCCCCGACTGTGTCTAGGATAGCCTTCATTGATTCTAATTATTAGATCCATCATTCTTCTTCTAGCATGCTCTTTCAAGCGTAATTCCTATCATACTTCTCAGGATACAAGGACCCCCACCTGGTAAATACCAGTTTTCCTTTTCTGCCTTTTATTGTTATATTTACTCTTTCATTATTCTGCAAAATATGTTGAAATTGGCATCAAGAGTAATAACTGTCATGTGTAAGGGGTCTATTTAGGACAGAGGGTGGGCAGTGGTACTTGTTATTGACTCTGAACATTGTGGTAGGTACCTGGGATTTTGCTGCCTGTATCCATTTCCTCCTCTTCCATGATGATAGCATCCCAGATTTCCTTTGTGGAAAAGTCCCATTCCCAGAGGAAGTGACCCCACTCTCTGTTCCAGGGGTGAGCTCTGATAAGCTTTGACCAATCTGCGAAGCCCATCCACCCTTTCCCAGGTATAAGGATTGCCTTAGAGATGAGTATATAACTCACTTTGGACCAATAAAATGCAAGGAGACTTTCCCTTGGGGTTTCAGGGAAAAATGCTTCCTTGCTTTTATTAAAGACTAAAGAAGATACTTTCTCTTTTTCTGACTGGCATGGGGAAAGGATGTGATGCTGGGAGCTGTGAAACCATTTCTAGAACATGAGCCTGAAAAAAGATCTGACACTAAAGGTAGACAAAAGGCTTTTAAATCAATAGAACCCCTGAGAATATGTTGAATCTCTGCATCAAACCACACAGGAAGCCATATAACCCTGAATCTGTCAGTAGGTGAACCAACAAATTTCATTATTTGCTTAAGCCAGTTTCAAATGGGTTTTTGTTTTCTGAAACATAAACTATTCTAAGTGATAGACTGCAAGGAGTGGGAGGAGGAATGGATTATAGTCAGGGAATGTCACCGCCCACACGTTTTTGGCAAACTTTCACATGTAAACCCTCCCTATCGAGTCCCATCATTTGTTCAGATTTAAAAGCAAGGCTAGAGAATGAAGCATCCCTGATAACCCCTCATGCAGCATCTTAACCTGGAAGCTGAGCACCTAGCCATCCACTGCAAGCATTCAATTTTAGGATTTGGTTTCTGGTATATGAAATCATTGGCATAATATATTAGCTTCATTTGAAAGACCTACAATTGCTAGCAGAGTTTTGCAGAAACATCTCCTAAAATGAGAAGAAAATGACTTCTCCCATGGGGGTCTGTTCTAATATTTATTAATAAAACATATAATTGAAACTGTGCAGTAAGCTGCTGGAACTACTTTGGAAATAGTAAGAGTGCTTGAGATAGTTTAGGGATTACATGGATCATCTCACACCATGGCCCACACTGTCCTAGAACTGTTCCTAAGTGTGGGCTGGGTATAAGAGTCCACTCTGGATCACTCAGTGAACCCCAGGATTTAGTCCATTTCTCTTCATCTTTCTAAAATACTTCTAGAGCTCTCTAAAATGAGGGCTATTGTCCATTGCCTCATACCTGGAGGTTATAGTACCCCGAATGATTTTTCGAAATAATAATCCCAGTTATTATCATGGTTAGATCTCTCTTTGTTTCTTTTCTTCAGCTGCGGTGCCTAATGCTATCTTTGACCAGATGGAGAATGCAATTAAAATAAATATAATGTAATATAAAAATAAAACAGAACATATTGCTTTTGCAGGGCAATCTGGGCCCAAGATTCTCTGCAGTGGAAATTACTGCAGAGAATTAACCTATTTCCTCATTGACACAAAGCTGAGACAACGGATTGGTTACAACCACCACCACCACCACCAAAAAAAAAAAAAAAAAAAAAAA
>NW_011888933.1:2137281-2142455 GCF_000151845.1 Pteropus vampyrus | reverse complement strand
TGAAAGATATCCTCATTCTTAACTAGAGTTTATGATGTATCATTGACATACACAACCCAACCTCTCAGAACCCTGTTTTCCATTTCTAAAACCTGAGAGCATGACCGACATAAGTATATACCAAAGTCTATAGCCTCAGAAGAAGGGCCTGTCTTATAGTCTTTATTCTTTTCAAATATACATACTGTATTAGCATTACAAAGCTAGTAAAAAAGTTTATCTAAAGGATTTAGATAAGGAGGCTTGCAAAAGGCTGAGAAACCATATTCTGCCTTACTACACGCAACAGCAATATCTGAAAAGTCACAGAAAGAGGGGAGCAAATCACCGAGCCATGGAGACATCTGACCAGAGGCCATGCTGCAGTCCTAGTTAGGTATTTCTGTTGCTGTCTCGATTACACCTAAACAGTTACATATCTTTTATTCTTATTACTTTTGAATATTTTGAGTGTTGACAGAGGATATTGAATAGAACAAGTTCTAACATTTCTTGAAAATTTGCTACATGAAAATTATTTCATGTAATGCAAAGATAACCATGAAATTTCTTATATTAGTCCAACGAGGAAGCTATTTTTGTTATTTTGCAGAAAAGAAAAAAAAGCTTGGAGAAGTTGAGTGGCTGGCCATAGTACGCAGCTATTCAGCCAATATTTGTCTAGGGGTAGACTATCCCAGCTCTAGCTACTACTCAAAATTGGCTCCCGAGACTGATGTCTTCCTGGAGTTTAGGTATGTTTTATTTGATGACTGCACATCCACCAGAAAGAATGACTGAAAGTGTAGAGGTTTCAGGTCCTATCTCTGAACATAGTAGATATGCAAACAGGATAATCAGTTCACTTCTGCAAGCCCTTTTTCTTCATTTCATGACAATGGGACAATACACATGAAAGAGTATCCAGCTGTAAGCACCATGTCAAAGTACTGAAACAAGTGAGGTATAATGTATCGGTGTGTCTTCCTCCAGACTCTTGCTTTACAAATGAGGCAACTGAAGTCCAGAGAATATATCTACCTGGGCCCCTTCCAGCTTTAACGTTTCATGACCCTGAATGAGAGGAGGTTTACCTGGGCTCTTCAGCCTAGTCGTTCCAGGACTTTTTGGCCCTGAGAACACGAACAGGGTTTTCTTCAAGCTTTCTGAGTCTCAGAACTGAGGGGCAGTACATAGGGAAGAGCTGCAAAGTCAGAGCAGAGCACAGCGAGTGACATTCACTTTCTATGTGATATGCACATTTCATTGTGTCATTTTGTGGTTCATTCCTCAGGTTTTTTTGACTTCTCCTTTAAAGAGGCATGCACTTTAAGGGGCTCCTTTTCATAGTAAATACTTGGGTCATCAGGGCCGCCATGCAGCGTAATTCTAGGCATGAAAGAACCCTCTGCATTGTGCAATCCATGGACTTGCTAGAGTGGCAGTGGTTGAGTCAATAGCATGACTGATGCTCCTGCTCATACTCATCATATTCAGGGAGTCAAAGGGCACAGCCTCGTTAGCACTTGGTTCAGATATTTCATTTTTCTATCCAGAGATTTCAAATTCCAACTTCATCACTTACTTGCAAGGTATTTAACCTCTCTGTGCCTCACTCTCTCATCTGTAAAATGGGGAAAACATTCATTCGTACCTCGCAGGATTGTTGTTGAAGATAAAATCTCATCTTTTCATATAAAATACTTAGCAGAGTGCCAAGTACATAGTAAGTATCCAAAACATGTTACCTAATATTATTACCTCTCAAAACAGACACACACACACACACACGAAAAATCAATGTTTTGATTATAATACACAAAGACCATTTCCCTATTGCATAAGCAAAACAATTATGGTTTTTCATTTCTCTGTGTTTTCAAGCAAAACTGTGGGTATAAAATTCAGAGCAGGGCCAAATTGAATTTCCAGGAAAGTAATATCTGAGAAGCTTTTAAGCAAGAGAGAGGTTTGTTGGCTGAAAGGCATAAACATATCTTAACCTTGGAACCAGAATGGGAGCAGACAGCACGGCTGGCCCCTTACCACTTGCTGATGAACTTCTACCTGCATGAGGGCCTGTACACTGGCCAAATTCAACTCTATTCCATATCTCTGCCCTTCCTTCCTTCCTTCCTTATTTTTTCCTTCCTTCCTTCTCACTCTCTCTCTTTCCTTTTTGGTGTGAGATAGTTATATCCCCAGAATGACCATGGGAACACAGGTGTCTTCGTAGACTGAAGCTACTGTGAGCAAATTATTTACGTGTAAGATTATCTGCTGGCACGCCAGGATCACATATAGAAATCTCTACAGGGATCAGGCAGACAACATAACTGAGTGAAATAGACTGGCTTGGAACTGTGGAAGACTAGAAAACACATATTCTCTTTAAAGAAGGCCGCCATCACGCCGAAACTCCAGGCCTCTGCTGCCGTGCTCGTTAAGTACTACCAGATATTTCCATTTTAAAACAAAAGTAGAAACTCTGCATTTTAATCTCGAACTTCTCAAATTTTTAATTAATGGAAACTCATTAAAAAATTAGAAACACCTGGGAGTCAAAGTCTGAGCCACTTTAGAACACCCAGCAGTAATCAGAGCTCAGAATTTACAGATGATTGGTGCATGTGTGTATATGGGGGAGGGAGGCAGTGAGAAAGACCAGTTTCTACTGAATTGTTTTCACCAAACACATTTGTGGTTAGTCATAAAATCTTTCCTAAGGATACAAACAACTTTCAAACTTCTGCTCTCCACCATAAGGAAGTAACTGGTACCAGATTCGCCCTCCTACCATAAACAAGTATAAAGATGGTCAAAGTGTACAAGGTATCTGTTTTTAAGCTTTTAACAACAAGCAGTGAATCCCTGAGTAAAAGAGAAACATACAAGATAAACCTCCAAGGCTTTTTGCTGGGGGGCATTTTCCTGACACAAGATAGAAAATTGGAGCTCAAGTGGAGTGGCAGTCTTGCTGACTTCAAAAGGCAGAGATTCCAGACTGCAGAAGTACTTGAAAATTTCAGGGCAGTGTACTAGAAAAGAGGGAGCTATAAAAGTCTGTGTGGGAATTCACCTTATGTCTTTGGCTAAGGTTGCGCTGAGACATTGCAGAGCAAGACTCAACAAAGTCTAGTAGAGAGAAGCTGCTGCAAGGCTGAGAGTTGAATGGAGAAGTAGATTTGCTAGGAAACTTAGGAGCTCTGGTGCATCCAGGGTGAGAGACCTCACTGAGCACCTTGGGCATTCAGTTGAGAACTCTGTAAGACCACATTGCAGGAGTAAAGATCATATTCAAGAGTCAGGACTGCACCACAAGATTAAGGTCAAAACCAAAACAGACCTGTCCTTAAAAATGAATAAAACAAGGTTAACAGAACCTAAAAGAGCTTCCGGTGATTTAACTGCTTCCCAGAACAGAACTCAATGTTCTTTAAAAGAAGATGACGTAATTCAGGTCCCTACAACAAGTCATGCACAAGGTTCATCACACAAGCCAAAATGAAGAAATAAAGAAAGAGGTAGAAAAATGTGACCCATAATAAGGAACAAAAGCAATAAAAAGATTCCTAGACGCCCAAGACAAGACAGACAAGAATATGAAAGCAGTTATTATGTGTTCAAAAAACATTATAAATATGTTTAAATATGTTAAAAGAAAGGGTAGTCAGAAATGAAAAAAATGAGAACTCTCAACAGAGAAATGGAAACTATCAAAAGAATGAATAAAATTCTAGAATTGAAAAGCGCTCATTCTAAAATGAAAAATTCACTGGATTGGCTTAACAATATGTTGGAAACTACAGAAGAAAGAGTTAGTGGATATGAAGACAGATCAAGAGAAATTATCCAACCTGAAAAATAGAGGGGAAAAATGAACAAAGATTTATTAATTTGTAGGACGATGTCACACAGTCTAATATGTGTGTGATTGGAGACACAAAAAAGAAGAGTGGGGCAGATAAATATATGAAGAATTAATGCCAAAAGTTTCCTCAACTTGAAGGAAAATGTCAACTTATAAATCTAAGAAGCTTGACAAACCCAAGAAAAAAATGTTTTAAAGTTTTATATAAAACCATATAAAAATATAGGCACATTGTAGCAACCCACTGAAAACTAACAATAAAGAGAAAAATCTTAAAAGCAGCCAGAAGAAACAAGAAGACATCTTACACTCAAGAGAATAATGTGAACATGAATGATTTCTCACCAGAAACAACTGAGGTAAAAAGACAATGAAATGACATCTTCAGTGTGGTGAAAACAATGACAGCAATGACCCTCTACCAGAAGTCTATATTCAGTGAAAATATTTTTTAAAATGAGCGTAAAACGAAGACATTTTCAGATAAATGGAAGTTGAGAGAATTCCAGCAGGTGAACACTACAGGATATGCTAAAGGAACCTCCTGAATCCGAATGAAATAATACCAGTTAGAAATTTACATTTATAAGAAGGTATGAAGAGAATCTAAAATAGTAAATATGGGATTAAATATAGAAGAGAAAATTTTCCTCCCTTAATTTTGCTGAAAAACAATCACTCTTTAAATAAAAGAATAATCAAATTGTATTTTGTTATTCCTTGGATACATTAAAATATGACGATAATAGCACAACAGTGATTAAATATAATTTTATTGTTGAAACGTTCATACATTTTGTGTGAGTGGTACAATAGTAACTCTAAGTAAATTATGATAAATTAATGATGCATGTTTTAATCCCTAGAAAAATGGTCTTCAAAGCTTGGTGGGAGACTAACCATATCAGCATCACCCAGGAGTTTGTTAAAAATGCAAACTATTGGTCTCTGCCCAGACTTACTGAATCAGGAATTCTGGAGAAGAGGCCCACCAATTTCTGTTTTAACAAACTCTCTAGGTGGTTTGAGAATCATTGCCATAAAGCAACAAAAAGCAAACCAAAAAAATTATAAAGATGTGTTTCTAAGGCAATGGAGAGCAATGAAGAGAAATATAGGAGCAAACACTCCTCAGTTCATTTTGTAATGCCAATATATCCCTGATGTGAAAACCTAACAAAGACATTATAAGTAAAGACAGTTACAGACCATTATCTCTGATGAGCATGTATGCAAAAATCTTTAATAAAATATTAGCAAATGGAATTCCATGAAATATAAAAAGAATAACACATCATGAACAAGCGAGGTTTATCCCAGAAAC
>NW_011888933.1:2133122-2136916 GCF_000151845.1 Pteropus vampyrus | reverse complement strand
GGCTCCACTGGGGTGTGAACCCAGGACCTTCTGCGTATAAAGCAGACGTGCTAACCGCTACACCATGCAACCACGTCCATGGTTTAATACTTTTTTAAAAATCATTCAATATAATTTACAGAGAAAAGAGAGACAGTAAGTGTTCGATCATCTTAATAGAGGCGAGAAAATATTTGGCATAATTAAATACTCATTTATGATTTTTAAAAAGGCTTTATAATGTAACTCTCTTAACTTGATCTGCATCTGCATCTGCATCTACAAAAGGCCTAAAACTAGGCCTTGTTCCATGTTGAATCAGCGAATCTCTTCTAACATTGGGAGCATGCAAATTCCATCACTTCACTCAAATTGCCCTGGAATTCTTAAGGAAAGAAAAAGAAATAAAGGGCATAAAGATTGAGAAGGAAAAAGCAAAACTAGGTTTATTCACATATTTATATGATTATTTATGTAGAATATTGTAAATATCTTTTTATACACTAGCAACAAATAACGAGTAAATGAAACTTTTTTAAAAAGTATTTCAGATAGCATCAAGAACTTTGGATACCTAAGAATAAATTTAATAAAGTTTGCAAGATCTATCTATACCTATGAGCATGGGAGGGTAGGATGCAGTGTGGCCAACTCATTTAGGAGATTATAGTATTAACACGGAAAGGAAGTCGTTGGGGCCTGGACCAAGTTGTTGACAGTGGAGATGGAGAAAATGGAAAAGGAAACTGATCTGAGAGAAATTTGGAAAGTATATTCAGTAGAATTGATTAGATTTGGGGGTAGAATAAGGAGGTACAGTAGAAAGAGAAATACAGAAGGACTTTTAAATTCCCGTCTTGAGTGACTAAAGTTGAATGATCATGTTCAATAATCAAGAAAGAAAATATTAAAGGCAGTACATTATTAAAGGGCAGGAAAAGGGTGTGGGTAATGGACCAAAAGTTTTGCACAGATTGAGTTGAGGTACCCAAAGGAGACCCAAAAGGAGAGATCAAATAGGCAACTGGGTAAAACATCAGAGCACTGAATCCTAATTACGTTTTGCTTTGCAGTAGAAACTTGGGTTGGTCCCTGCCTATCTTTTTTTCAGTCTCATCTATAAAATAAACTTAATCCTTCTGATTCCTTTTACCGAAATATTCCAAGGCTAATAGCAAAATTTTGATTTGGTTTGTATTTTAGAAAAAAAAAAAATCCCCGAACTTTAGATTTAGCTCTACTATAAGCGATCATGGCAGAAGTAAAAAGCCTATGGGTTTTGGAATCAGGCTAACCTCCATTCCAATTCTTGCTCTGCCACTTAGCAGTCAGGTGATCTCGGATAAATTAATTTATGCATACCAACCTCGATTTCTTCTCTAGCAAAAGGGACTAAGAATCCTACTTTGCAGCAGTGTTGTGATAATTACAAGAGAAACTGTGTGGGAAAGTACCTCTCACAGAATCTGGCACACAGTAATGCATACCCACGTAAGAGTAGTCTTCCTTTCAGATGATGAAGTGTTGATATTTCTCACCAACAAAACAGCCTCAGGTAAAAGTGTGAAGTATGACAAACTGTGGACTCTGTTTCCCTCCCCATCCCTCTTCAAAGCCCAGGCTTTTCTTCCCTTTTACATCATCAAAATCAGCTCTCAGTCATTTGCCTCTCATTGTTAATGAGCTTACATCATCCCCTGTCTCACCAGGGAGATTTCACATTCCAAGCCTTTCATGTAACAATAGAAAGAATGGCTTTGTTTCTGGTTAAAGGCTAGTGCGCTGATTGAGAAGGAGGCTGTGCAGAGTAGGGTCCCCTTCCTGAGGTTAGTGAAATCCTACCCATGAAAGTAACTAATTCCTTCTTACTTGTTTCTGAGTTGGTAGCCTAAAGCAAAGGAGAACCCTGTTTCACCGCATCTAGTGTACAGACATCCCAACTAGCCCTCTGCAGCTTCATTCTCCACCATCCTCATTGTCTAATTACCTCCTTGGCTGTGTAATTTTATTCTGGATTTCTCTTATTATGTTATTAGTAGTTGAAATTTTCCATAAAAGACAAATAAGGGAAAGGGGAATATTTGTCTATTATTTATGACTCTTTAAGCTAAATGTCTGCAGGTTAATTAAATTGAAAAGTATTCCCTCTGGGATGTACCAGGTCCCTGGTGGTCCAATAAGGTAATAAAACTATGGTGAAACTGAATGCATGATTGTGTGGTGCTTTATTCTCATCAGTAACAGCATCTAAATACAAATTTAGTCAATTATTGGGTGATTCAGAACAGGGTTTTCAGGGAATTTAATTTTCAGAATGGCTTGTGTGGGCACTGTGGTCGCTGTGGGGCAAATGAGCTAGAGCTATTGCAAGGCCAGTGGTCTCATGTCCTTACTAAACCCATTTACCCAGAAAGTGACTATTGAACAAAAATTTCTGCTCTCATTTTGATCAAAGAAAGTGTCTACCACCACAGCAACCTCTGTTAGAAATGTGCGCGTATGTGTGTGTGTATACGTATATTTAAATCGCCTCATTTTCTTTGTTTCTCCAGCCTCCCATCATTAATTCTTAGTCTTTGTAAGCATCTTAAATTTCTCCAAACAATAGGACAGATGTTGTCGGATCCAGCAACAATGAAATCAATAAAGACTTTGGAGGGAAGCAAGAAGAAAGGTAGAGGGTAATAGCAATTCTTCGGACTGAAAAACAATCTAACCCATTTTTAATTTAATTTAGAGTGCCATTATTTCAGGATTCCAAATGCTAAGGCCATATTAATCATGCAGATCCTATGTCTTATTGAGTTGTGGCAGAAAATTACTCTTTTTTGTGACCCTGAGTTAGCAAGGACATGCTGGGCAAACAGCCAAGGTTCTATAAGCTCAATAATAATAATAATCTGTACTTAAAGTTACTGTGATGGCTATTAGTCACTGGCTTTCTGGATAGAAGGGGTGTCACCTCTTTAGACCCTATAGCTGTTTGACTTAGCACTTTCTTTAGTGAATGAGAAATATCACCAAATAAGCTATCTTTCTCGCATGGTGGAAAGAAGGAATAAAACATAGGTTATAGCGAAAAGTAACAGATATGAAGAAGAAGCGAGTGTAGGGGTGGGGAGGAATTTGGGGAAAAAATGAAGAGACTGACCTTGTCCAGGAGGGCAAAAATCTCCCTTTCCTAGAGAGTTTTCTGAAGATGTTTGATGGACTAGAGATTTATTTTGAACCCATCTGCTCTTCCCCAAAAGAAAAATAACTTGGTGACCTACTTCTGTAAAAGAGCAAATAGATATTAAATCCTAAAGCATTTTCATTCTGCATACTACGCTTGGATTCTCTTATCTAATTGCTATCATTTATTGAATTCATATTGTATGCAGAGAGTTCACAAGTTCATTGACTACATTAGCCTTATCTAATTGTTACCACAAAACCTGCACTATGCATTTTCCTTGTTTTATAGATGAGGAAACTGAAACTCTAAGAGAAAGAATGTTATTTGCCTGCAGCTGTCATGAGGCAGAGCTGGTCTGATCTGGAATTCCAAGGCTCCCACTTGTTCTGCATTGCCATATTTTTTTCCACAACTTATAAAGGTATTTTGTTGTTGCTGTTCATTTGCTTAATAAAGAATTCAAACATGGCCTTCCAAAATATCTTTTTCTTAATTAAATAGGTATCTAGGCTCTCAGATAAATGCTGAAATTTCTGAGCATTTATTCTCCCCTTTTAAGAGTTCTTCAAATATTTGTTTGACTTTAAAGGCACAACCAGTTAAAATAGGCCTTAGAAAATAGACATGTGATCAGTTT
>NW_011888933.1:2124243-2131582 GCF_000151845.1 Pteropus vampyrus | reverse complement strand
CAATCAGTGCCTCCCTATTAAACACCCTGAGTGGGGTATGCACCCATCCTGGCAGCAGAGGCTGGTGAGACGGTTGAGCACATCTTGAAACTGAGAACTCTAAAGCAATCTGGTTCCTTTTTTTCCCATCTAGTTCAGTCCCTCAGTTTTCCCTTCAATTCTGTGAGCCTCCTTTAATGATACTCCCCACCCCTTTATAAAGTCCCATTTTATTGTTAGTAAGAATTTAAAAAAAATTTTTTTTAATTGAAAAAAATCAGCCAAAATCCATTCCTTTTCTTGCAATTATATACTTTAATACACAATTTCAAGACACAAAGATGAACTGGAGGCGATGATGTTAAGACCAAGGTCTAACCGAGCCAGGAATGTGGATGACTTGTTTTAAATACTTCTGCTTTGCTTGAGTTTCTCCCTTATATTGTTTTAGAAACATCTGAGGGGGAAAAAATTACAGTGGAATCTCTTAATTAGCTACCAAATCTCTTGAACAAGGAATCAAGACTTAACCTTCTCTGCTATTTTCCTTTTTGCATTCTGCACCCTGAATGGTAGTCTCAGTAACCAAGCTAATTCTGGTATAAAAAGCAAACAAAATACTTCACTTAACAAAAAATAATACCAGGTACATTTCTATCTGACATTTTTCATCAGTGTCCCTTCAAAAGTTAACATTAGGAAATTATGAATGAAATGAATTTTAAATTCTGTATCAGACCATGCCAATTCCTTAGCCTTGTAGATTCCAAAACCTGTTCCAAATTAAGTATTTCATTAGCTTTAATGTATCTTCTAACCTGATTCAGACTCTGGGATGCATTTTATAATTTGGGTTCATTTATAATTCACTCTTTAGGAAATTATTGTATGAATAACAGCTGGAGGAAATCATCCTCCCTGCTCTGTTCTAAGAATAGGTAATATAGATAATATTATGAAATAATAACAGCAAGTTAGCACAGTTTTCCACAGAGCCATGAATTAAACTCAGATTCATCTGCCCTCAAAGCCCAGGCAGAGCCTAACTTATATGCCTCCCATGGAACACCCCCTAGGTCAGGACCACATCTTCTGACGTGGAAATGAGACCAAGAACCAGAAGATAACCTCTTTTTTTAATGTTTTAGCATCGGGATAATAGATCCTTGGGAATTTTTAAAATTAGAACCATTTCTAGGTGTAGTAAAAGAATTTTATAATTTTCAATCTTACGATTTTAAATTTCCCAAGATTCCTATAAAATAGAGGCCATTATCACACTCAATTTACATATAGAAGAAAAAGAAAAAACAGAGCTTAACAAGATTACTTAACTCAGGTCCTGGAATAAAAAAGATGATCTGGGCTTAACAGTCTGGATAAGATAGTGAGTCAGCACAGATTATTGGCTGCCCCAAACTCTCCACTGCAACTCAGTTTCAGAGATGCAACACGAGAGCTGAAGAAGCTAAAGGAACACAGAAACTTAATAATTTACCACTAACTGCAAGTAGCCCTTTGGAAGACCCAAAGTCATCAGAAGAATAGCCTTGGAAGGTAAGTCAGAGATCAAGGAAAGAGAATGACTGGGGAATAGCTTTCTCTCTGTCACCTTGTTTTGGCAGATCCCTGGTCATTCACTTCTGCCTCAAGGCAGGCCAGTGCCAGTTGGGCGAGCCGTAACCTCAGGGCAGTAATGGAGCCCAGCGGACTAATGGGAATGTGAAGCAAAACGTCCAGTTGGAGAACTGTTAGAGTTCAGAATATCAAGAACTTGGTGGGTAGGTTGGATATCAGAGTGAATGAACAGAAAAATCAAACGAAGATTTTATATAGAGATTGCTAATGAAAATCTGTTAATGGGGAAAAAATTGGTGGGTTTGACCACATGTAAATTAAAGACTTTCATTGTTCAATAGACAAAACTTCAAAATATTGAGGGAAAGATATTTGCATAAGCGATGTGGAATTGCTATTTAAATACTACAAATAATTTTGCAAATAAGAAAAAGAGAGGAAATCCAAAAGAAGAGAAAAATGAGAAATGGACATGAACAGGCAACTGACAGATGGGGAAATGGAAACAGCTACTAAGTATATGAAAGATATACATATTCATTAGTAATCAGAGAAATGCAAATTTTAAAAAATTACATATCATTTTATACCATTTTACATATCATTTTTGCAGATTGGCAAAAATTAGAAAGTGCTGGCAAGGATGTGGGGAAGTTTTACCCTAACTGGTAGTGAAATTATAAATTGGTGCAAACATTCTGTATAGCAATCTGGAAGTGAAATAAAGTAGGTGTATACTCTCATAACTCAGAAATTCTACTACTGGGAATATATTCTAGAGAATCTGTTGCTCAGAGCCCCCACAAGGAAACATGGTGATAGAGGATCATTGTAGTATTATTTGTGGTACCAAAAAGTTGGAAGCAATCTAAGTATTCACTAGAGAGTCTAGGTATCTACTAGATATCCACCACGGAAACGCGTAAGTAAAATGCACTACATGCAGGAGTCAGAGATGGGACGTGCATGTGTGCTGGAATAATCTGCAAGCCTAGGAAGCAGGGAACTGGATTTATACAGAGAAAAATGTGCAGACATCAAAAGTACTATGTTAGATGAAAAGAAAGAAAATGAGATTTATAGCACATTACTATCTACATAACTTTAAAAAGCATACGATCTTCTAAATAAACACTATTAAACTAAATGAACATGTGAAAGGTGAATTAGAAGAATCTATGTAAAATACTCTTGAGAAGGTGATGATGTGAGTGCCAAGGGGACCAAGGTGGAAACAAAATAAAATAAGATGAAATAAAATAATAAAATAAAATAGGGGCTTTTCAAGGTTGAGAGTGTATCAGGAATTGTTTCAATTCTGTGTACCTAAGATAATAAATAAACAGCAATTAAAGTCCCTCTAACAATTCTCTCTTTCAAAAGCACTATGATCAGAAGTTACATTTTTAAGTTCTTAAAGAAGCCCAGCAGCAGAAAGCAAACTAAAATTGAAAAAAACAACGCCACTTATAGATTCTCTTGGTTAATCATTCATTTATATGCAGCAGTGGGATAGTGCTGATCTAGAGAATTATTGTATTGGTTTCGAAACAAGTTTGCTGCAGATGAGTGATTGAACAACGACATTTGTGTAGGTTAAATTGTTTTCTCTTTGTTCGCATGAAGAGACCATCATTTGAGGACTAAATACTCTATCGAACAATTCTATATTTCTGACCAGATAGCTGATTGCTAGGACCTGTGCAGGCTAAAAACATTCCTACACAAGTCGGGCAGCTCCGAATCTCCCTGTCTTCTTTTAAAATAAATAGAGACACCGAGGAGGGCATGAACCCTACGCAAGTAGAAAGTTCAGACAGAACATCAAAGACGATACCTCAAATAATTTTAATTAGTCATCTTCCTACTTATTATAGGGAACAATTAGTGTAATGGGATTGCGTCGCCCTCTTTATTTGGAACCTGTAAACGTGCTGTTTATGAATGAAGATAAATAGCACCCATGCCACAAAATAGTGTTATGATGTGGTTCTCTTCCAAGCAGATCTTCAACATGGGCAAGAGTCTCTCCAGCTCTGGAGTTCTAATAAAAAGTGAGATGAGACCCTTTTACATCTGGCTCCACTCTATTCTGGGCTGCTTAATGTACCAGTGCCAGCCAGCTCTTTGCTACTAGATGTATATTTAGCATATTGAAAGGAAAACCAAATCAAGGATTTTACATAGGCGCTAATCTGATAATTACATGGGTATCCAAAAGCCAGACAGTACGGGATAGTGAAAACAATATAATTAAATAACTTGAATGAGGCAGGAAGACTAGAGGAGAGGAGACTGGATGCCGAAGACATTTTATCGAAGAAGAAAATCAAAAGAAGATTTGATGCAGAAGCACATTCGCTCTTGGAAGATGGATGGTAGTTAATAATCCCAAACCTCCCCCTTGACCCAGTGTTCAGTTTCCTGCAAGGACCGAAATTGTGATTTTAACTGTAAACAGAACGGTAAGGAAGATCGGGGAGGAGTTAAATTTTAACAACATTCCAGTCCAATTCTTCCAATTCCTGAGGCTTGGGAATGGAGATCAGCCATGAGAAATTTGGGATCCCTAAGAATGTCATTCTATAAATATCAATTATTTTCAGTCAATGTTTTTGCTATCAGCCTAGCATTCCCACTTGCCAACGTCTTCCAGTTGTTTCTGAAGTCGCCCAAATGGTGCCTCCAAGGAGCTGGCCATCGTTGCCTCAAGGGCCCAGGTGACTGGGAGGTTAAGCGAGTTGCCCCAGGCCACAGATTTCATTTAGAGACATCAGGTGCCAGTGTGAAACAACCTCTTCGAGTCTCTGACTCTTGGTACAACGAATAAATCTTTTCAGACATCTACTGTATATACAGTGTGAAAAACTCTCCTGAGCAGTAGAGACCTTTTGGGATGTAACTTCTACCTTTAAAGGTAACCAGTAGATGTTCTCTATCACTCTCTTTGATAACATGGGGTGTACATCATGTTTATTCAACAGCGAGGACAAGAGGCTTGTTCAAAGAACCAGAATTGAGTAGGTACCAGACCTTCCAGGTCACTAGCAAGACTGAGACATGCCATAAGCAAACACGCTGGTTCTTAAAAGGTATCCTGTGTCACCTAAGGAGGCCAAGCAAGCAGCTTGCTCTCCTGAGAAGGCAGAATGACGTGTATAGAAAGAGTGCAGACCTTGGAATTCGACTTCGTTTGATTCTTGTTCTCTACCATTTACTGGCTGAGTGAAATTCAGCCTCATTTTCCTCATTTGCAAAAAAGGAGGAGGGAGTACCGATTGAATAAGGTTGTTGTATTTGCCTTCCTCCAAACGCATAACGTCCAGAATGTGACTTTATTTGGAAAGAGGGTCTTTTGCAGATGTAGTCAAGTTAAGATCATTAGGATGGGCTCTCATCCAACGAGACTGTTGTCCTTATAAAAAAGGGAAATTTGGACATAGATAAGCACAGAGGGAGGACAGTGTGAAGAGACGCAGAGAGAACACCATGTGAAGATGGAGGATCAGAGTGATGGATCCACAAACCAAGGGACGCCAAAGATTGCTGACAAATCATCAGAAGCTAGAATGAAGCAAGGAAGGATCCTTCTGCTACGGAATCAGAGGGAGCACAACCCTGCAGTCATCTTGATTTTAGACTTCCAGCTTCCAGAACTGTGAAACAACAAATTTCTATTGTTCTAAGCCACCCAGTTTGTGGCACTTTGTTATCGCAGCCTGGGAAAAATTAATTTATTGTTAATATTAAAAGCAATTACTTATATAAAATGCATAGTGGGTCCTCAACAAGTTCAAGTTCTCTTCTTCAAAGAAAAAGATTTATATATTTGAATACAGATAAATACTGCTCACTTTCTCTCTTGAGACTCCATTGTGGTCTGACCACATGGCAGATATGGACCTTTGAGTTTACTGAGAGCAGCCTTAAATTCTATAGATCTGTGCCAGAAATTATCTGATTTCCTAGGGGATCTCTGGGTTAGAAAGAACTGAGGACTGAGCCAAAATTCCTAGGTCTGAATTAGAGCACCTGACTGGAACATTGGCTGCCATTTATTGGGAAGAGCTTTTTCTCCAAGGGGCATTTGGACATAGTGTCAGGCCAAGCCTAACTCACCCACCCCACAGCTGGAGACTTTCCATACTCATCTGCAGGCTTAACCCTGGCCAAGGTCTCAGACTCCATAACCCTCAAAAAAAAAAAAACTGCTCTGAGGGGCCATTAGCTGCGGGACCCTGGAGCTGGGCTGCTTGGGTTTAATCCCAACTCTGCGACTTGCTGTGTGTCTTTGGACAACTTACTCTTTGAGCGTCAGTTTCCTCTTCTGAAAAATAGGCACAATGAAAATAGCACCCAATCCATGGGCTTAATGTGAGAATTAAGTTAACATAGCTAAAGTATATGGATTGGTGTCAAATACGTGGTCAATAGTATATAAGTGTGTGCTATTATTGCTGCTACTCTTGTCATTAAGATCTAGTCCCTGCCTGCTCTCCAACACTAGCAGCTGGTTCCTAACCTCAGGCCTGAAGCTCCTGTTTTGATGGCTTGCCTAGTGTTTAGTTTATCTAGAACTAAAACTAAGACCCAGACAAGACTCTTTCTATAATCTCAACCCATTTTTCTGGGAAGGAACCCAGTGTCGATGGCCCTGCTGTCTCCTCCCAAGACGTCCCTGGTGTTGCCCATCTGCCAAAATGTCCAAATGCTTTGAATTCTCTACTTCTGGGCTCTACTCTCTCATGGTATCATCTGATAATCTTCTGTGTTAACATCACTGTGTTAACAGTGACGGCAAATGGCTGGGCTATTACCTGCCACCTGTCAGCCAGATTGGACTTGTGTCATATCTCAGCAGCTGAATTGCCCCTGAAAAATCCACCCAGACACCCACAAGCAGGCTGGATGCTTCCTGTTTGCTCTAACTTCCTGCAGTAAATGGAGTCATGTCTAAATTGAGACTGGATGTTTCAACACCCCACCAAAATGGAGTTATACTCACATTGACCACAAACTTTTAAAACATTAAAAACATGTGGGCTATTTGACAATGTCTATTTAGTAAAGACAAACCTTTCACTCATAAGGTGTTACATTTGATTGTATCAAATCATAAGATTAAGCAGAATAGGAAAGTCAAGATTTGCAAGACTTTATAGAAGCATCTCTCATTTTGCAACCGTCATTCTCTCTAACTGCTGCAATGGGTGGTATTTGAAAAAATATCAACAACAACAAAATATAAAAGCCAAAAGGTAAATCTTTTTCTGCTTTACATTTCCTCAAGATGAGTTAAGTTCTACAAAATGAGTTACAGGGAACATGCAGCGAGTGAGGCTTGTTAAACTAACTTTGGCAAGTACTAATTATGTTTCTAACTCTGTGCCAATTGCTTCACACAAATAATACAACAGAATTCTCATAATAAACTTGTAAATTAGGTACTTATTCTATGTTTCTTTTTCCGTTGTGTTTTTTTTTTTTGTTTTTTTGTTTTTTCTTTCTTTTTTTTTTACAGATAAGGAAACTGAGACACAAAAGAAGTGAAATAACTTGACCAGCCTTCAAATCTACTTTAGCTGAGATTCGAACCCAGGTCCAAGTTCAGACACGAAGTTTAAGAAATAAAACTCTTCTACATTCTTTCTTCCTTTACCAATTGATTTTGGTTTCTACAGCACGACAGTGTTCAACTAGGCCTGCTCCTTCCAAATGTATTCAGTGACATTTGCTTGTGAGAGCCACAGCCCGCAAACGCTACCCCCATTGTCCCCAGCAT
>NW_011888933.1:2120624-2122797 GCF_000151845.1 Pteropus vampyrus | reverse complement strand
AAGCCTGCCTTTATCCCGCATCGTGTTCATTACAATCAACAATTACTGACAGTAATTAGCTGCCCAGAATAACAAGGACGTTATCTTTGCTCAGCTTTACTGCAAAGGCGCATAAACAAACCTTATTGTGCGTACACAATAAAGTACATTTGAAAATCCCGTTTAGAATCCTGGAAAACATGACCCTGACCAGTTCCTTATATGTAGAACCAATTCGCCTCTTTATTAGGTTGGATTTTCCTTTGGGGTAGAGTACAAAAGCTAGGAAATAAATTTGTGTTTTAAAAAAAACTGTCACTTTGTCCATAATTTTTGACAATTCTGTCATTTGATTAGAATTAATTTACCATACACCCAACCTCTAATTTGCATTTCTTGGGTTATAAGGCTTCAGATGGCCCTGAAGTTGTCAATATTGAAGCAAAAGCAACAATCAAATGTGAAGCTACAGGGGGAAAGGTTGAGAAGTTAAGACTATTTAAACCACTGGAGAGGTTGGGAAGCCAACTTACCAAAATAGCAGTATCGAAAAAAAAAAAAAGTCTGAAAAACAAATTCACCACCAAACAGTTTCTACTGCTCCATTTATTTCAACTAGTGTGGTATTAATAGAACGCCTAACAGCAGGGAGTTGGAAAATAAATGTATTCTCACTCACAGGGGAATGACTAAATGACTCACAAATGCAAAAATAAATAAATGGCTCCCTATGAAAATCTGAAACTATATTACCCTGACTGAAACAACTAAGCTTTTTAACTGTAACCTAACATGTTAAATTCAATCAGTTTTATTTGAGGCCATAAATAGATCGAGCGATCAATCTCCATTATCCTGGGCTTTTTTTTTTTTTTTTCATCTTCACAGTGCTATTTTTCTTCCTACGAGACATTTCAGTTCATTTCCTTGAGCCTTCTTCAGTTTAATGGCTGATTTTCAGACAAAAAAAAAAAAATCCCCCTTCCTCTAGAGGAAATGGAAAAATAGAGCAATGAAAAAAAATTTAAGAAGGGTATGTCTTAATTCTGTGTAGTAAAGAGAAGGAAAGAGGACACAGTGTGAGAAAAAGATAACAGGTAGATAAATAATGTGTGTTATAGCTTGTTTCAAACGCTATGTTAAATGTTAACAGGTACTGCCTCCTGACACTATAAAAAGATCAACTTTTTGTCTCCTTTGTAATTTGTGAACAGGTAGGCCCCGAGGACTTAAATGAGGTCATGCCAATTAACTCACCGATTCCTGCAATCAGAGTGATAATGACATCCTTAGCAACCATCCTATCGCTATGGCACCAGCCCGCTGCTATAAAAACCCTTTTCATCTACACTAGTTTTAGGTTAGGTGGCCAAAGCTGTGATCCTGAAATCCACAGACTGAGAATTTGTGTTAACCACCCCTCTTCCATCTCACCCAGGAGCATGAAATCTTACCTCTCTCAAAAGAGGAGCATCGAGAACAAAATTTTCATTGGCTCCAAAGCTGAAAATTGGGCCTTTCCCCAATACAGTACAAATCATGAGATGGCTCTCTGTAATCAACTCCTGTGAAGGAAAGCTAATGAACTTTATCTTTCAATTTTATCCATCCAATTACACTCTAGAGGCATACCTCTTGCCTTTATCAGTAAAAACTTTGTTACTTCACAGGATAACAGTTGATACCCCAGACACAGTTAAACAAGAAAAGTCAGTGACACCTAAGGGTTTCTTCCCCCGAGTACTTTAAATTTTTTTAGTTCTCTGGAGATAAGCTGAATACACACAACAAACAGAAGGCGGGAGATCAGGAATATACAGTCAAAAAAATGTATTGGGTGGGCAAATTTATCTCAACAACCTTCTCCAGTGATAAGCATTTTGGTTTGAGCCAACATTTATTATACTGAGTCTCTCCTATGTGCTCCGTGTTATATTGGGCAGCTGGGAAATCCCTAAAAATTGGAGATACTTGGGTGTGTCCTTATTTTGAGGAACTTAAAATCTATTTGGGAAAGGCGTGGGGGGAGAGAGAGAGGGAGGAAGGAGAAGGAGGGAGAAGAGGAGAGAGAGAGAGAGAGAGAGAGGGAGAGAGAGAGAGAAAGCATTGGAACAACAATGACAACAAAAATCAATTTGAGAAGACTTTATGGTATAAGATCTTCATAGTCCTTAGACTTCCTTAAAAGACCTCT
>NW_011888933.1:2107840-2120466 GCF_000151845.1 Pteropus vampyrus | reverse complement strand
GAAAGAAGGAAAGAAGGAGCAACCAGTTTGAGAAGCAATCAGAGAATAAAGAACAACTAAACACACCAGGAGAGTACAGAGAAGACAATTAAATAACCTCAGGGGCTTTGCATTTGTTGATCCTCTAGGTGAAATGCTCTTTACTTAAATCTTTTCGTAACTCATTGATTTTCATTTTTATATAAAAATGTCTTACTTTACACTTTTTCATTGTTTCTATCCCCCACCCCCTCAACACACACACAGTAGAACTAGGGACTCTGCCCATTCTAAAATACTGCTAGCACAAAGTAAGTTCTCAACAAATTTGCTGAATGAATGAATGAATGAATGAGTTAATAGGAAGAGTTAGTTGCAGGGGATGGAAGTTGCATATTGGAGACAGTGTCTGGTAAGGGCAGTGAGCAGTGTAACTAAAGTAAGATCTGCGTTCTCAGACAGATTCCCTAAGCATCGATGACCATGTCAGGTAGACCTGTGACTTCGAGATGATTTGCAGAGCTGACGTTATCTGTAATGTCAGCAGTTACCCTATATTTCTCATTGGAGGATATCAATTCTCCATTTTCCTAATTGATTCCAGTAACATAGATACCCCGAGTGCTGTATACAGCTCACTGATTGCTGGGCAAACATTATTGAAGTGTCAATATTTGCTCTTTTTCTTAGAGCATCATTTTCAAAAAGACTGCAATTCATTTGGGGACACTTCTATTTAATGCACGAGAAGTGCCAATACAAACTAAATCTTCATTTTATTATTCTTTACCCTCTGGTCATAGGGATGGCTTGACTTACCAGCCACCATGACTGGTCCTTAGGCAGCTCCGGAAATGTCCCCATTAAATGCTGCTATTGGTGACTACTACACAGTGCTATTTTCCACCTCTTCTGATGAACTCTGTAGTTTAGAAAGAGAATCTTAAGTGGCTTGGGCCACTGGTGGTCAAGGTTCTTGATCCTTCTCTTCTGGACTACGTTAGATGTGGTAGCTGACTTTCTTCTCCAACCTCTTGGTCCTCATCCTTTTGAGTTAGCTTAAACCAAGCTTTAGCCAAAAGTTCAGACTTGGAACAACAAGAAATCATTCTGCTCTCATGTGACTGCATTATTGCAAGGATAAACACATACAACATACTTTGGAACATTCTCTTCCATAGTGGCAAGCAAATCTGCAGTCCCTTTTTTTTGGTTTGTTTGTTTTGCCTTAGAGAGGAGAGACTTGGTCTTGGCAGAATCAGTGACCTTGAGGCAAGGTCCCTATAACTTATATGAAGGTGATTTTTCCTATGCTTATTTCCAGATGCAAATAGAGCCATACTCCAGTGCTTTCTGTCTTCTGGGAAATTCTTATAACATTAAATTAGTTCATACTATAACCCTGAATGGTCTCATTTTTCAGGGTTATTTTCTTCCTGTTCCCATCAGGTGAGAATTCCAGACTTGGAATCACACCAGACCATGGAAGTTGAGAAACTATTTTGATCAAGGTCTTTGATCCTGATGTCCCTGGACTCTCGTGTGCTTTGTTTCCTTGATACTGAAGTTGAAGATTTTAATAATGGCTTTATTCCTTCTAGCCACGTTAATGGTAATGGAGGTGCTTCTGAAAATGAAAACAACTTGTGATGATCCTGAGATACGATCTAGTGTTATGTGCCAGGCAGTAATATTTCTGATTAGTCATCACCGGGCCACCTAGATTTTCAGTTTACTTATAATCATGTTTCAGATAATGCTATTCCCAGTTAGGCAGATGATCATTGTAATTTCTGGTAATGAAATGGCTAGGGAACCCATTCCGTGCTGGGAAGAGCGCCAGAGCCTGGCACTTTATGAGAAACAGTGTTCTGGTCTAGGACAGAGAGATGAAGCCAGGTGCTTGCTAAACATTTATACCATGTATCAGACTGAGTCTTTAGCTAGTGCCTTCTCCTGTGTTTAAGACCGATACATTTTCCAAGGGACATCTCTCAGCTTGAAAGCAACTCTATAGAAAGCAAAGACACTAACATTTTTTCTTGCCCCTTTGCAGTCTTTAATGTGCCAAAGAATTGCCACTGTTGGCCTTTCATAATGATAAAGTCATTTTTTCACCTTATTCAATAGCACTTTGATCAATAACTACACAACTGGCATTGATAAATAATAATGGAGCTTTTTTGGTGAAAGTTATTGAAATGATTGTGGATGAGAGCTTTCTAGATGACAAAAAGAAAGAAAAGAAAGAAAAAGAAGCTTCCCCAAAGGGATGGGATTGTCAGCTCGCCTCTTTTTCCATATTTCTGACATATTATGCCTCAGGTACATTCATAACAACACGATCACCTGGCTTCAGACTTCTTGATCTTTAGGTATTCAAGCTAAAATCTGAAACCCAGAATCTCAATGGCTTCTTTTCAATAAATCAAGCAGTTTCTCATAATTTTGAAGTAAGAATTATTATTATTATCTCCATTTTCTAGATTAAAGACTGAGGCTGAGTTTCAGTATCTTGATCAAGGTCATGCAGATAACAATATCAAGACATTGATTTGAAAATATGTTCATTTTAAGCCCCTTTTTTATACTTCCTCTGAGAATGTGGATGACAACCAATGCCACATTGCAAAAACACAGCAACACCAGAGTGTAATCATTAAGGATTTTGAGCAGCGTGTCTTTGAATAATACTGTCCACTCCCTGTCTTAACCTTTTGGGGTTATTCCTTCTGCTTAAAATGGATATTTTCTATGTATCAAGGAGATAAGGGAAAGAACAAATGCCCAAAGCTGAGGACGACTATTAATCTCCCTCAGGGTGCTTATGAGGGATAAGAAAACCTTCTTTGACTCAGGGAGGGCAGCCTGGGCCCCTGCTGGATGCCACCGGTCTCTGATTGCCAAGCATGTTCTCTGAAGCTCCCTGAAGGTTAGGGCTGCTAAGAGAGCCATCCACCTCCAGAACCAGTTCACGGGCTCTGATCTTTCCTTACCTAGGGGCTGAGACAAGGCAGAGAAAAATTAACAGGAGTGAAGGAAGAAACAGTCATAAGAAGAGAGGGAGGTGCTTCTGAAAACAAACGGAGATTGTCTAGACAAATCCTTTCCGTTGGTCTCTCTCCTCCCTTCTCTTTCCATTTTTTTTCTAAGCTTTGTTTTCAGACTGATTTGCCTAAGCATTCCTTTCTGTCTTCCTTTTTCCATGTCTAAATATGGGGTGGGGGATTCGGGAATAAGAACCAAATTAGCCAAACATTTTACCTTTGGGACTGAGTGATAAAAATAACAGCCCAGTTTCAGCTCTGAATCATTTCAATAGCATTGGAAGCACGTGGAGTGCCACAGGAGGAGGAGCTGGAAGAGAGGAGTTAAGACTCTCACCCCGAATTTGAACTCGATTTATTGCATGGATCAAGTTCACGTTCCTCCCAGGGTCTGGTTTTAAGCAAAAGCAATGACAATCTGCAAAATATGAAGTCTGAATGGTCCCACCGTGTATGAACATGCCACCTGTCTCCAGAATTCAGTCCAAGGGTATGTTAAGAAATAAAAACGGTCAACTTTCTATTACCTGGAGGCAGCTTACCCAGTTTGTGGCTGATGAAAAGTCTTCGCTTTTCTTGCTTGCTTCCACTCGCTACCTGCCATGAACATTTTTTCCAAAGAGGTGAGCGACGGAAAAGAATTGTGAATATTAGTAGAATTGTCGTTTGTTGTTTGCTTCTAAGCAACACTGGTGTTGCTCATTTAGCTGTCCTTTTTCTTTTTTTCTTTTCTTTTCTTTTCTTTTCTCCTGTTTTCAAGTGCATGACAGTTATTTTTGAATATCAAAAATTCAGGAGATTTGGTGGCTCTTTCAATACATTCTGGTTTAGATTTCTGTGTCTAACAATCACCATATTTTTAATTTGACTGTGCGAAAGGAAAAAGGGGGGAAAAAACAATATTTTTGTTTACCTTCTTATACAAACCAGTGAATGGTAGATGTGTATTAAGTGGTGCTTAAGTGGCCACATGCACACAGCATCTTTTTATACCCAAAGCCAACAAATGCCACAATGAGTTAACACTGCAGCCATAAAAGCTATTGAAAATACAGTTTTATGGAAAGCTGGCATTTAAATATAAATACGAGGATGGTATGAAATTAAAAAAGCAAAACAAATTCAAAGATAAATCCTACAAAAGATCAGTGCCTGCTACTTTAATTATCATTAAAAAGAAAGAAGAATAGCAGAGGAAGGAAGTTAAAGAAATGTGAATTGCAAGACAAAGGAAGGGGGTATAAATGATGTCTTAACATTGAGATGTTCATCTCAATTATCACTGGCACATTCTGTCTTGACAAGGGGACACGCGGGTTGATATAAAAGAGCCTTTTCAATTTTACTTCCTAGTTTGCAAATAGACTGGCTCCCCAGGTGACAATTACTCTGCCTCCTCCAAACACTCTTCCCTTCCCCCTTGGACCCCTCACAGTACAAGCATAAGAAATAAAAACCCCACTGGGTCCTCTGGTGCTCTTCTTTCTCCAAATGGCAAAGTCTGGTCTCGATGGACCTAGAATTTGGATGATGGAAATAGAGAAAGCCTGCTTTTAAGAGAAAATCTTTTCAGACTAGGGTGGCACTCAAACATCACCTGGATTTAAAATCTATTTCCCTTCTCTGTGAGCCCGTCAATAAAAGACCTAGACAAAGGGTACATGCTACCTGGAGCCACTTGGGACCTGCTGGAGTACCTGAAGATCAGCATCTGAATGTGCCTGAGGATAGAAGAATTTACTGGTCTTTGGGAAGGTGCCAGTGTGCCCACTTCAGGGTCCCCGTGGAGGTACTGCCTATAGGGTGCCTTCACCTAAATGCCTCTCCCCAAGAATGTCAGAAATTCCTTAAAGATTGATTTGTAGCATCGGGGTAAAGCAATGGGCTGTATGTATATTTTGGAACATCCTAAGGAGATATGATTTTAGAAAGACTGGAATAAATATTTCTTCTTCCCTGAGGAACTTTTTTTCCTTGTTTAAGATTTCAATATCATATGGGAAGCTGTCATAAACAGTGACAAACACCTTAGTGTGAATTAGTTTCTATAAGCACATTTTTATGAAATATCATATAAAGGTCACGTTTTGAAGATACTAGCAATCTTTTGAGGGAAGATTGGGGGTAAATGTAAAGGTTACAAAGATATAGGACAGAGCATCCATGCCAAATAAATGAATAAATAAGAAATTTTACAACAATTCAGAGCAGGGGCAAATCATGGAAAGCTTCATGGAAGAGGAAGAACTTGAGTTGCAAGAGAAGATAAAACAGAAATGTAGCAATCATCCATTTTTTCCCCCTTTCTTTTCTTTCTTTCTTTTTCTTTTTTTTTCTTTTTTTTTTTTTTTTTTTTTTTTTTGCAATAATCACCATTGGAAGACTTCTTTGAGGGAATATTATTATTTAAGCTAATATTTTTTAAAAAATTAATCTGGAATGCACTGGCTCTCTCTGCCTCGTGCTATCAAGATCTGCCATCTGGGTTCTCATGTTGTCCTGTCCTCAGTCCCGCCCTCCTCCCATCTATTCTACAAAGCACAGCAGAGGGATCTAAAACTCTAATTGGATCCTAATGTGGCCCCATGATTTAAAACTCTTCATGGCTCTTGATCGGTTTTAGGAGAAAATCCAAATCCACAAACAGTTGACAGGCCATGCTCACACCTTCATTCTTAATTTTCCCCCTCCCAACACTGAATTTCAGCCATGCTTTCTCTGCTTCCAGCTTAGAACAATAACTCCCCCTCCCCCGCGTCCCACCCTCCTGACCACCAGAAAATATGGTTAACTCCTATGCATTCTTCAGGCCTCACCCTAAAGATAATTTCTTCCAGAAAACTCATCTGACTTCCCAGACTAAATCCCTTCTAAAGACTTTTCTGGACCTTGTAGACACATTGCTGACAAATGTGTCATGGTTCCTGCCCTTGGTGGAGCTCCCATTCTGATGAAAGAAAACACAAAAACAGCAAATTAACACATAAAAATACATGGTCATTTCAGGCGGCATTAAGGACTGTGATGAAAATAAACGGGATGGGAGGCCTGGGACCAATGAGGGCAATGATGGGGTCAGCAAGTAGGTTATAGTTATGTTCTCTTAATTGGAGTGGCCAGGGAAGTTTCGGTTCCCTTCTCGATGTTTCTCTTGTATTCTGCACTTCCTCATCACGAGGAATAACTATCCAGTGTGATAAGAGCCATTTATTCATCTACACTCACCATGAGATTATAAATGCAGGGTCAAGGCTATCCATTTCCTCATTTTCTCCTAGTCGCTTAACATGGTGCCTGGAATATCATGCTTAATAAATATTTCTTGAATAAATGAGAAATTAGAAGGGAAAAGACTTGAGATAAAAGAACTTATAAGGACCTGAGCTAGGACACTGGTATCGGATATGAGGGATGGTATTGTAGAGGAAATATCAACAGGACCTGGTGAGTAACTGGAAAAAGGAAGGAGCTCAGAAGAAGAAATAAGGGATACCCCTTCTAAGGCTGCGAGCACAGGTTACAAGGAGAATAGGAGACAGCTAACTACGCACTAAAACCTGTCTCCTTTTGTGCACACAGCTAGATAACATTAGGTCATGTGACATAATTGCCAAAGTTCTAGCCAATGAAATGTGAATAAAATAATGTGTGCCACTTCTGGTCCTGGCCTGAATAACCTTCCCCATGAGTCTCGATGCCCTTTTTCCTCTTGCTGTGTGGACGTCAGTGTCTGAGACCTCCTTGGTAGCTATGCATTGAAGATGGCAGAACCTCTAACCTCCAGATCCTGGTATGACACAGCAGAGCCCACTCTTCCTCCATCTCTGCCAAGCTGGGGGATTCAAGGGGGAGCCGGTAGATGTTTCTGCCTTGAGTTATTGCTAGATCAGGAAATGTTTCTATATCAAGAAATGAATAGAAATAGGTAAGTTAGGAGAAAAAAATGGTTTAGGTTTGGGTGTGGGGAACACTAATAAATTTGATTTTAGAAAGTAAACTATAAACTTTCAGAAAAGTATTTAGTCGAAGATGTCTTAAAGGAGGTTGGAAAAGCTGACCCCGAGTTTAGGCCCAAGTTGGGGATGTGATTTGTTTACAATTAGTAGTTTAAGTTGTAGTAGTAGATGAAGTTGCTAATGGAGAGGAAATAAAGAACAAATGGACATATTCTTTTAAAATCACAACATTTTAGAGATTAGGAAGGAGAATAGACTTTGAAAGGCACTGAAGACCCAGGAGCTGAGTGTCCCAAATCCTGTGAGTGGTCCCAAAGGAAGAACAGTGCCGAGGCATGTGGTGCATCAGGGCACAGTGGGTGGCATGACAAGTATGTGGAGTTAGTATCTGTAGAATCCTCTCCTCCCCGCCTCCTCCACCAAAAAAATGCTAGCAATGAAAAATCGAAAGCTACGTCAGTGGCTAGAGAGTCACAGAGGAAAGAAAAGTCTTTAGGGCATGTGGAAGAAGAGAGGAGGACCCTACGGAAGCTGCGAGACAGAGAAGGAATAGGGATGTGAAAGTGTCTGGAGGAGCCTTTGGGAGGGGATGGTGTGAGGACATGGGTTACAAGTGCAAACCTGCCAACAGAAGGGCTCTTTTCATATGAGACATCAGTGGAGAACATAACCCATTGCTGAGACTCCGAAGCGGGTAGAGGATGTGGGAAGAAGGAAATGTGCCACCGAGGTGCAGGTGGAGGACATTTGACCCCACGAGGACGGGATTCACCCTTCAGTCTGCGTATTTGCGAGTTCTACCACCACCCTCTTTTTCTCATTTCTTTGGAGGTTTCTATCCACATGATTTGATGTATAAGAAATACATTCAACTCATAAGATTACATCCGATGTCAAGGACTTGGGGCCTGAATGGTGCTTGAGTGTCCCCAAAAGCTATGATAATTATGTAAAAGCCAATACACTGGCTGAAAGAGTAGAAAAGAACCATATTTCACACTTGTCACGATTAATATGGAGCCTGTTCTGGAAAACAGACGGCTTCTCCTGAATCGTAGACTCTCGGAGACCTAGATTCCTGGGATAGAAAAGCAGATCTATTTTCTGCTCCTAGCATAGAGCCTGAAATGCAGTAAGAGCTCAGCAGATGTTAGCTGCTCTTATTAATATTATCATTAACAATTCTCCCCTGAGGGATAAAGCAGTCAATCTAGAAACATTATGACCAACATTAGGCCGAGGGGTCATTGATCATTACAGCTGAAGCCCAGGATTTTCATGGCAGGACTTTCATGGTGGGGTTGGGGGTAGGAAGAGGAGGCAGGATGACCGAGGGCCTGGGCTTCCCACTAATGAAGAGGGTCAAATTTATACTTTAATCATTTCACCAAATGAGGTGGTATCTTCAGTCTCAGAGTTACCCTGACAGAACTGAAAGTAGCCATTCATCATACGACCTTAAACTTGTGTTCCATTTTTGGATCAGACCGCCTATGGTTCCCCAAGAATTAATATTTTTCATAAATCTTTAATTATCTTGAGAGATTAAATTGCATTACAATCTTATACTAAATATTATTAGGTTAACTGTAAACATAAGTTATGGAATGTAAAATGTGTTAACTATGTAAATGACTTTTCAGCCTCATTTAAAAATAAAAAAATTTTTTTTTAATGTAGAAGCCCTAAAACATCAGAAATGAGGCTGAGAGTTTCTTGCTAGAGATTACCTAGTTTAGTGATTTTTAAACGAAGGAGCACATCTGGGTCAGGGTGGAATTTCTTGAAAACACAATGTCCCACCTTCCCCAAGAATGTGATTCAGGAGATCCCACTGTGTGCAAATCTGCATCTATTCAGAAAGGCTCCCCAGTGTCCTGACCATAGTTCTGAGAGCTACTGATGGGCTCCAGGTGTCTCTCTTGACGCCCCACCCAGGGCTCCTCCCATAGGTTCACAGCCTGCCTGTCATTTAACAACATATGCCCTGACCTGGAGGGCCTGGGGCAGGTGTCTTTGCACTCTTTCAATATTAGCAAGTGAGTCCTTTTTTTCTTGCCATCCTTATTAAATCAGAGCCCTGAAGTGGGATGCGATGTGCTGCCCCCTAAAGCCATGTGTATATGTCTTTAGAGACAATAAAATAAAAGAGCCATCTTTCTCTGTCCCTTTCTCATGAAATTTGGTTTGGGAGGCATATGTCCCAAAACTTGAATTACTGATTAACTAGGAAGCTTGCTTCATGATGGGACTTTAATTCCTATGCCACTGGGCATGGAAATGGGGTGGGCGAATTCCCACTTTTGTAGCCCTGAGTCATGCTCTCTCTGGGTCCTGGAACTGTCATGCCCTTGGGGCACTCCTCCTGAAGAGAGGCTGAAGTCAAATGGTCTGGCTCCTCCCCTCTAGGACACGCAGGAGCCTGGGACAGCTGGCTTTTGGTACTCCAGGAAAAGACTGAGCATTTGCTGATGTGTCTTAGACTCCTGAGGGACGGTACAGGACACAGATGCTGCCTAGAGAAGGATTGACCATGTGTTATCTTTGTGCTTCCAAAGGGTCACGGCACATTAGCATCGGTCTTGGTGCCTCTCAGAGGGACAGAGCATTCTGTCTCCAGGTTTCATTCAAATTCTGGACTTAATGTCTGCACATTCGATACTAGATCATATCTTGTCTCATGAAATCGATGATGTTGTCTTCTGTCTTTCTATTATTTTATATGAGTGTATCTAATCTCCCCCATTAGACTATAGGTTCCTTGGGCAGAAACTGTAAGTTTTTCATCTTTGTGTCTCCACAGCCTAGAGCATAGATTGAGTTTACTGATTTCAGATCAAATGAACAAAAGAGTTCAAGAAAGTAGTCCCAATTTAATTTCTAGTTACCCGTGCAAAGGTGTGATCCTTGGACCTTGTCCCTAACTGGCAGAAAGATGAAGAGCAGGAAAGCACATCGCTGAATACAGTCTGTGTTAAGGGTGGCTCTCTGCAAATAATTGGATCCGGGCTTCACCCATTAATTGGAAATCATCTATGGACGTCACAATTTCAAGTTCCTGAAGTTTCTCGAATATTGGAAACACCAAGAGAAAAAGTAACAATGGTAGTGGGTGGCAAACAATGGTAGCGGGTGGCAAATCCATGGCTTTGGATTTTTCTTAGTAGAAGTCCAGGCCAGGTTTAAGTAGACGATATATCAATTGCTGAGGGCATGAGGAAGTAAGGATTCTGAAACACAACTGGTAAGAGTGTTAACCAGCATCATCTGCTATAAACAGGGTTAACACACTTATTTAAATCCTTCGATTCTACTTCTAGGAATGCAACTTGAGGACGAAATACGATGTGTGCAAAGATATACATTAAGGTAGTTCATGAAAATTTGAAAATGTTGGAAGCAACACAATGTCTACTAATGGGAGAGTTGTTGAGTAATTTATGATACGGCTATACAATGGAATATTATGCAGCTGTCAAAAGGTTAAGAAAAGTTTTAATACTGTATTGTATCATTTATAAGATGCCTTTTTAATATTTTAACGTCTGAAATTACGATATGTCTTACAGAGCCTATTGATTACAATCTCCAACATGTTTATTCTTACTGGTACATAATCTTATAATCGAATGTCTTTCATTCAATGAAGTATGGCAGATTGAAATGGAAATATGCCATCATATAGTCAGGTAAAAAAAGAATCTTACAGAACACTACAGAGGTAAGAGCCCATTTATGTTAATATGTATGTTGATTTCTGGAGACATGTATCAAATTCTTAATACTGATTGTTTAGGTAGGATTATAAGAGCTTTAACTTGCTATTTTTTGGAATAATTTGCAAAATTCATGTATTACTAGGAAAAATAAAAATATTTTCAAATTAATCAGTTGCTTTGTCTTTTTCTTTTTACCCACTATGAGGCCGTTACTCTGAGTGAGATTTTAGGACTGACTGCTCACAGTGGAGTCAAGGGAACAACATGTTGCTTTTCTCTCTTCCAACCACAGTCAGTAGCATGGTCATGGGCACTTGGCTCTTAATCCAGACAGCTTCTGGGGAAGTGAACTTTCATAGCCGAGCTCCTATATGACCTGTTACATGTAGTCTAATGGGATGGATGCCATGTTTTCTTATGATGAAGACAGGGAAGTGTTGTCAGGGAATCCTGTTTAGTGAGGGGAGAAAGGAGAAAGAGATAAGGTGGTTGTTTAAGGAGAGAAGCTATATATTCTTATCATGGAAAAATAAGGAACAGAAGAGAAAGAAATAAGGCATTTAGAAGCTAAGTTTGATATTTATCTTCTTCTGACCTAACAGCTACATAGGTTTGGTAAAAGTGTAGCCATCAGAATAATATCTCTACCAGGACTGTGGGATTGAAAAGTAACTGCTTAAAAGGAGAATTCAGAACATAAGAGTAATCATTTAAAATTATTAGGGCCTTTTAATGTTTTTAATTTAATTGTATCACATTATTTAAACAACCATAATTAGATAACCAGAGTCATTTAAATTTATTTGATGTGTGATTTTTAAATTTCTAAGCATTGTGCTAAGTATAATGTTATCAATTAAATTAGCATTCTTACCACTTTTGCTTTCAATAACTTTTCAGCTGCTATTAACTGCAATTTTAGAAGCATCTCATCAGTAAAGGCTCACTGTGGCTGGCCCGTCTGTTCCATTAATAATTTCTTAATTAAATGAGATGACAGCTGTCCCTCCTTGTCCTCACTACCTTGTCACTCTCTTTCTTTCCAAAGTAATTTTATTTTTCTGGTCTTCCTTACTGGCCCCCTCTCCCAATACACACACGCACACGCACACGCGCACGCGCACATACACACACACACACACACACACACACACACACACACACACACACACAGGCTTAGCTCCTGGTGTCGTTCCCAAATGGATGTGGAATTTCTTCTCGGATCCTCACCCCGCCTACCCCAATCTGTTCCCTCTCTGTCTTCTCGATTTCAGTTCCATATTCATTTTTCACCTTCGAAAGCTTTTCTCACTTCTCTCCATCGCCTATCTCTAGTCCTTTCAGTTGTCTTGGGTTTCTTTTCTTCTGAGCTCTCATTTTTTTCCTCAAACAATTCAATCATGTTATCATCCTTTTCTATTTCTCTATGTATTTCGGCTTATGTTCTAAATATCCAGGAATAACAAACAACACAGTGCTTATGCAAAGAGACAAAATTAGTGTTAGCTTCATCATAGAAACCCCTTATGACCACTCAACTGTCAGTGTCATATGAACAATCCCCACTGCAGTCATTCGTTTATTTACTCAATTCCAAATATTTTTCCCTAGCGATTTTTCTTAATGAGAAATGGAGAATGTTAACTTTGGAACAAGTAGTCTACTTGATATCCAAATATCAAAATATAACTCCCAGGAGAATGTATTTCTTAAGTAGTTCATCTTCAGGATTGCCTTTTACTTTGAGACTGTGTTGTCATTGTTTTGAAGTCTTCCCTCTTGTAGATAAATGAACTTAAAAAAAAAAAATCTAGGCAAGTATAGAGGACAATCTGGTGACAGCCAGAGGGGAGGGGTGTTGTGGGGGCTGGGAAAAGCAGTGAAGGGTTAAAGAAGTACAAATTAGTAGTTGATAGATGGTCATG
>NW_011888933.1:2100983-2105575 GCF_000151845.1 Pteropus vampyrus | reverse complement strand
CAGAGAAATTAGGGCTTGTCGAAAGCCACACTTCTTTTAAACTAGGACATAAACCCAAGTCTCCTATTCCAAATCCCTTGATCTTTTTATCATGTTGAAAAGCACCAGGAGATGGGGATTATTAATTTTTTATAAATCATGTGTATTAAGAACATTTTAGAAACCAGGTGCCATGCTAAGTGTTTATGTGTGTTATCTCGTGTAACCCCCAGCCTGAGCTTTAGTCTTAAATGTCCAGCTACCTATTTGACCTTTCCCCTTGAAAGTTTGATAAGTTCTCCAATATACAGTGTTTAAGGCAAGGTTGCAATAGCCAAGACAAGCGATAGTAGCTTAAATGAAGGTGGTTTTATGGAGGTGGAGAAATTAAGGTGCTTGGGGTATATTTTAGAGGGTGAGTTCACTGGACTTATTGATGGGGAGAGAGAGGAAAACTGATGAGCCAAGAAGGACTCAGATTTTTCACACAAGCGATTAGATGGATGTTGATGCTCTTTACTGAAGCTCATTTAAAAATGTAAATCAGGTAAGGAGACCCCTCTACTTAAATTCCTCAGTGGATTCCCACGGCTGTTGGAGCAAAGCCTCAATCCTGACCTTGCCCTACAATGCACTTTGTGATCTGGCTGAGTTCCAGCCTCTCTCCTACCTCATATCCTTTTGCTCCCTGTGCTCTGGCCCCAGGGGCCTGCTTTCTATTCCTCCAGTTCTGGAATCCCATCCCTTCCCTCGGGCTTTACTCTTGCTACCTCTGCCCAGAAAGTGCTTCTTTAGCTCTACCCATGGACACTCACTCTCTTCTCCCTAGGTATTATTTCAAACGTCACCTCCTTAGAAAAGCTTCTTCTTGCCATTCTATCTAAAGTAGCCCACATGTTCACGACTGAGTCTACGTTAACCTGTTTAATTCTTTTGTATCTCTGCATCACAATTTTAATTAGCTCATTTACTTATTTATTTTCTTGTTTATTATCTAGGGACCATGTCACTTGTGTTTACAGAGCTATTGTCCTGAGCCTTGGACAGTGACTGGCACATAGTAGGTGCTCGATAAATTTTTATTCAATAAACAAACCTTGGAAGTAAGTTCCATTATTATGTTTATTTTACAACTAAGGGGGTGGAGGCTTAGATCATTTGCCAATTGTTTCACATTTAGTTGGTGGTACAGCCAAAAATTGATCCCAACTATATCTGACACCTAGGCTTGTTCTTAATTATAGATCTATGTAGAGTCCTTATTTTTAAAAATTCCCCATGTTTGCTCATTCATACATTCATTTATCAAACATTTATTGGGCATTTACAAAGTAAGTGCCAGGCATAACAGGTCACGCTGGGCAAATTCTGGTTCTTCAAAAATGTGATACATTCCCTGTCTTCAGCTTAAAATTTTAGCCAAAGTTTAGCTTAAAATCTCCTCTTGTAAGATGAAAAATAATCATCAGTTTATTGTACATAATAATGTGATTTGTTTAAATCTGCATGTATTGATTATAATAAAAGAATCATAGGAATAAACAAGTTCTTGAATGATCATTCTTTGTCTCTCTCCCTTCTTGTTCCAGGTGACAAGAATCTCTTCCTTCAGATACTTTTCCGGAATGGGGAATTTGCAAGATATTTTAATAACTGATCAAAATAAAATATATATAACTTATTTGAGACCATCCAAGTGGTTTGTCACAATAGACTAAATTCTTAGTGACACAGTTGTGAACCCTTAAGTTAAAGGCATCAAAGGAAAACCCTTAGGAGGGGTAGAAAGGACAATGAATTGGGAATTCTAGTGTTCTGGTCCCAGTTGTATCCTTTAATTAACCTTAGCTCAAAGTCGCAGCCCTTTAAAACTTCTTTCCTCATCAATATAATGGGGGAAAAAAATGTGCGTCCTGGCTCCATCATGGCAATATTGTGTGACTCCAATGAAAGAGTTAATGTAAAAGTGCTCTGAGAAGCCAAAAATGCTATATGATATGTTTCCATTATTACAGGACCTCATTTGTTCCTTAGAAGGTGGGAAGGTGGATGGGTTAAAGGTACAAAGAGACATAGAGTGCTATTTCCCCTTCCAGCTTCATCCTTTCACTCCTCCATCTCGCGGTTCCATAGCTCTGAGCCTTTGGTAAAGCTGTTCCCTCTTCCTGGAATGCCCTTTTCTCACTGACAATTTCCTTGTCATATTTCAAGACTCAGCTGGAACCTTATTTTCTCTGTACAAACTTCCTGATTTCTCTTAGGTAGAGTCATTGCTCTTTCCTCTGTGTTTTTAGAGTAATCTAATGCATTTCTCTAATTGAGCTCATGTAATTATAATGTCATTATCTGCTTATAGATCATGAGACTCGGAGCTTCATGAGTGTAGAGACTGTCCATCCTTTACAGAATTGTCTTCTCCACCACCCTATTCTTCTGGCAGCTCATTTCCACCTACACCCATGTGGTTATCATAGGATCCATCACACTTGTCCAATGTAATACCACCCCTTGTCCCCACTTATTGGTTGGGAGTACCTGACCAAAGCAGACTATCTCACACCAAAAGGCTGAGCCATTTGGTCCAGAGTGAGCTACTGGTCCAATTTAGGAATTAGAACCGAGAAAAGGAACTCAATCTCCCTTGATTTTGAAGCAACAAACTTCAGAGTTATTGGCAACCTTGTTTACTGACATGAGGGCAAAAGAAGTGGAAGTCTTAGGAAACAGAAGAATAAAATAAATGAACCGAGAGGAGCAGAGCTGAGATGGAGGGTCCTGAACTCTTGAATCCCCATTTCTAGTCATTCTAGAAGTCATGCTTCACTTCTAGGGTTTCCACAAAGATATTCTTGTATGCCTAATTATACCTTACTTCTAACAATGAATTCTCCTTTGTAAATATACCATTTCAAGCTGAGTTTTTGTCACCATCAAAAATAAATAAGTAAACATAAATATACAGTTCTAACTATTGTAAATTGCCTTGGGCATCTTCTAATCCCCAGTGTTGAACACAGTCTTTAGGTTATTATACTCATTAGATAAGTCAGTAAATTAATTACCTTTTAACTCAATTCCTGTGTCATACAGTTTTTACAATACTAAGTAAAAACATTTGATCTTATAAATGATCAAATATAATAATGTAGGTATGTTTTTAACATTTAAAGATGGCCTAGTTATTTTAATAAAAATATAGTAAAACTCACTTTTTGAACATACTTCCAGAATACTATAATAACCCACTTATAAACATAAACATCTATTAAGTGAAGCAAACCTTTGGGCATCTCATCACAGTAGGATAAAATTTGCTAAATGAACTGCTGGTCAGCACATGGTTGATGGGAAAGAGAATTAATAAGAGTGAGGTTTTCACCTCAGGTCTACTGTTTAGCACTTTTGTGACTCTGGGCAAGTCACTCAACCACCCTGTCTCACTTTCCTCTTTCAAAAGACAAAGAGCGGGTAGGGAGTTAGGCTTAGATATCACCCTGCTGATCTCACAAGTTTAATATGACTATTAAATAAGATAACTTATTACAGCTTTTGAAAGTTATTTAAACAATAACCAAAAGTATAACGTTGACTATTATCCTATCGTATCACAAATAAATACTTGGATAAGCAATTTTCTCTTTATCTTGCACTTATGGAGAGCTGTTATTAAAAAAATAATAATCAAATCTAGTCCTGCAACCCTATAACAATCAACTTTACTATTACAAGTACTGACATGGTGATTGGTTGGTGAAAACCACCACATAGATCCTCTTAGAGGCGTTAGGTGGGGTGGGGCTGAGAGTGGCGGTAGGGAGTAGGGGTGGGGGTCAGGCTGAGCGGGTGGGGTGGGGGTGTGGGTGGGATATCCCAGAACATTTGAGTGAAGTGCTCTTCTGGGCCTTTTCCTTTTTAAGGCTTCTCTCTCTTTTCTTCACCTCTCACTGAGCACTACTTCCCAAGACAGAAGCCTTTTACAACAAGAATAGTAAGTTTCCTTGTCTGACATTTTATTTGGAAGGAAATCCAAATCATTTAACAAGCAATTTTTTTTTTTTTTTTTTTAAGGGCTGAGCAAACTGGCCCAGTGAGACGATGCACCCGGAAAGCCACGCTGCTGGTGGGTGACAGAAGGAAGGGAAAATGCTGAATCTTCTGCTCATATCATCTAAGATCCATTAACAAAGACCCTGTTCTTTCCAGACAAAAATAACCAATGCAGGAACACCTCAAAACGCTTTCCCGCAGTTGTGAAGGAAAAGGCCGGAAATGAGTGGGCGGCTTAATCACCGCTCCCCTCTGTGCCGAGTTTCCTGACCCCCTCTTCCTCCCGGTACTCTCCAAGAATTGCAGGAAATCAGACCTCTAATATGGAAAAAATAACACTTAGCAAAGAAAATGGCAAACATTTCCACTGGGGTCGTGTTTTCTGAGAACGAATCGATTAGCTTTTCGAGGATGAAGTCTCTGGAGAAAAGAGCAGGACCGAACCTGGCAAACAGGGCTTCGTCCTGCCATCGGCCTCTCTGGCAATTCCACAGTTAAGGAGAATCTGAACTGGGAAAGAATTGCGGGGAAGGGCGGGTGTTGATGGGGTGCGGGGTGGGGTGGGG
>NW_011888933.1:2098095-2100933 GCF_000151845.1 Pteropus vampyrus | reverse complement strand
CTCCTCTGGGACCATGCAATAAACTGAGTTCTCCTTTTCTTCGAGTTACTGCTTGATTTTTCATTGGACTGGGTTTGGGATTTTTCCACAACAGTGGGGTTTCAAAGTGTTTTACTAAGAGGGTAAAGGCTGCAGTCCCATTTAGGTAGAGAAAGAAATCGCCTACTCTCAAGGTATGCAGAGTTCTGTAGGAGAAAAGAGCATTAAATAGAAAAGGAAAGTTTGCCTCAGAAATACTGTAATGTAGATGATAAGTCTTTTTCTTAATGTGCTAAATTATGCCTTTTGTGAGTGTAGGGATCACATCTGTTTGTTGTCACTTGCACATCCAGAGCCTAGCACAGATTAGCTAGATTAAAAATTCCCAATAAATTCTTATTTAGCAATTAAATAAGAATCAATGCAAAGATGAACCATTTTCTGAGACCATTCTGTTGCTAATGTATAATTTTCATATCAAGTTCTTAAAATTATATTATCACAGAATTTAAGAATAGGAAAAAATTTAAGAATAGGAAAAAATAGATTTATCTAATCTATTTTACTTATTTTTCCAGGAAAGGAAAAGCAAGCCCAGAAAGGCTAAGTGATTTGCTTCGGGTCACACAGTTCACAAGAGGCATAGTTAGAGCTTGGAATACGTTTCCTGACTCTTCAGCACTGTCTTTTCTGCCTGTACCCCACACTACCTCACACGCGTATTAATAAAGAAACTCATCTTTGTCCTTATTATAATAGAATTGTTTAGGGTTTTCCCTCCATTGCTGCAGCTTTTCTCTTGGTTCTCATGGAAACTGTCTTGAAAGGTGTTCTGATTTTTTTCCCCTCCTAAATCTTTTGAAAGAAGATACAGTAGAAGTATGGATGAGGAGGAATTGGTAGTTCTGGTAAATTGGGTCAGTGCAGGTGTTAGAGTATATTATAAATTAAAAACATAAAAAAGTAGGACTCTTTGTAAGGCTGTTACGTAATCTGAAATACTTGACCTCAAGATGAAGAGGGGAGCTCTTGGACATTGCCCTGAGGAAGTGCACCAGACTTGCCTATCTTCTCCTCCTTGCCTATGGCACAATCTCACTCTCAGCTCTGGAAGAGTGAACACCATGTGGCTGTACCCTCCTTGCCCCTTCCCCTCAGCAACAGCTGCGTCAGCCGGCCAGTGATGAGCCCTAGACCTGAGTCTGGCCCATTAAATTCTTCCTCCTGGGAAATTAGAATTTGGACCTGGAGATTGTGCCAGTACCTGTAGGTAGCCCAGTGACAGGTCCTGTAGGAAGAAAGGTTCACTGGACCCTATGCTATGGCTGAGGAAGTAAAGAAGTTTGTTTGTGGAAGGCAGAGCAATAGCAAAGAAAAACAGAAAGGAAAGAGAGGGAGGGAGGGAGGCTGAGATGAGAGGCCTAATGACTCTCACATTCCTCAGGAACTATTTTTCCCACAATGAGTTTTCATGAAATTCCCCTGCATCTTTTCTATTAATCTTTGTATCTTGATATGATCGTAGTAAATTTTCGTTCTTTGCAAAGATATGTTCACTTCTGAGTTAGGAAAACCAATAGAGCAAATGTTGTTTTGCTTTTAAAGGGGCAGGTCAACTGGTAATGGAAAGGGAATACAACTTCGAGAATGAGGAAATAGCAGAGCAGGAACCCCACAAAAACAGAGACGGTGTCCAGAAACAACCAAAACGTCAGGAATGCCAGAGGGAGCAAGACTGGCGAAACAGAGGGGAGGTGGGTGACAGCGGCTGCCATCTAGATACCCCTTTGACTCCATGCCCAGCCAGCCTCATTTTCCAGCCCCAGGAGCCAATCAGCTGCTCCTCACCACTGCGCATCAAAGAGATCATCAAAGAGATTTAATAATGGTTGGCAAATGTCAAATTACATTGAATCTAAACCAAATTCCAGACATTTAGGGCTGTGTAGTCATTAACAATCAATTAGCGAACTTGCTTTTCAGTCAAAGCAGTTTTTATACCCTCTCCTTTCCATGACAAGGAAACACATGCCTTCCTTCTTTTTCCTCTCAGCAGCTGAGCAATGCATCACTCCATAAGCTTAGTCAGGGAAAGAACAATCTAGTCCCTGTTCTCATTGTGGTTTTATTTCCTCTTTTGCTCCCCCAACAGCACTTTTCAGGAGTGGAAGGAAATGTTAAGTGCTGTTTGTACATCCCGTCCTGCAAACATGAGCTAAGGAAAGAGAAATCAGTCATTTTCCTCTCTTTCTTGGGAATCATGAAGCAATAAAAAGTAAAAGGATGGAGAGAATCATCCTAAACCTTCTCTCTAGTTGGAAGCAAGAGCTTTGGGCTCCTGTACCTTGAGGAGTGATGCACACCAATTACACAAGGAGGGCGTTAGGTGAACTCATTTCACCTCTAATGGCCCATGTTCTGATGCAGCAGGATTACATTCCAGCAACAGAGCCGTAAACATTTACCACAAAACAAAACATCGCCCTATCGATTGCTAAGTATCTGCTTCATCCTTCCCTTTCCAAATTAGCTCAGATTTATGGCAATTCCCTTCCTGCTCCCTGAGCCAGCCACCTCATCTGCAGGTCAGAGGAAGGAGATAAGCAGGAATTTGTAGCAGAACATTTTCAGGAAAAGCTTTCACAATCATTTTGCAAATTCCTCTTTGCTCCTATTTTTCCCTGCTAGGTCTTCCACAGGCGTATTTTTAGAATAACTTTCTCAGAATATACAGAAGCCCATATTGTCCAACTGTGACATGGATTCCTTCCTCTAGTTTATTTGATAAAATCTGGACATTAAACTGGGCTTCGCTTAGAGGGCTTTGTCGACAGACTGCAGATGCATATGGGGTCCTCC
>NW_011888933.1:2050687-2098045 GCF_000151845.1 Pteropus vampyrus | reverse complement strand
CACTGGACCCTATGCTATGGCTGAGGAAGTAAAGAAGTTTGTTTGTGGAAGGCAGAGCAATAGCAAAGAAAAACAGAAAGGAAAGAGAGGGAGGGAGGGAGGCTGAGATGAGAGGCCTAATGACTCTGACATTCCTCAGGAACTATTTTTCCCACAATGAGTTTTCATGAAATTCCCCTGCATCTTTTCTATTAATCTTTGTATCTTGATATGATTGTAGTAAATTTTCGTTCTTTGCAAAGATATGTTCACTTCTGAGTTAGGAAAACCAATAGAGCAAATGTTGTTTTGCTTTTAAAGGGGCAGGTCAACTGGTAATGGAAAGGGAATACAACTTCGAGAATGAGGAAATAGCAGAGCAGGAACCCCACAAAAACAGAGACGGTGTCCAGAAACAACCAAAACGTCAGGAATGCCAGAGGGAGCAAGACTGGCGAAACAGAGGGGAGGTGGGTGACAGCGGCTGCCATCTAGATACCCCTTTGACTCCATGCCCAGCCAGCCTCATTTTCCAGCCCCAGGAGCCAATCAGCTGCTCCTCACCACTGCGCATCAAAGAGATCATCAAAGAGATTTAATAATGGTTGGCAAATGTCAAATTACATTGAATCTAAACCAAATTCCAGACATTTAGGGCTGTGTAGTCATTAACAATCAATTAGCGAACTTGCTTTTCAGTCAAAGCAGTTTTTATACCCTCTCCTTTCCATGACAAGGAAACACATGCCTTCCTTCTTTTTCCTCTCAGCAGCTGAGCAATGCATCACTCCATAAGCTTAGTCAGGGAAAGAACAATCTAGTCCCTGTTCTCATTGTGGTTTTATTTCCTCTTTTGCTCCCCCAACAGCACTTTTCAGGAGTGGAAGGAAATGTTAAGTGCTGTTTGTACATCCCGTCCTGCAAACATGAGCTAAGGAAAGAGAAATCAGTCATTTTCCTCTCTTTCTTGGGAATCATGAAGCAATAAAAAGTAAAAGGATGGAGAGAATCATCCTAAACCTTCTCTCTAGTTGGAAGCAAGAGCTTTGGGCTCCTGTACCTTGAGGAGTGATGCACACCAATTACACAAGGAGGGCGTTAGGTGAACTCATTTCACCTCTAATGGCCCATGTTCTGATGCAGCAGGATTACATTCCAGCAACAGAGCCGTAAACATTTACCACAAAACAAAACATCGCCCTATCGATTGCTAAGTATCTGCTTCATCCTTCCCTTTCCAAATTAGCTCAGATTTATGGCAATTCCCTTCCTGCTCCCTGAGCCAGCCACCTCATCTGCAGGTCAGAGGAAGGAGATAAGCAGGAATTTGTAGCAGAACATTTTCAGGAAAAGCTTTCACAATCATTTTGCAAATTCCTCTTTGCTCCTATTTTTCCCTGCTAGGTCTTCCACAGGCGTATTTTTAGAATAACTTTCTCAGAATATACAGAAGCCCATATTGTCCAACTGTGACATGGATTCCTTCCTCTAGTTTATTTGATAAAATCTGGACATTAAACTGGGCTTCGCTTAGAGGGCTTTGTCGACAGACTGCAGATGCATATGGGGTCCTCCCAGCTCTTAGTCCCACATAACTTTTGCTTCAAAGTCAAACTTCAGTGGCACAGAGGTAGAAGAGATGAAAGAGGCAAAGGTTTAAAGAAACAAGACTTGACACAGAGAGGTGTCGCTGGCATTTCAGGAGCCAAGGACGGGGTTCAGACCGCAGTCTTATTCCCCAAAAGGTGAGTTCTTCAGGCCCTGTAACAGGCTGGCATTCCTGTGTCCAGGTTAGAGCCTCTGCCAGAAATCACTTCAGCACAGGGCATAAGCTGCCAAGGCCAAATAAGAGGATTGAATGAAAACCAACAAAATAAAAACTCGCTGTCCCCAAAGAGTTACCATCAGAGATCTTTTCTAAAAAAAAAAGACCCCAGGAGGGTCCATGGTAGCACGCTTTCAGGAGGGAGTTCCTAGGGGTTTACCAGATGGGGACCTCCTTGGAAGTCACCCCCCAGTAACTGGTGGTAAGGCAGTTCTCGCTGTGACAGATCCCAAGCAAATGCAATCCGAGGAACAGACCTACTGCACTCTGAGCAGATCCTAAGTGCATATGAAAATGCATTATTTTTATAGAATAAAGACTAGAGAACACTTACTCACATTTTAAAATGTTGCTTTGCTTTGTATATGAGTCTTTCTCAGACTCTGAGGTGCTCTGAAAATGGCCCTGAGAGAATCTGTTAAAACGTAGATGTCTATCTAGTTCTTACTCCCAAAGAATGAGACTAAGAAAATTGCATTTTTAAAAAGAACTCGATTCTGATGCAGGTGGTCGTTGGCCCGTGCCCTGAGAAACACCGTGCACAGCTGGTTTCTGCATGCATTTAAACAGAAGTCAGTTTCAATTTGGGGGATGATTATGTTGCATAAATCAAAACAAACCTATATCGTAACGGACAGGACTGTGAACAAAGGGAGAACATTTATATTTGAGATTTTATAATTCTGACTCTCTAAGAGCTACCAAACAGCTATTTTTTAATTATTATTTTATTATTGCTCATGTGTCTTGTTAAGAAGAATTCAAACGGATATGTGTGTGGCCGACACATCTTATACAGCACACGTATCCCAGTGACTGACCCACTACCTGGCATGTGACAGTGCTTAACAAATGAGGCTGTATTGGAATCTGGCAGTTTTCTGTTCCTAACTATATCTAAGGAAATCAGGAGAACAACTAAAGCATGTTCTTAGTAGCACCGTTTTAAATTATGCTGAGTCTACGGCCGTGCCACCCTGAACGTGCCCGATCCTGTCTGATCTCGGAAGTTAAGCAGGGTTGGGCCTGGTTAGTACTTGGATGGGAGACCACCTAGGAAGACCAGGTGCTGTAGGCATAAAAAGTAAAAAATAAGGGATTGTAAGCTGACAAGGTCCTTGCAATCTGTGAAGTCAACCAAGGGTTGCCTCGCCTAAAAACTAAAACAAATAAATAAGTAAATAAATAAATAAAGCTGAGAAATGGACACTCACTCTCTCTGCCGCCCACCCCCCCCTCCACTCCCCTGCTCCGCCCCTCCATTCCCCTCACAATGGGAGTTAGTGATACCAGAAAGGTGCAGAGGAGGAAGAAGGTGCAGAGGAGGAAGAGGGAGGAAGGAGTTCCTGAGAGGCTGGGGGCCAGGTCAGTGGGTAACACCAGAGAGGGGAGTCCAAATGGGTTTTGGAGCCAGTGCCTCACAGTGATTTTTGCAGATACCAGGAGGTGAAGAAGAGGAAGAAAAGAAAGAGGGAAAAAGAGTAAATGGGAAGAAAAATGAAATCCAAAAAAATTATGATTGGGGACAGAAAGGTGTTAAGTTCCCAGAACCAAAGACAAGATTTAAATTTTGGCCATTCATTAATATTGTCATCATATACTCTACATTAGAGTGTATTTAGATATTTCTAAGCAGGGATGAAAAACGGTTTTATAACAAATTTGACACTGAGTCAATTCATGTAAGGTTTCAAGTGGCAAATCTTTTGGTCTTTGCCTCCATGAGTTTACCGGAGCATGTACATAAGATCAGGGTGTTTATTTCTTATTGACTGGGGTCTTTGACTAGCAATCCCATAATCCCATCCCATGTACTTCTTAGAACAGTCTACATGTTGTGGAGCTGCAGAAAATATCATTGCTTTGGCTCTGATATTAGAGTCCACAAATGATCATCCTTTAAATACCCTGCAGTGACTCAAGTACATTCCTGTCTTGATGAAGGAATCGTGACTTTCTACTCGCAAGACCAGGCCCCCGGATGTTGTTTCAAAGAACAGAACCAAGCCCGGTAACCAGGAATCTGACATTATTTTCTAACTAGAGGCCACCTACCTATACACTAGTAGCTGTTTTCTGTGATAAGCTCTGCAGACCTGGGTTTCTGTAGACTCTCATTTTGATCACACAGAAGACTTTGATGGCAATGAAATACTACTTCCGTTTCTTTATGAAGTCATTTGATACCCTGTGTCTCCGCAGTGATAGACAAAGAACTGCCTGCCTGGCTGCTTATCCTTCCCCATCTCTGAGTCCCAGAGTTGGCCACCTGCTTCTACATTTTTTTCCTATTCATAATCCCCATATCTCTCATTGCACTTAAAGCCACTTCTTGTGAAAGGATAGAATAAACTGATTCACATTAAGACACACATGACATATAAAAAATATAGAGTTAGCTCTTTCTGGATAGCTGTAGTTTAAAAATAGGGAAGGCTTTAGGCAAAAAATAAATATTTAAGAGAAGACTATCAAATGCCTAAAAGCTGATAGAGAAACATTTGGGGGTGGGGGCTGAGTTGTGTGCAAGTATAGGTGGTGGCCTGGAGATGCCAGGAAACATGCCATGAAGGCAAATATATTTTTCAAAGCTGTGTTTTATAGCATATAAAGTGTTTTCATAGCATTGACTGTGGACTGGGGGACATGAGGAAAGAGTGACTTCCTTGATGCAGTCAACACCTGATGGTTAGAATAATGGCATGACCTGGCCACAAGCCCATCCACTGAGAGTGCCTTTCCCTGAGGGAAGATGGGTGTTCGAAGGATGGGAAAGCAAGGCAGAGAATGCATGCTCGCTTCACTTATGGCCACATTATCTTCTTCCTCCTAAGAGACCTCTGGGTCCTTAAGTAACTTCCCAGTCATCAAATCAGTCTTTATTAAATTTTCACATGCACTTAGTTTTAGATTCAATTTGAAATGTGCTCCAAGGAGCATCACGTGGACTAAATAATTAGCTAAAGAGAAATGGTACAGAATAGATTTTAGACAATGGCACAGAACAGTGCCTCTCCAGTACCACCAATAGTAATTGAGTCTTTTAATGTAACACAAAAATGAACATTTTAATTTTGAGTTATACACTTATTTTCATTTGTATTTAAAAGGAAAATAGTTAAATCAGTGGTTTCAGGAATATTCTTGCTTAGGACAAAGCTAACACGGGCATTTAATTTTTTAAAAAGTGGGTCAATTTAAAGAAATATATTAAGAAAGTGATAGTGCAAGGATATTGCGAGAATCTTGAAGGTCACACTCAAGTGACTAAAGTTTAAGAAACAAACACTGCCAAGACTAGCAGAGCATTCATTACTGTATATCAATAATGCTGAGTTGACTCCTGTTCTGCAAAGGATGTGCTGTATGACCTTGGGCAAGTTGCAACCTCTCTGAGCCTCAGTTTACTCAAGTATAACAGTGGCATTTAAGGAGATTTCCAAGATCCCTTCCAATTCTAGCATATGATGATTTACCTATATTATAGCTTACTTTCTGTGACTATTTGGGAGGAAATAGGGGAATTAAATCGGTTGCCAATGGTAATGTTATGGCTAGACACACATAAGCATCGAGTTAGCCCCTGGTTACCCAGAAACAGTGAGGGGTAGAGGAAAGTATGCTAGAGGGAGAGTTAGGGGACCTATGTGCCGGCGCTACCACTTATTGTGTCCCTTGGGCCTTCACAAAGTCACGTGCCCTCTTTGAAGCCCAGCTCCTCCATTTGTGAGGGCAAAGGGTTCATAGTGGTGAATGATACCTATCACATTACTATTCATTCTTGTTGGGCAGCTCAAATGCAGTGTATGTGAAGTGAAAAATTCTATACAAACATAAACTTTGTTCTTCCATGCTCTTGTATCATTTCATTATTTTTAAATGGAGTATGGTGGTACACATAACTGTATTATGATCAGGCAGAAATTTAAAAATAGTACTAGTTTATGTTCGAGACAATCAATATTGCTAATATTTAATAGCTCAGATAAAATGTTTAATGTTGGAGCAAGAATGGTTAATTGGCATGGATAACCCAGAAAACCATCGCCTACCAGTCACGTCAAAATCTCGTTTTGGTTAAAAGTTTTAACCATCTCCTCTTCCAAACCTATCATTGTAAGTGGAAGATAAGCTAGATATATGAAATTATTTATCAATTCCACTGAGCTCTGCTTTTTATGAGATTCCTTTCCATTAGCCCAGAATTCCCAGTTGGATATGCAACCTCAGATTATTGCTGTCACAAGGTTTATGCATGTTATTCCCCTAGGATGTCCAGGTTACACTTTCAGATTATTGTCTGTCAAATTCGAATTATAGTTATTTTTGTACTGTTACCAAGCTTGATTCTCTCATTTAGTATTTGACAAGGAGATAAATATTGCTAGAAGGTGACATAAAGAACTTGTAATTTCCAAATAGCCATAGCACAGCAGAGAGAGTCACTCACTATGAAGTGTGGAGTCATTTAGTGTGAGGTCAAGCATTACCCCCACTTGGGAGTCATCCTTGAATATATATTATGTTGCAAAAATGGATGCTCAGAAAGGTTATGAAGTGGGTAATGTGTTTTTAGATATATTTTAAGCAAAAGTTATGTTTCTAAATATGAAAGCTTCAGTCTAGAATATTCACTTATGTAAACCATCTCGTTTCCTTATGCCAAAGAGATTAGACTTACCACCAGCTCCTCCTAAGATTTCAGCACAGCGTAGGTTGTCCCCCATCTTAAATGTCCATTTGATACCCTAAGTAATACTGCAAAGCTGTCTCATCCTTCCTCATGCAAAGACATTTTTAGGCAAAAAACTTTGGTTATGAGATAGTTAAATTACTCATCTAGTCAGGGATCAACCAGATCACCAGGGACCAGAAGGTCGTCGGGCTGCAGATCCCATGGCCAGTGCTTTTCTCACTAGATGCCATGGTTTCTCATCAGTCAGCTTTGGGTTGCTCTGTTGCCCAGCTCACTTGCCTGCTTGAAGATGTGGCAACTGATACAATTTCCAAAAACATTTCCCTGACTCTTGCAGTATCTATCGTTCTCTTCATCTCAAGTTTTATTAGGGTGAGAACACAATCACTCAGTGTCCCTGCCAAACCCACTGTGACACTCCTTACACCTGCTTTCCTGTTCAGAACACGTCTGTGCATATGGAGCCAGTTCAGTCACTACAGCCACGGTCTTCAATGTGAAAATTTATTGTAAAGTTTCTGGTCAGATTCATTTGATGGGGGATAGAAGTGATTCACTAGTGTTTGTTTCCGGAAGTCCAAAGTATGAAAAAAGAAAGCTTGAGCAGTAACTGTGTCCCATGTTAAGTAATAGATGTGTTTATTCTTTCTAGTTAATGATACTATTCTTGAGGAATCGTCCTGCAAGAGATGCTGAGATAGTAACACCAGTTAAAACTCTCTACCTTCCTCTTTACTTTGATGTTCTTTCCTGGAAGTTGTATGTGAAAGAGACTTTAGTCAGTGTTCTTTTCAGTTCAGAGAATTTTCCCCAGGCCTTTCATTTCTCTCTTCTTGGTGTTTGAGGCAGCTTTATTTTTATTTTTATATTTGCACCTAAATTCTTATACCACATAGAGCCACCCAAATTCCTCTGCCCCTGGTTAGCCAGCTCTTCTCCACTTTGTCCTGTAAACTGATTCCTCCCACCTCTCACCTAAATTATTCCTTCTCACCTTGGCCCTTCTTCTCTCCTCCACAAACTGCATCAATTTATCCTTTCCAAATATGCTCCTATTTAACACGATCCCAGAACAAATTCCTTCTAGCACCAAATAAACTGCTTTCAATAAGCCTCTCTAACCCCCTAAACAAATAACATCTCAAAACTCACTTCGTTCTAAAATATTGCTTTTCATAACCTCCAACCATTTGCTGCTTTCTACCCCCTCAAAGAAATAAACCGTCTTCAGTATTCCCTCTTATTTGGGCACTGAGCTACCTCATTGAAATCATAAAACACACACACACACACACACACACACACACACACACACACACACACACACACACACACACACACACACACAAACCACCTCCCAAAGAAAAATGGCCTAATACAGTCTTTTGACTTTCCTTTCTCTAAGAAAATTCTCATGAGGTATATAAGAACCCATTTGTGTCTCTTTGAGAATTTTTCTCTCTCAATGAAATAAGCTATTATTTCATTGAGAAATAATACAGTAAGGCATTCCAAGGCCAAACACATTCTACTGTTTATTACACATATTACATTCTTAAATAAAAATGCGTCACATAACATTTTTTGCATAGATATCTTACAATATACCAATTTAAAAAAGAATTATGAAACAGACCAGTAACAAAAATAAATTTTTTCTTCATTAATAATTTTGTAACATTAACATACCACCATCATATAATACAAATAATAGTTTTAAATCTTAAGACTTTTATACAGCAAAAAAACTTGACAAAGTAATATATTTATATATATATATATATAAAAAGCTTAAAAAAAATAAAATGTCAAAAAAAGGCATAACCGAGGGCTATAAGACTGGGTACTTCTGTGATATATTATAAATACCAGAGAAGGCCTGAGAGAATGTGACGGGGAGGTGGGGGAGGGAAGGGGGCTGGGAGTAGGTCTCTCCAAACACACTTGTTAGACACATCTGGCAAAAAGAAAATGTATAGTGCAAAAATAAATTTCTTCAAGCCAACTGTTAAGAGGATAATAGAGATTTAAAAAAAAAAAGTGGTAGTGGCTGTGAAGTTGTATAGTGGGAGTAAGGAGGGGGTGACAAGAGAGAAGGAGTTTGGGGAGATTGGTGGAAAGGAAGGGGAGGCTTCAGAAAACATTAAACATTTATTTTTGCCTCTGTGTTAGCAAGGAGATCTTGGCCATAACAGATGTACTTTTCCTCCCTGGAATGAAGCAGAAGTGAAAGATAGGGAAATTAAGTCTGGGTATAGATAGGAAATGCATGCTGGGAAAAAAAGAAAAGGTTGAGAACCAGCCAATGAGCTCAAAAGCCTCTCGGGACCTAGATTTGCAGAAATTATTCTGCCACTGGTCCAAAGGCCTAGGATTAAAATGTCCCCTCTTCCCGCCCTCAGCCCCTCCCCTTTATGTGGAACTCCCAGTGTGATTTCAATATACTGGCAATTATAAGCATCCATCCCCCCAAAAAGATATTAGGCACTGGTGGCTACTCCTCTTAAACATCAGTAGCCTGTTTTCCTTCTGTGAAGGTACAATAGGTACACAGGCACACGTCTAGGCGTGTGCATACATACCACCCTCATTTTTCTGACGTGGGGTCCATTTTATGGCAGTAGACAGAAGCTGGAGTCAAAGCAGTTTACGATTCCAAAGCTCACAGTTGAAAAAAATTGTATAAACAGTCCCCAACAAAGAACGGATCAACCTTCCCTCGTGACTGCTAAGAGGGAGCCCTGTTTGAAAAGAGTATCTTGTTTGGGATATCTGTGAAGCGATGGCCTAGGATTTCTCCCTCCGTTTTTGATACCTGTTTCCCGAGGACTTATGCTTAAATTCAAAACACCTGAAGAATACAGTACTAGATTGGAAGCGTGCACAGAAGAAAGTTAATTGCAGCTTTAGTATCCCCTTTTCTGGGATCTATTAGGAACCAACTGAGGAGGTTTAAGAGAGTGTTAAAAGCGAGAGAAAACCCTGAAGCCTCAGGCAGTTAGTCATGGGATCTCACACAGAGAAGCAGTTTTTGCTTCCTTCCACATATTTTTGTTGTTCCATCGCAAGTATTCCCAAAGATCCTCATTGAGGAAAGTAGGACATGAAAGAGGCACTGATGTATAACTCAGGCCAGCCTCTTTAGTTTTCAAACTGATATATCACCATGTTTACCGAAATTCAATCCTCACCCAGAATGTGAGTTCTGTCCTCTTGCCCCCACCCCACGCTTGGCAGGAGGCCACTTCCAGAAGATGCCAGGGAAAGCTTCTGCAAGTACATTTCGACCAAGTTCTACTCAATGAATTTTCACTTTGGCAAAGATCTGGGTGTAAAACTGGAGTCAGACATGCTGGCCCTCATAAGGTTTTTAAAAAAGAGAGACAATGAACCCGATTTTCGTAGTTAAATGTGTTGCTCTCCCTTTCTCTACCTTCCTCCTTCTCCTAAAGCCAATTCATGCAAGAGCGAAGACATAAGCACTTTGTGCTATATTTTATTATTTTATGAAGTGACTTCCATAGAGGAAACCATTTTGAGCCCATAAAACGAATCACTAGGTTTTGTCGTTCTTGCCACTTGCGTTTATTTCTTTTCACTTTGCCACAGAACTCAGGAGTGGGGGCTACAGGCAGAATGCTCTGAGTGCACTGGATGCGCGGCCCTGAAAATCCCATTTATTTCCCCTTTGATGCAAATAGACATGGCTAATCTGGACGTTTATCCCAAACTAAAGTCCTTAAAAAATCTTCTCTGGCTTCTAGATACAAAGAAGATTTTTTAAAAATAGGAATCAGTTCTGCTAATCACGGGTGAGGTTGGCCGTCTTTTTACCCTGTTAGAATCAGGCAATCGAAGATGTAAAAAGGGCACAAGAGGTGCAGGAGGGAAGGAGATGGTATCTGAAGCGCTTTGCAAGGGAAAGCATGTAGAGAGGAGAAGGAAATGGTCGGCATGAAGTTCGTTTTGGGGTCTCTGATATTTTTTAGAAAATGCAGCTTTGTCATGGAATCTGAACACCTCTTTTTCTAGACATAATAGTCATCAATGACCACCAGGCATTAAGTTGGGCCAATTAACCATTAGTGGGGCAGGAGGCCAGTAGCTAGGAGCAGCAAATAATTTCAGGTTTCCACGTCTCTGACTTACAGCTAGGTGGTAGGAGAAAGAAGCACAACTTGAAAGAAAGAAAATTGTCAATGGCTTAGAAACACTCTTGTTCTATACATCAAACTCTGAACCCTGGATAAAGTGTGCTTGAGAGGACAACCACAAGAAACACCAAGCCAGGTTTTCCCTTTCAAATTTGGGATCCCCTGGAATGTTAGGAGGTAACAATTTAAATGAGAAAAAGGTTCAATGTGTTTTAAAATGTCCATTAAAGCACTGTATAAATAACCCGTCCTCTTGGGAGCAAAATATTTTCAGGTTATTTACCCGAAAGCCTGTTCACTTCAGCAGGCTCTTACCAACCATCTTTGCCATTTCGGAGGTGATGGACGTTTTATCACAAATCTATTTCCAAAATGACTGGATCTACCCCCCCACTCCCACGGATAAGACTGGTTATCATTCTTTTAGGTGTCAATCGGGCTAGAGAACAGTTTCAAAGCCATATACTTAGCACCCACCAAATTCCCAGGCCAATTCTCACAGTCAACAAATGACTCTGAAGCAAGCAAGCCCCACCATCACGGTTCAGCGCACCCTGCTCTGAGAAAGGTCAGGAGCGGATTACGTAGGACCTCATTGATACAAAAGAGAGAGGAATCACCCATCAGTTCAGACCCTGATGAGGACCAAAGGGCCTTTGTTCCGCCACATTCAGATGAGATCTTTTCAAGACCACAGATGACAACAGGGAGCAAACAAGCAATGATTACTCTTCTGCATTCTTTTTTTTTTTTTTTTAACTTTCTTTTTAATAGAGCCTTGCATTTGTCAGGTTGAAAATTAAATTAAGTATTATAAACTCTTAATAGTAGCATTTCGAGAGGCAAGAACAGCTCCAGCTTGGGAGACAACATTTGAAAATTGTGGCAGCCACGGCTAATGCCATCACTGGTGTGTGTGTGCGTTCGTGCTGGAGGCTGCTATAGAAAGGGAAATCAACAAACCAACAAAATCTAGGGTGTCTAAAGTTTCATCTAGTGCACTGACTGGAGGTGCTACAGTTTAATACAGCTGAGGTTCCAGGTCCCTCACACATCCTTCATCCAGAAAGGATGCACCACACATTCAAATATAATCCCATGGTACGCCCTGATGGACTGGCCACAAAAATGCACTCAAATGCAGTAGAGAACTACGAGATTGTCAGCAAGCAGTGCTCCAGAAATTGTTTCTAAGTCATGTCTAGTTTTAAATCTTTGGAATAAAACTGATTTATTTTTTAAACCCTCCAACTAACATATACATAATTGCCTCCGGCAAATGGGCAGATTTTGTGTGTGTTTTAGGGTGTTTTTGTTGTTCTTGTTATGTTTTTTCCTTTTTTTTTCTTCCTTTTTTTTTTTTTTTGGTCTAAATCGAAAAAAGAAAAAGAGAAAGGAAAGTTTAAGGGCCAGACCTCAGAATGCCCCAAGTGTCCAATTGGCAGCTACAGCATTTGTGACAAGGAGTCTCCTTTACCCTCAGACGAACGGTTTCAACATTTCAGTGAAATCAAAGGTTGCAGAAAGCTCAGAAATCAAATGCCAAGGATCTTGAAGGTTGTCGTCATAAATGTATTTGTGTTTCTTACATTATTATTTCCTTTTAAAGACATCAGTTTTGCATCCCAAATAGGTATGGGGTAGCATTTTAACAGTCAGTGAGTCAAACAGTCAGAGGAGGGCAGGAGGGGAGCCAGCTGGGATGAAGCAGCAGCAACCATGTGCGGACCAAACGCCATTTTTGTTTTTTAGACGTGTCTTGAAGGGATGGTCCCAGAATATACAAAATATACAATCTGTCCTAATAACCACCCCGCTTGCTTGCATAGGCCATTTAATGGTCCTAAAGGCAGTCTTTGGAGTTGAGGCCAGTGCCAGCTAGCTAAGAATGCGGGTAGATAGAGACCGATATTGGATGTGTGTGCGGGATGAGAAGTAAGAAATGGAACCCCCTTGGAGTCAGGTTGCAGAGTAAACGTGAGGCCTCTGTTCATCCTGGGTGCTCTAGGTCACAAGTCATGATGGGCCTAGCCAGAAAAAAATTAGAAATACGTCTCTCCTTTTAGACAGACCTTAAGAGATACATCTCAACCCTTTTCTTAAACGTCCACCCTTCGTTCCCATAATGGCATTTTGAATTGTGTGTCTGACAAGTGGGGTAACGTGAGCTCAGTGGGTATGAGAGGAAGATAGGATGATGTTTTTTGAAGTCACTAGACTTGGGAGGCATCCTCAGTTTTCCCCACTCCTGGAAAGAGTGATATTTTTGGCTTTTTGTCAGGTCATAACCCAGAGTTAGGTTCAATATGCAGCTGCCCTTTGACACTAGCGACATCTGTGCTGAAACTGGTTACAGGAGAGCAATGATACACAGCACAGGGTTGATCACTATGAGCTGAGGTCATGACGCCTCAAGGGGATGAGAGAACTGTGATGTCCCATCTGATTGGCTGCTTCGAGAGCTGGACATCCAGGTGCTGAGAGAGTCCTGGAGAGGTTTAGTCCATGGAGAAAAGATAAAACATTTAAGCTTCCAAATAAGCTTTTCAAGTTTTCATTAGCAAAAACAGAGAGATTAAAAAGAAAAAATCTAGCACTGGCAATAAGGTGAGGCTCAAGGGATAGACTGTGATTTATCATCAAGGACTTTATTCTCTTGGCCACTTTGCAGTCATGCTAGAAGTTTCCAGAATCCCTAGTGCATATGGTGTGCAAGAGTCAAAAAGTAAGAAAAGAAAACTCCTCCCTTAAGAGTGAAGTCTAGAGAAATGCAGGCCAGAAAGGTGTAAGGTGTTATTCCAGAGTCTGCCGCCGCTAAGGCCGTTGGTATCGACTCGAAAGATCTCAACGGTACTAAGAAGAACCAAAACCGATCAACAGTTCTTTGAGGAAGTTGGACGCACGGAATAGTAGGACTTTTCACACACAAAGGACAAATAAACCAAGAGTTAATTTTGGCTACCAAACTGCAATTTGGTTTTCTAGGTCATTTTCCCCCAACTATTTAAAAAGAAACATTAGTGCTACACATATGCAACTTTAAGACGTTGTATTCTCCTATCAAGTTGCACTGAGAAGCAAGTTAAATAAGCCCCTCTTACTGCCGTCCACCTGCAGAGACGTCACATCCATTCTCTTTGATTTCCATTGGCAACAGCGGGAAATAATTCCAATAGTGCTGAAGTGAGCAGCCAGTCTGCCTTGCTGAGTTCACCTGGTTTCCTTCTTTGTCTTCTACCATCTGGCTAGGGCAAGGCATAAAGAATAGACGTATATATTTTAAATACAGCTGAGTGCATGACAGTGTGTGTGTAGGAGGGGTCTGTGCATGACGGCATGTGTGTATGTGTGTGTCTGTGTGTGTGTGTGTGTGTACACAGAGGTTTATAAGTGAGAACTTTCTTCTGCGAGGCAATGGGTCCCCGCCTGAAGTCCAGCCCCCTGCCTCATGGCATTTCCTTCAGACAACGGCCGATGTCATGGCAACTCTGGCCTTTAGGATTTTTAGATATGTCTCTTCATATGGAGAGCAAGATGATCAGACCTGGAAAAACACCTAGGAAATATAAACAACAAGAAGGATATTAGAGAGGTCCAGGTAAAGAACTTGACTTCCGTCACCCCTTAGAAAATGACTGACCCTACCTTAAAGACAGACAGCACATGTGTATTAAGAAGCAAGACAGTGTGTTAGGAAGATGAGCTCAGGAGTCAGATTGCTTGGGTTCAAATCCCAGCTCTTCCATAGATGTCTGACTTTGAGCACGTTAACCTCTGTGCCTTAATTCCTCCTCAGTAAAATGGTGATAATGATAGATGATCTATGTAAAGGGCTTAAACTATTGCCTGACACATAGTAAGATCTCAGTGGATGTTAACGACTATTATCATAATCATCGTTACTAAAGAAGAAACAAACGTGCGAATGTTTTGGAAACATGTGTCATGCCCATACACTATAAATATACTAGGAATGATTAGCCTGTATCATTGAATGGTGGAATGCTAACTTTTCAACACCCAGATTTCAGTCTTCAGATGCACAAGTGAGGCCCAGAAACACAGCCTTCAAGGTCGACACAGAGATTCTATATTCGAGTCAAGAGAAAGAATGAAGAAGGGAGCTCACATTTATGGAGTATGGTAGAATTGCAGACATGTGCTAGGTGTTTCCCCAACATTACCCCAGTAACATCCTCAGCAGTCTTCCATCATAACTATTCACACCCTTCTGTGTGTCTGTGGTCATAAGGCAGCTGAGGCGAGGGAGTTTCCTAGCTAGTGAATGACAAACTTGAAAGTCGAACCCAGGAAGATCTGCAAGCCCACTTTTTCACACTGTTTCTTGATACCTAAGATCCACCACTGAGTGCCTTCCTCAGCTTTCAGAGTAGATGCAGTGGCTGTCTTCAATCCTTCCCCTTCTGACGCCACCAGCCAGCTTTTCCCTTGGACAGCAGTTCTCTCACATGCTCAGTTGTATGAGGCTGAGCCCTCTCCTTGGGCTGGAGTTGTGACCATAGTGAACTGCTAAGCAACAGTCAAGTGACCCATAAAGATCGATGAGCACCAGCACTGGGACATTTGCTGAAACTATGGGTGGAAAAAAAGCAGCTCTTTTTTTCCACTGGGGCTGTAAGCTACGAAGATTGAAACCTGGAGCTGCTGGTGTCCATATTGCCATATGGGAAAGAGTCTGCTTGAGAACTATGTCAAGAGAGAAAAATTGGGCCAGAACGGGGAGGGGGGAGGGGAGAGGGAGAGAGGGAGAGAGGGAGAGAGGGAGAGAGGGAGAGAGGGAGGGAGAGAGAGAGAGGGGGGGGGGGACTCCTTCCTGATGTTAACATCTGAGAACCTGGATCCAGCTAAGCCTAGAGACAATCTAACTGTGTTCTTCTTAGTTACCTAGGCTAGTAAGTACTCTTTGAGGCTGACACCAGTCTGAGTCCAGAGTCTGGTGCCTGTATATAACTAATAGACAGGGCATTTCCATACCCCCACGCCCTACAACCTAAGATTCTGACGAGACTCCTGGTGAAGTCAGCACATAAGATAGCATCATTCTTGGCTCTAGATGTGTGCTCTTTCTCTAGATTCTTCACTTAACACGGGCCACTCTCCTACCTGGGAAATTAGTGCTGGGCTCCCCTGAGGCCCAAGATACCTTCGCAGTGCAAAATTCTTTTTAGGACGTTAGCAAGTTGCCTTATTCAGGTTAGCAAGGGGCTCCCTGTGTAGAATTTCCCTGTTCGTTCATTCTTAAAACAAACAAACAAACGAAAAACTGCTTTATCCTGCTTTATCCCCTACATTCTCCACACACTCTGTTTGTGTCCATTTCTTAAACAGGTACATGTGCAGCATAGAATCCCAAGGAAATGAAGCAAAACAGAACAAAGGCAAATGGGAAAAAAAAACAAAAACATAAGAACGGGAGAAGTACAGTGGTAAACATTCCAATCCAATAACATATTGAATAATAATAATTCTAATTATATTCAGGTCCTGATTTAGTATGAGCAAGATATTTGGATAATCCCTTAGTGTGCCATATAAAAGGGATTTGATTTACTATAAAACAGTGATAAATTTTCTTTAAAAGCAAGTACTTGATATCACTGGGGCACAGAAAAGCAATATAGCCTGCAGGGAATTTAGCATTTAATGTGCATAATTCTGTCCTGTCCTGAGAGTATACTCAGTAATGCCCACCGCCTGTTCTCTTCCCTTCTTCCCTCACTGCCTTCCTTCCTCCTTTTCTCCCCCACCCCCCATTATCCCAACAGCCTAGAGAAAAAAGATCTAAGTTGGGAAGTTCTTTTTGAAGGTATTTCCTTTTTAAAGTTAACCTCCTTACAAGTACCTTATAAAGAAGGTACCATTCTTATCCCCACTACCAGATGAGATATTCATCATAAAGAGGCGAAGCCAAGATCTGAACCCAAATACTCTGACTCCAGAGCCCATGCTCATAACCACATCTGCATTTTAGGTTGAGAAGGGAGAGCTGAGCTATCGGTTTGAGTTTGTAGCAGGCAGAATAATGAATGGTCCCCCCAAAATGTCTATACCTGATTCCTGGAAACTGTGAATATGTTAGGTTACAAGGCAAAGGGCAATTAAGGTTGCAGATAGAATTAACTTGCTAATCAGCTGACCTTAAAATAGGATCGTTCTGGATTATCTGGGTAGGGCCAATGTCATCACAGGGTCCTTAAAAATGGAAGACATTGAAAGAGAAAACCAGAGAGATTGGTGGCATGGGAAGAACTCAGTAGCTTTGATGATGGGGAAACAAGGTCAGGAGGCAAGAAATGTGATCAGCCTCTAGAAGTTGGAGAAGACAAGGAAATGGATTCTCCCTTAGAGCACCTAGGAAGAAAGATGCAGCCCTGCTGATATCTGGATTTTAACTTAGTGAGACCTGTGTTGGACTTCTAACCTACAGAACTATTAGATAATAAACATATAAAGATATATAAAGATAATACTAAATTTATGGCACTTGGTAATGGCAGCAACTAGAAAACGAATTCAGGAGTTAATCTGGTCAGGCCTGATCAATAAAGGCCTATGAGAAAGCAACAAAGCAAAGACCAAGTATCTTGTCTGTTCAAAACAGAGACACGGGGACACGGGGATTTGAGATGACAAGAAGGAAAGGTCTTGGCAGTGGGCAAAACCTCTTACCTTTTCTTCTGGGAACTGAGAGGAAAATAGTATTCTTGATACACAATTTCATTTGAAATAAGTAGTCAATTATGCATGGGTTCTAAACTTTTATTCTGCCTTTACTAATTGCCTACTCTGTGCTGGGTATCTAGCAATATATGTACAAGCATCTATCTTTATCTTTCAACTTCTTTCAGAAAAAAAAAGCGAAAAAAACAAACCAAATCTTTTAACATTGCACTCTTCCATTATCAAATCAGCATCATTGTTCAAATTGTAGGAAGTACATACTTAGAATTAGACTGGGTCTCTCACCATTGAGGTTTTTATTTAAATTCAATACACCAACAAGATATTTTGTCATGATTAATTTATATTTATTAATTTATACTTACTGAGCTCCACATAGGAATAATAAAAGGTAATAGATAAACTCAGCATCTAGAAATGCAGACTCAAATAAATTTAAGGGTAATATACCCCCAGAGGGTATTTATAACTATACAGCAGGCAAATGACCTTAAATAAGAAAGTCCTTAACAAATTTGTTCATCACAGAGAACTAGTCAAACTCCTATTGTCATCTCTCTTGCTTTTGAAAAAGGCACATTAAACTCATGTGGGCATTAAGTAACAGTAACCCTTTAGGGCACCAAAGGGCTAGAGACTGGCTGGTATTTCTGACCACCTGAAAGTGGGCTGTCTCAAAAACCAAAGGTCAAAATGACCCAAAAACCAAAGGTCAAAATGCCTCCTCTCAAGTGCCCAAGACTTTGGAGGTACTAGATTATAACTGCAATCTCCCTAGATCATAACTGTGCTCAGTCTGCAGACAATGGCCTGCATATTACCACTAGTGGAAGCAGAGTCCTTTTACCTCTAGCAGCAGCTTATGTCCTGTGGGCTGAGAAACAAGATTCATCCTCTAGCAGCTGATCAATCAGTGGGCTGCACAGTTCAGTCTGATGGTAAGGAAATGGCAGAGCCACCTCACTGCTTTCTCCCCAACCCAAACCAGAAGCCAAAGGTCACAAAACCCAATGGCATCAGGGGTCAGGAAGATAAAGTAAATGAGGGTGGTGGGTCAAGGGTAAGAAACATGCAGCGCCATCTGATTTCGCTTTTGATAAGGAATGGATACAAAGAAGCACTGCTCTCTGTTAAGAGCAGACAAGAGAGCAAGTGTGATGATACGTGTCCACCGACTGACGGTCTGCCTTGCGTTGGGAGACCACAGGCAGTGGTGGGGACAGTGAGAAATTAGTGATCACATGGCCATCTCACATGGGTAACGATTACTATTTAGCTCCAGGAAATTACGGCCACATGGGAATGCGAGCCCACTATTAGCAGATCTTCTGATTTTTCCAGACAAAGCAAGAAGTACAGAGATTTTTGTGGCATCTACCAATTTTAAATGTTAGTAAAAAATACTGATGTATTTTCTAGTTTAGCCTGTAGGCAAAATGAAAGTATACGTTAGACTTGGTATATGCTTTCAGGAAAGGAAACCCCAATCCCAGCTTAGCTTCTAAATAGGGAAGGTAGTCTGATTGCTCAAATTAGAAAAGGTTAAGAGGTAGGCTACTGACACTCATATGTGCCATGGTACCAACAGGATCCAGTGTCTTGCTAAGGGCCTCTGTTTCTGAAGGTAAAAGTCTTCTAAGGAATGCCAAATCCCCAGTCACTCCAGGCTTTCCTTTCATCTGCTTTGGTACCACTCCAATTCCCAATGCCACCTCCCAGACCTGCTCTATTCTTAGCACAATCCCTACAATTGAAATGCAAGGTGCTGTCTGTCATAAGACACTTATAAGAGTCCAACCCCTCCTTTCTGACATTGTTGAAAATGCACTGACGACTGGCCAATGTCACAGGATTCTGAACTACTCACAATCTCTCCCAAATACCATGTCACAGAATTTGTACCATTTGCTTGGCAAACTTCTAGCTCCAGAAATCATAGTATATTCTGAGGAAAATGAAGCACGAGATTAACCAAATCACCCCTCTCTCGTGTCTCTTTCACTGAAATATCCAGTTGGTTTGAAATATTTAGAACTGCTGCTGGGAAGTCTAGGTAATGGTACAGAAATTAAAAAACAGGCTGTATTCTTGGGTAGCAGAGGAGAGCTCCAAAGGAATGAGAGACAATAGTTTCAAGAAGTGCATTTCCTTAGCCCTGGGGTGGGAGGTTATCTCTGGGCTCCAGGAGGCATGGGGGCTTTATTTAGTTCTTAAAGAAGAGAGATAAGAGGAAAATAGCCTCTTCAGGAAGAAGGGGGGAAAAAGAAGGAAAAACACTAATGCTCCTTTATAAGCATCTTAAAGGAGATCCAAGCCAACTGGCCACCCGTGAGACTTGGCCACTCCTGCCCTGCTCTCCAAACAAACACACACTACTACAGAGGAAAGCCTGACGAAGGGAGGTGCCCACACAGGGACTGGGGGAGGCAGGATGCAAAAGCGATCACATTTCCTCCCACAGAGAGCGAGGCCTCTACGGACATCCTGCACACCCCTCTTGCCATACTGCGAGCTGCTGGCCAAGCAGGGGAACCCTGAGGCTTTCAGGGCTTTTATCGTATTAGAAGCATTTTTCTCATCATAACCGAGACCTTTAGTATTGCATTAAAAAGATGGTTAATTTTCTTAAGCTTCCTTTTAAACACAGAAATAGGATTAGAAGGATAACACGCTCAGATGCAAGCCCATTATTTGATTATGTCTAAACCTAATCCTGCCTTCACCTTGGCCTGCAGAGTCTCCATTTTGGGGTTTATTGGTTGATAATGCCAAGGTTGTCAGATACTATTACTTGTGGAGTATCTGCTGCTACGTGCTCTTTTTTCCACTATCAAATGCTGAAGGTTTGAAAACTGAATTACAGAATATGTTCTCAAAGCCTCACCATCTTTTAGATCTTTGTACTATTTTCAAAGGAAAAAGAAAGGTTCGGGCCCCCCAGGAATGGGAACTTTCTTCAGTTAATTCATTTCTAATAATACTTCAGAGAAAGCCTTATAACTAACTGTCCTTCTGTTAAGCAGGCTTTCTACTCTTTCATGTTATTAGAGCTGAGGGAAAATGGTTTTGATGTTCATAAACAGATCAGAAGCAGCTGCAGGTGACCATTCTCCATCTTGTTACTTTTCATATCATACTAAAATAATCTGTCCATCATCTCCTTAAGGGTAGGAAGTGTTTTGTTGATATCAAGTGACTAACATGGTTCCTGGTCCCAAAACTGGTGTTCAGTAAATACTTGTGTAACTGAACCAAGAACTCATATCATCTCGATTACATGCAAGAAGACACCCTTATCTCATTGGTTTTCCCAGTGAAGAAGTAAAAGGCATTCCCAGGCCCAAGACTCCCTTCGTGAGAGAGGCTTGTGATGAACTGAAGAGAACACGAACAGCCCACCTCCAACCCACCTCCCAAATCCCCGCCCCATGCCAGCAGCTTCTGAGTTCCTTTACCTGTCGCAGTGGTTGCATTTAAAGGGCTTTGCACCTGTGTGTTTCCTGTAGTGCCTCGTGAGCTCATCACTCCGTGCAAAACGCCACTCACAACCTTCCCACGAGCACTTATAAGGCTTCTCACCTGCAAGAAAAGATGAAATGACTACGGTCAGTGACAAGAACCAAATGGCCACACGCCTGATCAGATTCTGATACTCGTTCGTTGGTCTTGGAAAGGGCTGTGTAAATCATTCTTGAAAGACCACATTTTCTAAACATAGTGTGTCACATTTTCTTTAGTCTCCTGATGTTTTTGTTGTTGTTATTTTTTTTTAACCTTCAAAAGTGGTTTCACGAGATCCTCAAATCTGGAGCTGTCATTTCGGTTCTCAGAGTCAGAGCATTTCCTTTGACTGGTGGGGAATCAATTTTTATTTATTTTCTATTCCCTGGAGCACTCTGACCCCCACAGTCTAAGCAGAAAGGAAGTGTACTATTTTCATCTGAACCACAAATGCTTCTAATTCTATTTTTTTTTCCAGAACCTACGGTAATTTACCATTTCAGCCTTTTTGGTCTCCTCTCTCCTCTGCCCTCCTACCACAAACTGTAGCCAGGTAGCTGCCTGGCCAGGCAAAAAGCTCGGGTCTCCCAGAACCACTCTTCCTTCCAGTAATGTGAGTGGATGGACAGTCACGAGAAAGGGCTACAATTTGAGAGTAACGCAAAAATCACTTGACAGTTCCTGGCATTTAGGTGAAATACAGTCACAAAGTCCTATTTAAGAAGCCCATAACTTAATGATTCCAGAGCATTCATATTAGAGAGAGATACACATTATTACAAAATATTTTTAAAGTCAATTTGTAGAGCGAGGTTTTAGCCACAGTAAAGCTGGTTATAAGCATGAAATTTGAGCTCTTGTGCTCAAGTGACCTTTTCGCACAGTAAATACAGATGGAGGGATATGTAAGAAAAACTACATGACTTTTCTGTAGACCATTTTTTTTAACCCATTAATGTCTGTCACCAAACATGACATATTTACCCTTCCAACTGCATGTTTTTTTGGTTCTAATTAAAAAGAGAAGTAATCTTTAAGACCCCATGAAATCATGAGGGTTATTGAGCCCTGTAACTGAGAGGCAGGTTTAGCAAAGTGGTCATGTGCTCTGAAGCCAATCTTTCTGAGCTAAGCCTTCAATTCTGCCCCCAATTGTCTAAGTTAATAAACCTCTCTGTGCCTCTGTTTTCTTAGAGATAACAGTATGTACCTCCAAGGGTTTGGAGAGGATAAATTAATATTATGTAAATTAATACATATTATCTATTAATTAGAACAGTGCCTGACACATGGACGATTCAGATAACTGGTAAATATTATAAACTACCAAACCCCAAACTTCAGGATACACAAGTGCCAAAGGACTATTATTTCTCCATTTTTAATAGCTAAACCTTCACTAGGCGGCACTTAAGGAGACACTGCCCAGGACTATACTTGTCTCACTTTCTTCTTTCTACCTTTTTTCTTCTCTTTAAACCTGACTACAAAGTGTTCATGATTCTTTATTTGTATCACCTAGAATCAAACCAAACATGATTGAAAATTTTATTTCATTAAATCGGTGCCCTAGTGAGCCACTGCTCTGTAAGACCCGTAGAGAAGAGGAATGAGAAACGCAGGCATTTCTTTTAAAAGGCACCAAGAGGACATGAAGGAGAGCTGGAAGCACAGGAGGAAATCCATTCAGCTTTGGAAACCAGTAAAAAAAATGAATCAATGAGCGATGTTAAAAGTTCACCTTCTGGATCCTTAAAGCCAAAATTTTAGAAAAGTGCACCTGCTGAAGACAAGGTGAAGAGCGGAGATGTTGAATGAGCTTTGGAGTTAGCACACCTGGGACCTTTCTGAGTTCATTACAGACACTAAGACTCAGTGTCCCTATCTGTCAAATGGGGGTGAGCTTCCCACGTTTATTGTAAGGTTTAAATAAGTTATCGGGTATAAGACATGTTTCTCGAGCCTGGCACAGGTAAGTATTCAGCTAATTTGAACTACCTTTCCTCCTCAGTTTACCTGTACCCTCAGAGGCTGCTGAGGAGACAGGTCTAACCGGGTGTCAGTGAAAACTTTCAGAGCTCAGGCTCCAGACAGTTGGGTCTAGAGTCACTCTGGGCAACCTAAATGTTGGGGAACAGAGAGTACGTTTAAATTATAAATATGTTCTCAGTATTTCGATGGAGAATAGACCAGAAAAACTGAGTGCTCTTTAGATCTGCTCTGAACGAGTGGGATGCTGAAGGGGAAATAAGAGACCCCAGCTGGAGAGAGATGTGCCCTCTCAGGGAAGTGTGTTGGCATCTGATTACCCATGAGGCTTTGTTACTTCAAAGAAATCTGACATGAACAAAAAAAGAGAGAGAGAGAGAGAGAGAGAATGAGGCACCGAAGACTTCACAAAGTCAAAATGCCCTCCACCCACAAAGGCTTTCAAATGCAAGTATAACTGGAGGTTTCTGGAACCATGAAGACTCAACATACCCCAAATGCAACAAGGCATCTGGAAATTCCATGACATTCTACAGCTATAAGCAGAGACATCCAGTCCCCCAAATCAATCCCGTAATCGAACTGACCCATCCATCATAGGCAACCACATTCTGAAGGACACAGGAAGGACAGAGAGAAAGTGAAGACTAAAGTGGATGTGTTTGGGTTTTTTTGTTGTTGTTGTTTTTTTTAATTTCAACGGTTTGTTTTCCCCCTTGCTGAATTTTTAAACTTAGTTTTGTTTTGCTTTGTTTTGACAAATAATGTTAAGAATTTAATTAATTCCCAGAAAATAATGTAGGCTCTGAGTTAATCCTGGAACAAACCAGTTATCCTATCCAGTAGCTATTCAGTGTCCTTTTTGCCACTGTGTAAACAGCAACTACAGATAGCTTGATTTGACTCTGAATCATATCACCTAACATTGTTTCCTGCTTACAGCTAGGTGCTACACAGAATAATACTAAGGACAAACCCCTTTGCACCCTGAAAGTTTAGCAAAGTTATACTGACTTATCAAGCTATTTTCCCGGTGTCTGATTAGTTTACCTATGTGTTGCCCTTTCTAATAAGAAATTTAAAATAACCAAGGAAAGAACTCAGCTAAATGAAGGAGCAGTGCCTGAAACAGGCAGAGTTAAGAACTCAAAGGAGCAGAAAAAACATAAAGAATTGGAAATGTGACTTAAAATTAAGACTCAGGAATAGTGGGGTTAGGCTGACCTCATTTTCGGCTTCTATACCCACTTCTATAAACCAATTTCTACTCACAAGGCAGGTCAGGGAAATTATGTCAGTATTTTGCATGGCCAAGATCACATCTCCCTAGACACCAGCCCCCACTGCTTGATCTTGGGGGTACAACCACCTATATCCACAATGCATGAGTTTTCATCCTGACAGCCTACCTGAAGATTTCTGCTCATTTTATATAAGGCTTAGGTTTCTTTCTTTATAAAAGAAAAGTCTTTTTTCAGGAAAGAAGGAAGGAAGGAAAGGAGGGAGGGAGGGAGAGAGGGAGAAAATAGACAGTTCAGTCATAATTGGAGCAGATTTCATGTAAAATCTCCTCATTTCCTTCACTCTTCCTTCTCTCCTTCCTCCACTCCAGATACTATATGTCCTGGGTATAGGACAGAAAATGTCATACCCCTGCACAATACTATCCTGTATGCCCCTGGAATAATGGCCACCATTCAACTCACTGCACCTCAAGGGTGCATGAAAATGCTGCAGAAAGGTCTACATGAGACAGACAGGTGGGAGAGAGGCTTCAAACATCAGGGCTCAAGTCCAGGAGTGTTTAAATGAAGGCGGGCCCATCACAGAGAGGATGGACGAGCGAGCACGACATTTCCCGGTGCTGGGAGTAGCAGACAACTCTTCAGAACCACTGGAATTTTAGGAGGAATATCAAGAATGACTTTTTCTATCTGGAAATTAACCCTAGGAAACTTGTTTCCCTAGGGAAATACATGTCACCTCAGAGGTGACAGTAGGTCTAATCAGGTATAAATAGATTTATAACCATCCGAGGGCTCTTAATGAGAGTTAAGGATGCTTGATAAAAAGGACCTACATTTATTTTAGCAAGGTTGAACCATGACAAAGATTCACGCTCGCCCACAAAATGGCCTCTGAAATGCACTGTGGTCTAAACCATTTTTTAGTTTCTTACAGAGTTAACTCTCCCTATATCATGATCATCACACTTAACTGAAATACTTTTTGAACATGTCCTTCCAGTATATGTAGATTCATTCATGAATTATATAAATGTACTAATGTTCTAATATATCATAATATATTATAAAACACACATTTAATACAGAAATTTAAAAGAATTAGGGTAAATTAAATATAAATAGAAGTTATAATTTTTTCTTCCTGCACTGAAAAAGCTGTGTTGCACAATCCTACTTAGAGACTGCTGCCCTAGGATATAAATGAAAACAGCCTGGCTTCAATCTGGTCTTGGTGTGTCCATCCTTGGTCCCTACAGTCTATTCCCCGCACAGCAATCGGAGCAATCCTTTGAAAATGTAAATCAGAGCATGTGTGTCCTTTACAGGAGACCTTATTCTTTATATTTCCATATAATTGGTTTCTTTGACATCCTCTGGATTTCATTTTATGCATGTCAGAACACCATTCTGCAAAGGGTTCCACAGGCTTCACCAGACTGCCAAATAAGTTTAAGACCCAAAAAAGGTTAAGAATAAAAATGTAAACGGTCCAATGGCTTCCTACCACTCTCAGCATAAAAGTCAAAAGCCTCTAAGGCCCTACAGTATACAGTCTACGCGATCTAGCCCCAGGCGACCTTTCTAATCACATATCCTCCTCCTCTCTCCTGGGTTCACCAATACCGATCTCGCACGCTCCCACCTCAGGGCCTTTGCACTTGCTCTTCTCTGTGCATGGAACTTTCTAGCTCCCTTACTTCATTCACATCACTGCTTAAAGAGAGATCTACCCTCACCATTATCTGTAAAACTGCAGGTTCTATCAGCTTCTCTGTATCGCTTAATCATTCTGAAATTAGATTGGGTACTGTTTGTGTGTACTATTGTTTGCTTCCCCTAACAGAGCATAAGCTTCATGCAGGCATCCGTTATGCTCACTGTGATACCAACAGCACTAAAGCAGGGCCTGGCTCAATCCTGTGGAATACCTTAAGTGAATAAAAAGCATCCTGATTTACAACAAAGACTCAAGTACTCACAGAGGGGCAGGACAGCCTGTGTGGTTTCAGTCCCTCTAATTCTAGTGAACTGGCTTAAGAGTAGAAAACGTTTGCTTGCTTGCTTGTTTAAACCTGGTTACTCTTTGGTGACAGGAACTAAAATGTGGAACTCTACAATGGAGTAAATATTCTTTCACCATCAAAAGATCACTTCCACTTCTTCCCTCTCTGCCTAAGCCTAAAAAAGGAGTATCCTGAAAATCTTCATGAAACCTTCATCTTACACCTGGGACCACAGTCTCCCAAGCAACATCCCCTTTGAGAAGCCAAGTGCGTCATTTTATGAAACTCCTTTGTAAAGGCCCTCACTGATGATGTGTTTGGGAGAGCGTAAGTGATATGTCAAACTTACTGCACTATAAATTTGCCTTTAAGATATAGATTATGGCATGAAATATGAACATGTGTCAGACTCTTGCATTCCAGGTTTAAAAGTCCTTTGAAAATAAACATCACTAATGCAAATTTTCTGCATTCATTTCCTGATCTGCAAAACTTCAAGTTCCTAATCCAATACCTAAAGAGACTAGGACTTTGGCATGCCCAGATTCCTATTAAAACGAATTTTATCTATTTCTTTTTATTTGTTTATTTTTAATGTGGTTACCAGATTTCTGTTATCTGGGCATGTCAAGGTCCTAGTCCCTTAAGGTCTTGGATTAGGAACTTGAAATTTTGCAGATCAGGAAATGGAAAATCAAAATGGAAAAAACAAGAATACTCTGTAATAGGTTTATATTGCCACTGAGGACATCTCGGGGAAATCAGCACAGACCCATCAATTGCTTTCATGGTATACTCAGCAGCACTAGAGAATTTCAGCCACCTGGGAAACAGACATTGAGAGAGAAAATGTCACTAAGCTTTCTTAACACCGGAGAAAGAGTGAGCAGTAAATACTGTTCCATCGCTTGGCAATCCCTTCTCGGATGCATGTGCCGTTACTCAAAAATACCCCATTATTGACTCTGCTTTGGAAAACTGTCTCAGAGTTCCTCTTAGTTTTCAGCTGAATATTAAATGTCTTCTTTTTTTAAGGTTTTTAGATTGGGTGATTGCTGGAAAACAAGACCAGGGCTTTATTTTACAGAATTTCAAAAGCATTTATAACTACAACGTAAAATAAAATGTGTACTCATTATCTATGTTCCATGTTGTTGTTTTTTTTCATTTATCCATTACTTGCTCACCCAAAGATCTATTGGGTGCAAGGACCTAAACTGTTGAATTTGCACTTGTCACTTTACAGAACATACAAAATTTATTCTTTTTTATTATTATTATTCCTAAAACAACTTATACAACAATAACTGGCCTAGATTAGGTTAACTCCTCATAGCCTGGTTGTTTAAAATGGTTGTTTAAAAAATCTAGAATCTGAAACTTAAACCACATCCTCAGTAACAGTAGCTCCTACTTCAAAATATGGAGACAGCTGAGAAAAGATTTTGACTCAATCCCACAACTGTTGACAACTGTGGTGTCCAATATAATAGTCACTAGCACATGTGGCTGTGAACTTGAGACATGGCTAAGGTGACTAAGAAACTGAATTTCTAATTTAAAGTAATTTTAATTAAAATTTAAAAACTGAAACATAAAGATTATTTTATACTCTTGTTTTGGTAAACCCACATTTAATTTAAACACTGAAAATTTAGCATATGCTGTAAATATACAACACACATTGGATTTTGATGACTTAGAATTTTAAAAGATTTTAAATATATCTCATTAATAATCTTTTCATATTAATTTTATGTTGAAATGATCATATTTTGGATATACATGTTTAGGTAAATTATTTTCACCTCTTACTTTTTAAAAAATGTAGTTACTAGAAAATATAAAATTGCATATATGGCTTGAATATATTTTTATTTTGGACAGCACTGGTTTAAAATATATTTTCTATGTGGAAACCCCACCATCAATTCAAGCATAAGGGTTCATCCTTCCTAAACTTTTGCCTATGTCCAGTCCCAAACACTTTGTTACTACCATGCCTTCCAGATTCATAAAGCCTATCTCTGAAACACCTCATCTCTGTCCACAGTTGAGCAGGCAAAATCAAATACTTAGGGTCTAGTTCACTGATGGTAAAAATACAGCCTCTTTCATGTGATAAGCTGGATTCAACCAACATTGATTGTTGGTTCTAAAATGTACCAAGCAGTGGCATTGCTGGAGATTAAAACTAAAAGGGAAATGGTCCCTGCTTCAGAGGAGCGCCCAGGTGGGAAAGCCCCACGCATGCGTGCGAACTACACAAGGCCCGATGTGCATGGACCTGTGCAGTAGGGAATCCCTAAAACTCTGTAGGATCATCAGGGGAGGCCTCCTTCGATGCCTCGATGAAACCTGAATCATTGCTCTAGTGGTTAAAAAAAAAAAAAAAAAAAGGACTAGTCATAAAAAAAATAAAAAAAAAAAGTTAGTCATCCAAAACCAGATTCCTCTAGTTCTGTCTTTGCCACGTAGTAGCTATGTGGCTTTGTAGACTCAGTTAACTTTTTCTTCGGAACTTATTCTTAATTGTGTGGGGAAGGAATTAAAAAAAAAAAAAAAACCTGTTCTGCTTTCTTAAAGTTATGAAGATTAGAGGGAATCAAGTACATGAGAGTGATTTCATCCAAGTGGATAAAAGGTGTTATGACAATGATGGTGATATTAAAAGGGAATTTGTAGGCCTGCAGGAGGCCAGAGAAGGCTCTGGGAACAGAGACCTCCATCACCTGTGTGTGCAGGGCAGGGGCACAGGGCTTCTCCATGAAACCTAAACTCGAGCATCATGCTGAATCACTTCTCACACTCATCTTGCCTGTGAAGCATAGCCAGGAAATATACCACAGTCCACTTAATATTTTCAAAATGTTCCTTTGGAAGTGAAGTGTTAGATTTTTGGTCAATTTGTTTGAAATGTTGGAGGAAGACTGGGTTGGTCATGAAAACTGGCAACCATCCTAGGTGCTGGAATAAGTATAGCTGTTGGCAATTAGAATTTTTGCAATATGCAACCTGTGATCTCAATACATGTGTTTTTAGATACCACAGCATGTTTCCCATCAGCCAAGGAGTATCACAATATTTTGATTTTTCATTTAAATAAGAATGTGTATGGTATTCTAATATTTTTTCAGTGGGCTGTATGAGGTACAACTAATCCTCTCCCCAACAAAACAAAACAAAACAAAACTAAAAATCCCAAACTCTTAAGAATGCAATTCTCAAAAAACATACACTCACTTAAAAATGTAGACGTCAACACTCATACCTGAAGCTCTATGTTCTCAAGTTGTGAAGTAGGTAAGCATGACCGTTAGGGAAAACAAATGTTTTTCTGGCATCAAGATTAATTAAAAAAAAATTTTTTTTCTTGTTTTGTTTTTATTCTTTTTTTCTTTTGTTGTTACTGTCCAAGATTAATTTTTAAAAATTATCAGCTTTTTCAGAGATAAATTCAAAGAAAGTTTAATGTCAATTTTGAAATTTAAGCGTATTTTGGTGATTACTAAAGTTACAATAAAGTTAAAAGCTAGATATATACTAAATTTGAAGGAAAAAGTTGTCAAAACATTCACTATTTTTTCCTGTCAAGATGACAGCTACACCATATGAATTTGTTTGAAAAAATTTGTAGGACATTTCTTCGATTTGATAGTAAAAGTATTACTTTGTAAGCCAGGTTCTCACAATTCAATTTGAGGTATTTAGGCAGGAGTTTGATTATTAAAAAATATGAATTTTAAACTCATAGCCGATCTTTGGTTTTGTATTCAAATGCAAAGATAGCTATGCTGCAGAGGACACATGCATGAGTAGTCTATTACTACCACAGTGACCAATCCATTAATTTTTGAGTCACTTTTAAAAGTTTAATTTCAGGAACGAAGAGAAAGAAATGTTTCTTTAGCGTCACACAATATGTTCCAAACTTAGTTATGTCAAAAGTACCACCATACCACCCTGAAAGTCATGAGATCTTTAATGCAGAAGTGTGTGCTTCAGAAATAAACCAACACAGAACAGGAACCCTGCCCCAAAGATGCAATCAGTTGCAGAAGTTGGCAACTCAGGGGTACAACTTCAAGCGGGTATGACCAGAAATCTACTCTTCTTGCATGGAGTGTGGTAGGAATAAAAAGAATAATTGTGGAGCACATGGCTTTGCGTGAGGGTAGGCTTATCTGACACCCACTCGGGAGGATTTGGGGGAGCCTAAGGGCAATGTGAGAGGACTAGGTATCTGGGAGTCATGAAAATGGAGGGGCATGGGAGTCAACTGGGTAGGGAGGGGAGGCTAAATCAAAGCTGACCTGCTCTGACACCCGTGATAGTCATCAATTGGTACATACCACATTGGTCAATGATGCCTAATTTATCATCCTAGGCACACTGAATTTTTCTTTTTGTTAACCAAAAATTGGAAAATATAAGTCTGAATCACTTACTGTTGGGATGCAAATTTAACTTTCTGCTACATATCTGAGATACATATAAAGAGATAGACCCATGATGTGAAAAACCCATAGGAGCAGTTAATCTAAAACCACCTCAGATCTGATACTGGAAGCTATCAAATGAATGGTTTGAGCATCCTGATTTTGTTCTGATTAAGCTAAAGCTAATTTTAATTGTTACTCCCTGATTATACAAATGCAGATGGTGAAGAAGTGAGCTAAGCATATCAATATTTTATAAGGTAATTTGCCCTAAAATTAAAAAGCAAAAGAGGTAACTTTATCCTCAAGAAACCCAAACTGGATAATTTACATAGGGATGATGGAGAGATAACCCTTCTATCTCTGGACCAGCTATGATTCAAGTTGAATAGATAAGGGTCCAATTCCCTAGAGACTTCCAGAGGCAAATATTAAACCAGTCAAGAATTTAAACATCAATGTGTCTACACAATTCTCTTCCAACATGATCAAACACATTTTTTTCAGACAATGAATTTCCCCATTAGCTATAGCAACCCAAATATTTACCTTATTCTAGTAGGAACTCTAAAAAAAGTTACCCAAAAGAAAATTTTTAGTTTCTTATTCTGACAAATAACAACTTAGGACAGATGCTTTTCACATACCACTGGCTATGTGCTTAGGAAAAGATGCCCACATAACCATCTCACTTATTTTTCTACTCTTATCTACTCAGTGCTGTTTACATAAAGCCCTCACTCTTTAACATCCCTAAATAGCCCTCCCCAGCCTCTCCCACGTACTGGGATGTCCCCTACTCAGAATGTGTCTCTCTTCTACATGTTATGCCAACCTGGAGTTATTTCCTGCTCAGAAAACTACAGCCTTGTCTGAGTTTTTACCCTTTGGCCAATTAGTTACTATTCTTGGGAGATATTTCTCTTTTTATGCCTTGATCCCTTGCCCTGCTTTTCCCCACTCACATTACACAGAAAGCGCATTAAAATTTTTTAATTTTACATCTCCAAATTATTAAATGCAATGAAGTATCCAATGGGTGTCCAGGCACTGGGCTACCTGTTTTCTTACTTGCCTCTTTGCTAATCACCCACGAGGTCTCACACAGGCTAGGGCACATTGTATACACTCAGTACAATGTCTGCTAATTAAGAGATTGGTGATTAATTAAAAATCAACAGTATAAAAGACTTTGTTGCCAGATTCTTACCTTCCAGATTCATAAGCCCTAACATGCGTTATCTATGAAACACTTCATTTCTGTCCACGGGTGTGCAGGCAAAGTCAAATACTTAGACTTCTGGTCTAATTCACTGATGGTAAAAATCCAGCCTCTCCAGTGTGACAAATTGAATTCGACTAACATTAATGGTTGGTTCTAATGTGTATGCAGTAGTGATACTGCTGCAGATTAAAGCTAAAAGAAGGACTGCAATCAGAGGAGTTCCCAGGTGGGAAAGCCCGACGCATGTGTGCGAACGACACACACAAGGTCCAACGTGTCTGATAAATGCGTGTGTGTGGACATGCATGTGTGTCCCTAAGACTCTGTAGGCCCATCAGAGTAGGCATCCCAGAGGAGCTCGGTGTCGCTGAAACTTGAAGGGACAAGGGCAGCAGTCATTTCCGCGAGAAGGAACAGCATGCGCAAAAGCCCCGAAAAGAAAGACAGTGGTTTGTCACAGCTGAGGTGAAGGGTTGAGAGGAGTTGTTTCAAGAACAATCCGGAGAGGTGGTAAGACCCAGACCCACAAGCTCGCAAGGACAGAAGGCCAGGTTTAGTGACCTCAGTGTTCTCGAGGCTTAGAATGCTGGAGACATTAACTCGACTGGAAAATATATGCACATATTTCTGGTCCTTGTTCAAATCTTCCTTTAAGCGCTGTAACCTAAATCCTCTCGCATCCTTTCTGCTGCTCCACAATAAAAATTGGGAAGAAAACACAATGATTGAAGCCACCCGTGGAATCCACATCGACACACACATGATCTCCCTCTCCCCCCAAATGTGCAAACGATTCAGCACAAACATGCTGACACTCACATGTAGAAACACCCCCACTCAATCTGTCAGCCTATTTACCTCTAACCTCAGACAGACTTAATTTTGTCAGTGCTAACCCCACAGCTACAAAATACTTTCTCTTCATTCTTCTACTAACTTTTTATTTGCTACAAAAATGTCAATGCAATTTTACACTTTGGAGGGGGAAAAAGTACAAGAATATTAAGATGTGGTTAATCTGATCCTATATGCTTGCTCACTCAAGTTATTAATTCCCTAGTCACTTCATTTTATCCTAATAATGCAATATTCTCACAAAATGCGAAATGTAAATTGTTTCTATTCACAACTTCTGGCATTCCACAGGAACCTAGTTTTCATGCTGTTATGTTGATTTTGTAATGTGCCACAAATTAGAATGAACTAGGATTTTTCCCTTACCATGTTATACGTTTAGAATTTTAGATCTCGTGTTTCGTGTTAAAATGTCTGTGTTACGGGCTAAAAAGAAACTGTTAAGACTAAGAGCAGAGCAGCAACTGCCAGTTGTCCTTCTATATTCCTTCTCCCCTTTTCTATAATGAGACCCCCCCAAATTTTAGTTGGGCTCCCTGCCACCCCAAATAAAGGCTCTATTTCCAGGCTCTTTTGCAGTTACATGTCGACATATGACCAAGTTCTAGTTGATGGGATGTGAGTGGAAGTGACAAGTGCAATTTCAAGCTGTACTTTTTTTATAGCTCCGTGAAAACTAGGTTCCTGGAAAGCAGACCTGGGGTAGCCAACTTGAATTGCGTGGACAGGGGCAATTCCTGAAGGGTGGAAACCCTCAGGATGGGGGACCAGCGGGACGGAAGAACTCTGGGCTTGTGACAACCTCTCAGGGCACAGCTTCCTGCGAGCTGGTCTTTTAGGAGAAAGAAAAAAAAATCTTACATCTTCTTTAAACCTCTGTTGGCTTGGGTCTCTGTCACAAATAGTTTCATTTGTGTTCTTATTAATTCAAAGGGTAACAAAAACTGATGAATGAAAATGATACATACCCAAATGGTCAAAACTTGCAGTATAAACATTATTTCACATCTCGATTTCACTTCTTTTATTTAGAAAGGTCGCCAGAGCTTCTGTAAATGGTGTCTCATGTGTGCAAGTACAGCTTAGTAGAAAACACACACACAACTCACAATCATGAGATCTGCGTTCTAGCCCTAGCTCTTCCTACTTACTATGCAAGCTTAGAAAAGTTACATATTGTGTCTCAGTTCCTCCTGCACAAAAAGGGGCTAACAATGACCTCACAGGACTACGGTGAAGAAGAAAGATGATGGCCGAGCAAATGCTAGGTGATTGTTAAAATATTCCAAACAAAAATCCTTCTTTACACAAGGTGGCTCATATCAACACCCAGTGCCCAGATATACCTTCCTGGAGAAGAAAGGGGCTGCAATCACCTATTTCTAGCTAAGGTGGTTGGAGATCAGTATTAAGGTGTTAGGAGCAGGCTACCTCCTGAGGCGGGTCTTTCATTTAACAATCTGAGATGACACCGCAAGCCCCAACTCCTCAAATGGCAATGTGTCATTGATGAGACATCCAAAGGCTTCAGACCAAAAACCACAACCTAATACCATGTATAGAAAAACAGCCCAAAGCCTGTGTACCACTAAAATATGGTATATATCTCACCATGCCTCATATCTCATCCACTGAAATATGTTTGGCTCTTTCTTTTGGATGGTAGAATCAAACCCTGATGAGATGTCTACATTTTCCTTCTCACGAAGATATACAAAATGTTATACACAAACAAACTAAATAACTGTATCTTTCCAGAGAAAATATCTTGAATGATCATCCTGAGCCAAGACTTATGGCCCAATTCCACCCAACCTGGATTGATGATAAGTGCTTCACAAATCCTGGGGAAGCGTGTTGATTACTATTTATCAAGCATTCATTATGTGCTGGGCACTACAGGACACTAAAGGCTTTATGTATATTCTATCCTTTAACCCTCTCAATAGCACTATGAGAAATATACTATTATCCTCCCTCATTTCATAGATGAGGAAACTGAGGGTCAGAGAAACTAAGCCACTCATCAAGTTTGCCAGCTTATAAGTGGTACAGTCAAGATTTAAACCTAGGCAGTCTCAACTTCAGTCCACAGGCTTAACCACCACCTCACACTACCTCTCATTTAACTGCCAACAATTAAAACAGAATACATGTTTACATCGCCTTTGGAAGTATTTTTGGATAAAATAAATCTTTTAGCTAGAAAGAATGTCGGAACTATCCTACCCCAGATCCCACGGTCTCATCTTTAGCTCATGATACTACTCGCTATAGGACCTTGCTGTGGGGTAGGCAGTCAATTCTCCTCAGAGGAGAATGATACCACTATCAATTTTACCAGTGTTTTTCCATTTTATTCCCTTTACTTTCTTAAAAAACATCTGTGTCACCTGATACGGCCATAGATAAACCAAAGATGGAAACCCCCAAGGCCAAGAGCAAAGCAAGGGCTTCATTCTCGGGCTGCCGGAAATCCCCGAAGGAGAGCAGGGTAGAATGAAAATGGCTCAGTGTTGGGCTTTTTCCTCAAACTCCTTCGCAAGGGTGAGGTTCTCCACCCTCTGCCACATCCTCTCCCACACCTTGCCCAGAAACTCAAAGAGAGGAGGATCCGGAGTATGTGTCCTACAGAGAGACGCACACAATGCGGATGGAGAATCAGGCAGGGGACAGACTGCAAGAGCTTAAAGACCTGCTTGGTCCAATCTGAGCCAACATATGGCTCCTAAGCACTTGAAATGTGAGCAATCGGAATTGAGATGCGCTCCAACTGTAAAATACATGCCAGGTTTTGAAGACTTGGAAAAAAAAAAAAAGAATGTAAAATAGCTCATTAATCATTGTTTATATTGATTACATGTTGAAATGATAAGTTTGGATATACTGAGTTAAATAAAGTCTAGTATTAAAACTAATTAATTAGCACAACTAATTACTTTTTAAATAAAGCTGCTAGAAATTTTTAAATTATACACATGGTTTGCATTATATATCTATTGGACAGTGCTTTTATGGACCACGTTTAAGAATTTGGACTTTATCCTAACAACAATGGCAGCCATTGTGAGCTTTTAAGCAGAGGCATAACGCGATCAGATTTGAATTTTAAAAATATCGCTCTGGCTACAAAATTAAAAATGGGCTGCAGAGGGAAATAAGCTGATGTGGGGAGACCCTCTTAGAGACTCAGAAACATCTGGGAGAGACAAGATAGTGGCTGGAACAGATATGGCGTTGCTCCTAGCAGAAGAGACGGAGAGAAGTGAACAAATACAGAACAGTTAGAAAGCAGCGCCAACAAGATAAGGAAATTGATAGAAGATGGGAGACAGGAGAGGGTGAGTACCAGGAATTCCTCCCAGGGTTCCGCTGTGAAAGATGGGTGGTCATTCAGCCTCCACCTCCTAGTAATTATACAACTAAGTGGGGGGCGGGGAGGGTAAAACTGGTCCATCAAGTTACCCTGGGGTTGCAGTAGCCCGTCTGCAGGCAGTTCTCCTGCAAGGGGCATGAATCATGGATGCCCTGGAGACTCTGGAAGTAGTGCATGCTGTTCCAAAGTGCTTTCCTTCTGAAGAGCTCCCAGAATAAGTCAGTCAAGATTCTGCCAAGATAAGAAACACTTTGGAAAGCTGTCGGAAACGATGATGGTAATTGCTGCTAAGACCAGGAAATGGGCTGAAAGCAGAGCAAATGGGATGGGCTGTGGTGGAAGCAGGGAGGGGGTGGTCTTTGCTCCTGTGCTCCTTCCTGACTTCGTTCCTCGGAAATTCCAGCAAAATATTACAGAAGGGGTTTCGGAGTCAGACCCAGACTCAAAAGTCAGCCTGGCCACTTATTAGCTGGGTACCCCACGGGCTTCCTAGGCTTCCATTTTCTCCTCCCGAGGAGGGGATGGATCATCACAATCTACCTCGGGAGGATTCAGGACAAAGACCCAGGTACACACCAGCAGTCTGCCTGATTCATGGACGGGGTGCCCCAAACTGGGACTGGGACTCTGCCTTTCTCCACCTTCCTCCTCCCCTCCAGAAAGGGGCGGCAGGTATGCATGAACCTCCCACTCTTCAGTTGTCTCACCTCTCACAGGTGAAAACACAACTAATCTCAAGAAAAGCGGAGCAGGCTGTTTCGGTGGAAACCACACAGAGAAAGAAACACCAAGCCTGGGCTGCTGGGACACGAGAGGTATGCTCCTTCTAGGGCAAGCATTATCATGCATAATTAAAGTGAAGCCCTGCTTATTAAAATAAATGAACAAAGGATGCCTCTGACATAGCAGCCACTTTTTAAATATTTTTTGGTTGTTTAAGGAGACCATTTTTTTCTCAGTTATGGCTCCCTTCAATTTGATCATCTTCAGAGGTCTCCCTATCAATTTGAGTAAATTAACAAGCCTCTCCTCCGTATGAAGCCGCAGCCGTAAATCACGAATATGAGTGTGTGTAAAATTATATAGCATGGGCCCAGTGTAATAATAAATGCATTGATATTTTATAACTGCTGTTTTCCCACCTCTGAGCTATCTCGCTGCCTGGGCCACTGGGGCTCGCTGGCACTCCCCACCCACACCCGTGTACAGCGGTCTTGCTTTGTGCAGTTTTCCTGCCCCCTCGGCTCAGACCGCTATCTGCCAAACGCCAGCCGGCTCCTCTTTGTGCTGCAGCAGGCAAGGAATCACACCCACTCACAGCCCTCTGTGCAGCACAGCAGAGACACAAATGAGCAGGTGACCTTTCAAACCGTGGCAAAATGGGCCCTTGACCCAGAGACCTCCAAACTTCAGTGGTTTCACTGTCTAAATCAGCCAACTGAAAAGATCTATGTTTGCACAATGTGATTGTGTTTACACAAAGATTTAACGCCTCAATAGAGCAAAAGCTGTTCAGTTAATTTTAATTATTGCTTTATTCTCCTCACAACAGATTTTTAAAAATGTTCAACAGTGAGCTTGTGGTAATTGATCCCATAAGCTTTGTGCCTATGGTCCTTCTTGCTCCTGCAATGAGAGTAGTGGGAAAGATGTATGAAAGGTTTTCTTTAGCTGAAAGGATTCTTTCCAGTCCCTGACTTTGCTTATTAACCATTCTCTGTGGAGAAGATGGACGCCAAGGAAAACCACAGAAAAACTTCAAGATTTGACTGTGGGAGGGGGAACAGGACACACAGGTGGGTTAGAAAGCGTTCCAAATGCTTGGCAGCAAATTCTAAGTAAGCGAAAGGTGGGTGAATAGCAAATGGGGATAGGGGCTCTGCCGATCATAACAATTTATTAAGGTTATTTCTTTGGCAGGTAGAAGAAATAAAAAGGGGAAGTAAATTTGAAAATACAAAGATGCACAGAAACACAGGATTAGACAAAGAAAAATCTACAGGTGAACAATCCTCAAAAACTAGAGCCCCTCAGGGGTTATGTGTGCTGTTCCTTCTACCTTCCAGAAATCTGTCTTTTGCATTAAAATCTTTTCTTTCCTCCGATCTCTGGAAGAGAATGCAAGTGCCCATCACTTGGAGGTTCCTGTAGATCCTTTTGGCAGAATGTTAGAAAGCAGCTATTCCTCACAGGTGCTTTTGTGAATACAGAGAGATCACTGCACACAGCAGCAGAATCTTAACCTGAGTTTGGGATCTTTGCCCATTAGAGAATTTATAATTCATGTATTGGGCAAGTGTTTGCCTCCTTAAGATATTTAACGCATCCATAAATATCCTCCAAAAAGCAGGACCAAAAAAAAAGGGATAAAGTAGGACTATCTTTAACTGCACATTTATCATACAAATAAAAATAAAAGCATAAATTATTTGATCAAAATCCTCTAGCAAAACTCCAGTATACCTAAGACAGCAATGTGCAACATACATGCCAAGATCCATCCATCCATAGCTTCCCCTAACTTCTTCTCTAAGGCACCTCTGTTTGAATTTTCCCGTTTAGTGATAAAAGAGGACTGCTAAGGTGCATTCTTTTAAGGAGTCAGGAAGAACTTTCTGTTTACCATTTCTCTCCACGAATTTTCTAAGATTTACAAATATACTGGTATTGAGACATCATTTTGAGAATCAATATCTTGCATTTGTCTGCGTCTTCAAAACTAGCTTGCCTTCTTAAAATAGAAAAAAAGCAACTAAGATGAAGGATTCGTAAGCTCAATCAAAATAGACAGGATACAGGAATACATGAGACAATCATTCAGTTTTCTTAGCTATTCTGAATTTGTTGTCATATTGGACAAGAAAATAATTCACATGTTACTTAACATGTGTGTGAGAAAAGTAGGATGGCAAATATTAAGCTATTTATTTCGCTGAACCATAAACACAACTAAATTCATTTATATCCTGTTTTAATTTAGGCCTCCCCAAAGAAATAGATGAATTCTAAAGGAGATTCTGTTGAATAGGGTAGGCTCTACAGTTTGGGAGAGAAGCCTTTGAAAAATCATTCTCTGAGCTACAGTTTCCTCATCTGTAAAATGGGAATAAGAATATTTACTACATAGGTAAGTGAGGGTTAAATGAAGTGAGGTACGTGGAAGCGCTTGGTAAGCTATAAAGATAAATACAGGTGATATTACCATCGCTTACTTACTTGAATAAAGCCGTAACATGGAGGCAGCCATTCCCAGTCTTGGTACCCAGCCTTGGCCTTGTCATTCCCAAAGCCAACCTAAGTAGGAATGCCTCAGCCTACCCTTTCTTTAGCACATCTGCTCTGGGATGCTGACTAAATAACCATTGCATTGTCAGGTCATCAAGATAAATATTGCTAATTCCCTACTGGGCCTAAAACCAAGGTCCTATAACAACTGTGATCCAAAACAGGGCACTTACCATGACCCCAGGAGGCCAGCTCACTAATCGCAGTCTCTCCAAGTGGCAAAGGATAAGCTAATCTGTGTGAAAGACACAGATGTCACGTACTCCCTACAGCCACATTCACATGTATGAGAAGAATAATGTCGGCAGTATTATCTCCAAACAGCAAGGACAATGCCACACAATTATAATAGCATATTGTCCATTGTATCTGGGGATGACACGTCTGACAATGTTATTTTCTATGCATGTGAATGCAGCTGAAAGGGCCAATGCATAATTCACATCTCCTGACAAAATGCAAGCATAAAGTATGTGTCCATTAGATAAGGCCATTTAAATCCTTTTACCTGAGGTGGTACCTTTCTCCCTAAGAACTCCAAATGCTTCACAGGACTTTCCTGATGGTTCTGGTGTGACCCAGAATAGTGAATGAAAGGAAATGCATTGAAGTAGCCCCTACTTCAATACAGTTTTCCCAATAAAAGTTCTATTTTCTGACTGAAGTCACTTATTCTCAATCTTATTTCTGCCCTAACAGTCAACCTTCTTTTTGATAACAAGGACATAATTGTTATAATTTGGTGAGGCCGCTATACATGAGAGGACAGGTAGAAATTGATCGTTAGTGTCCGGTCGGCTAGGCCCATTTCCTGGCTAAAAGCCTCCCTCCCACATACCAGCCTGGCAGCTCATGTGATTCAAACCCTTGCCTCAGCACAACCTCAAATTATTACAGGTCAGGAGCCTTCAGCAAGAGGGGAAGGGATGCCATTTGTAAACAGCCGCAATGGCAAACGGTCACTCTAGGAAGCTAAGCACCTGGCATAGGTGGAGGGATTTCCCTATTGTCACAGGGGGTTAAAACAGCACCTCTTCTACCACTCAACAGAAATAATAAATTATATAATTTTTATATTTAGTCAATTTTTTTAATGATCTTAAAAGGGAAGGCAAAACCTAGTTCATAGTCCTAAAAGGATGAAGAAATATTCTGCAAGTAGGAGGAGAGGTAAAGGACAGCAGAGTTGCATTAGGCCAGGGTTTCTGGACCTCGGCACTGTTGGCATTTGGGGCCCAACGAGTCTTTGTTGTGGGGGCTGTCCTGTGCATTGTGGGATGTTTAACAGCATCCCTGCTCTCCCTCCAATCACCAGATGCCAGTAGCAACCCCCTCCCCTTCCAGATAACCAAAAAATGTCTCCAGACATTGGCAAATGTCCCCCGAGGGGCGAAATCAGCCCAAGTTGAGAATCACTGCATTAGGTAACTAATGAACTCACATTTGGGGAGAACGGGTGGGCTAAAAAGCTTTGCTCTCCCACATAATGGCCTCTTTAACCACTGAGAGGGGGCCCCAAAATCCCCCTTGAACAGTCCTGTGACTTTCATGTTCCTGCCGGAACCTCATTAGCCTCACAAGTTCTCGAAGGGTCAGTGAAGGCCCGGCAGAGTGGATCGGCTCCCATGGTGAGCAGGCAGCCATGTGAGGCTGTGAGCACAGGGTGTCTGCCTGAAGGGCCGAGGAGCGCTTAATCCAAGGCTGCATCTGCCCCACGGGAGGGGCACCTTTTTCCGATTCGCTCAAAGGCATAACGTGGGTTAGCAACAGCCCTACTGGGCAGTCGGCAGCCACCGGATTTCTCTTTTGCAGGTTTGTCAACTGATTAACCTCATAAAAGAGGTAGTAGCTTTGTGTGGAAATGAGAATTAGCAAAGCAGGATTTTGCAACTGAGGAAAATGGAAAGGTTGAAGCAGCTTCAATATCTCCTTTCCTCGTGTCCCAAAGAATGCTATTGCTTTAAACATGGAGCCATCAAAAGAATAAAGATCTGCCCGCCCAGGAAAGCATGAAGAGAGGAAGCTTGGAAGTGGGTAACCGTGTTTGTTCATGGCTGGGGCTAACCATGGCTATTTTCCCAGGTCTTACCAGAATCAGATACACAACCACACCCAATAGATGGGTGAAGAGTGGTGGACAAGAAAAATACCCAAGACATCTTTGGACTTTTCACTCCATGTCCTTATACTTTGGCAGATAGGGAAGATCCATACTACACATGGAAAGCTGTTATTCTGAAAATCTGCCATCGATAAAGACTAAACACTCAATCAATCAAAACTACCATCTCCCACAGTCAGAATATAAAACTTGTCAAGTGATGAAGGAATGCTCTGACTTCTGATGGTTCCTCATAATCAAATGGCTAAGTCCTTTAATGGTGATTAACAACCAGTCCTCTTGATAGTAGAGAAAGTACTGAGTGATTAACAACCAGTCCTCTTGATAGTAGAGAAAGTACTATACCTGCTCCATAGTTACCCTCTGATAAGGTTTCCTTTTGCAGTTTGAATGCTACTAATGGCTAGCTGGTTTCCTTAATATCTATGGGACGCTGCAATATTCTGTCGATCATCCTAGCCTAGTTTGAGGCCTTCTATCTATTTTAAGGATACTTTAAGCAGAAATGAGTCCACAGAGCCAGATCTGATCTTATAGCGACAGGGCTTCCTGCTCAGAATATAGTTTCTGCTGCTTCACTTTCAATAGGAGATGGGAGATCTCATTAGTATGAGAAACCAGTACCAGCCATTAGCGTCAAGTAAGAGTTGCCTTTGCTAACTATTTCTGTGCACAGTCACACAACATGCTCCAAGTTTTCTCAATAAAAAAGCTCCTTCCCAGGGGGATGAAGCTGCCTCTTTAAGAGGCTCCAATTTACATACACTTTCTCAACCATTTAAAGTGAAACCTCCTTGAAGCATCACTTCAATTCTAAAGAATCTTCTTCCCCACACTTCCAATGAGAATTTCAATAATGATGAAGTGGAAACCTCTTTAAATAGGATACAATTATGTGGAAAGTAATTACATTTTTTTTAATCACAAAACTGATTTTAGGTTTATTCTATATCATATTTGTTTGTTTGCTATAAGAAAATAAAGTATGCAAAATATGCATTATTTCTATATAAATGCAATACATCACCCAAAAATACTTGAGACATGTTCTGTGCATATCAGAGGAATGAAATCCATAATGCAAAGTGATGGGCCTAGAAGCTTCCCTTTGCTCCTTCTGATGAATAAAACAGTTGGGGAAATGCCATAATCACTTTTAATTCATTTTATTTCTGACTTTATACTCTGTACAACATGAAGAATGGCTGAAAAGGAATTTTGTCCATTTAGGAGATTAAGTGGTACCATCCTGAAGATATTAAAGATGCTACATTGTTATTAAGTTAGTAATTTTAAGGTTTACACAATTTCTATCAGTGCCCCTATCAAATATAGATGTGTAATAATTTGCTAGTTCTTTCTTAAGAAGGCTAACCATCACTTAAGTAATGTCTTCAAATACACTGTTTCTTTTAAACCATATTCAAAAGGTATTCAGAGAAAAGAAAGACTTCAAGATTCTAATGTGTTTTCATAGCTAAAGGATTTAGTTGAGAAAGCAGGATGAGGGGACGCAGGTGCCAGACATTGTGTAGAATTTGCACTTATGCTCCATTAATTGCCAGCATATCTTCTTTTCCCTCCTCCCCACCCCCCCCTTTAAATCCCTCTGGAAAACAGCAGAGCAGCAGGCCTAGACTGGTACCCAGCAGCAACACCAGAAGCAGAAGTAGCCAATTAGCCTCCAGAATACAAAGGGGGGGGAGGGGGAAATGATGCAGTTACCTAGCAACCAGAAAGAGCAGAAACAGCTGTGTAGCAGGCCCAGGCTGGTACCCAGGCAGAAACAGGATAGCCAATTAGCACACTGTATTTAATGCTGATGTGGTTTCCTAGTAACAGGCTGTACAAGTCTGTCTGTTGCATTTTCTCTCACTTCCTCACATTTTCCTCAATCATACACAGTATTACTATTTGCCCTAATTACTGTTTCTCCACTGCTTCAAGCGGCCATTATTTTGTCCCCAGAGAAATTGGAAGAACTCAGAAAAAAATCTTCTGTAATGACAGTATTTAGTTTCAAATTCAGATTAGCTGTAAGACTTGAGACACTAAACAACAACAACAAAGAATGAGAAAAACAAAAAAGCCAGCAAATTGCCTTCTGCCTAAATTTCTAAGTAGCCTATGGTACCTTTTCTATATGCTAATATTTGCACGTGGATGAAGCAAAAAAATTTAATAATACATTCTATCATTATGCCATACACTACATTTTCGAATACGCTGAATCCTCTGTGTACTTGAATTTATTCATATTGATTTTCCGACAGTCTCTCCTGAACACTAGGAACATAAAATGTCTTATTACCTTTATCAGAGAAGGCAGATGTGTCTTTTGTTGCTCTTTTAAAAATACCAATATGAGTTTCAACAGGCTCATGACCAATTGAGAATTCAATATAAAGAATCATTATTTCCTTTCTACAATAGAAACTGAGTACAGGCGAAGAGTGTGTGTATCCATAGTGAGGGTATTCAAACACCATGTTAAAAGTTCATAATCACAGTAATGAATTCCAGTGAAGTGACATTAAGCCACACAAATTCACAAAATGAAGACAGAAAACTTTAAAACAGGACTACTGCACAGCTATTCCAAAATTTTCCCTATTTCATCTTGCTACACTTGTATATACTAGAATATGTACCAGAATCAACTTTTTTGTTGCCTTCTATTCATCAGAGCACAGATTATGTAATTCTGCATGTTTTAGGGCATCCACTAGACTCCTGGGACTTCTCTCACTTAACCGTGGCTTCAAAATCAGAACAATATCTATAGTCCTTCTTACAAAATTCCTCTGATGTGAAAACAGGAAGGGCCCCGGAGGAAGACACTAGACACCATAACACATCTAACTAGGCAATACTCTACCATGAAGGAAAAGAATGTTCTCCAGTGAGGGTGGCTTCTGGCTTCCAGACCCCAACAAAAGGATCAATGGTTTTTTTGTTGTTGTTTTTAAATCAACTTTAGCTTACCAAGTGAAATGGTTAAAACTATTCTATCACAACAAATTTGAGTTTTTTTAAAATTTTACATTGCTTGCCAGAAAACAGTATACGCGATACTGTTCTACTTTACTGAATTCCATAAATTAAAAGTCAATTACAGTCATGGAAAGAGGATACATTCTGAAGGGAGAAACAATAATAAAAGTCTGAGTTGTTTTATGATACCAGAGGAGTGGTTTATAATATGAGTTTTAAATTATTAATGCATTTTATTTTACAAACAAAATAAAAGGGGTCTAACCTCAGTGCAGATAACTTTTGAAAAGAAGAAAGGAAAAGATGCAGAGTCCAAATAAAAACAGGGTCTGCCAAGCAGGTTTGGTTTAGGGCAAAGCTGGACTGAGGTTCCATAGGACTGGTAATGGGACACCCTAATCTACCATCTCTAACAGCTTATGAGGTCCAATCATGGGTCAATCCCCAACTCAGAGGGTAAAGGAGAAGGTAAGGTGAACAAAATCATGGAACAGACCACGGTAAGCGTATTCTCACTGCCGACACAAACAATTTAAGTGGTTTGACCTCCATTACATAAGCTATTGCGGCCCTTACATGGACGACTGGACATGGAAACACTGCAGGAATGCGAAACACTCCAACATCGGCTGGCCAAACAGCCGGCACATTCAAAAGTTACTGTTGATTATTCTGAATGGCCTTGCTTTGACTAACATTTAGCTTAATAACTGTCAAGTCAATATATTACTTTTTAAAATTGGTTGGAAAAAAGTTACTCTTAGAAAATGCAGAAAATCTAGTAGAAGGAAAGGGGGAAGGGGGGAGTGGAGGCAGGGAATGCTTTAGCTTCCAACACACCCCCATCTTTTCTCCCTACTTGCTTGCAGATTCCTAAAATTCCATTAACAGTTTCCTATAATTGAAGATTTAAAAAACTAATAATAAAAGATGCCAATGTTTTACACTGGTTGATGGATGTGTTATCTACCAATCAACAGTGTATTGCTACCAGATCCTTTCTGATGGAAAAGAGTGAGGTAAAGGAAGGCTTCTGAGGCAGGATGTGACTCAGTACAGGAAAGCAGCAGGTATGAGTTTCTTAGGTGGGGCATGAAGAAGGAAGAAATGAAATCTTAGGAAAACAGGTTTACCCAGGGCCATTTAGTTCACCTCCATTAGGGTGGGGACAAATCCAAGTTATATGGTTGGAAAGGGCCAGGCTCTCCTTTGGTATCTAGGCAGCCAGGCGGAGCTTGGGTCCCATCACACAGACGCCCACGGTAGGCTGGGTTCCCAGACTTCTATTTGCTTATCAGAATTAACTTCCTTATATGAAAAGTATGTTTCTCATGATCCAGTGTCAAGGTTTTAAATATAATTTCTACTAAATTCAAACTGAATACTTTTCAAAGAAAGAAACCCTGTTTTTACAAATATTGTTTTATTGGCTCTTATATTTTAACTAATTTTTTAAAAGAATTATTTCAAAGTTGTTTTTTTTTTTAAAAAAAACGTGCTTTTGTTTTTGTTCTTATTTTTACACATAGATTTTCTTAAACTCCTCTTTTATTTTCTGACTCACACAGAATCACCCCATTATTGTTTCAACTTCAGGAGACATAAGAAAAGTACTGCCTACAACCAATTCATTCTTATATCATCTTAGCCTGCACACGTTACAAAGCTCCATTTAACTCTCCTCAAACCTCCTAATATGTGCAAAATAACCAAGATCATCACGGTCACTAACATTCTTATTATAATAGAAACAGCCTCTGTACATTATCTATTTACTAAAGGGAACGGTTTTCTTTAAAGTTCACACTTGACCCTCCCAATGTCATTCCTTCATGTACACAGACTTTCTATCACAGATGGCCTAACCTTCAAATCTTCAAATTCATAAAATTCTATTACTTCCCCTGTCTTTTCTGAAATGAGAGTCCTCTTTTTTCTTCCCTCCCTCTTCTTCCCACCCCCAATCCATGCTCTGTTCTCTTTTGAGATGAGGTTCCAAATATAACGACTTTATAAAGATATACTTCAGGCTTTTCATCAAAAAGCAACGTCCTCAGAGATTGGGGAAAAAAAATAGTGTCTGGTATAGTGGGTGTTCAATAAAAATTATTCATGATGAAATACATATTAATTTCATGTCTGTACTTTCTCCTCCATTTTTAAACACGTTTATTTACTGTGACTATCAATTATCCATTAAAAGAACATCTGAAATAGGCACCTCACAAAACCTACACCAATTACCACATTACAATGATAAAATAAATTATTTCTTTATTTTATAAATAAAGCTTGCTGTGTATTTGCTAAGTTTGAGCCATTCTAACAGTATATGTTTACCTCAATTTATCCTCATAAATGTTAAGAGCTAACATATTGCTAAAATTATCATGAGGTGAAACCTGAAGATTTTCTAAATTGTAGAATTCTATCATTTGTTTTCTATAACCTCATTCATACCCTTTCTTTTACAAATTCTCTTAAACTCTTGAATATGCTAAATCCAGGCTATCAAATGCTCCTATTAAACTCCATCCACCTTGTGAACTGAACAGTAACCCTTATTCTAGTTTCCATCCCATAATCTGGGTTTAATGAGTTTCTGCCTCAATACATGGATAAACTCCATTAGCAGCCATGTGTCTCAGCATATTAAAGCCCTTTCATGTCTTAAAATTGTCCTATTTCAGTTGCTATTGTATAAATTCAAAGAATTCTTATCTATGGCACCAAGGAGCTTGAAAGTGGTCGATGGGACCCCTAGAGTTCCAGACTAAGGTATTTAATTTTGTCCTGTTGATATGCCTGACCTTGAATTAGGGCTTCTATTTATATAAATTAGTGCATTATCACATTGGCATCATTTTAAAAGATGAACAGCATCAATACATCAATTTCTGTCCAGAAAGAGAAGAGTGACTTTTTATCTCTGAATCATCCATGCTGCTTCTGACCCCTGAAAGGAG
>NW_011888933.1:2042201-2049642 GCF_000151845.1 Pteropus vampyrus | reverse complement strand
GCCACGTTTTGATTATGACCTGTCCTGAAGCAGACGTAAAATGCTAACTAAATCGCACACTTTCCACCTGAAAACATACCTTTACATCCTTCAGTGCAAAATCTGGAATGTCCTCATCACCACCCACAGATAAGACTATAGCAACTCCAGTCCCTAGAGAAGGCTCTCCAAACAGCACATGTCAGAACATGGCCTCTATTCTCCCTCCTCTGTGACTGGCAACCAAAGATTTCATTGCTGGCCTTTGTTATGACTTTACCAATATGACTCACTCTTACCAGTATAAATGTGAACATGCTTTTATATGAATTTCTGTATTAGAAAAGTCTGCTCGTTTAACACAAAGCACCATTTCAATCACAGGTCTTTCTGGTTTTTTGTTTTTGTTTTTTTTTTTAGCGCAGACATGATTGAGAAGAAATGTGAAAAATAATTCTTTTCCTTTTTGCATAGAATCTACTAACATTTTAACAAATTGATTTTTGCTGAAAATGAGAATAATAGAGTGACTTTTTGAATATTGAAAGTGACGGTTTCCCTTGCATCAAAATATAAGGATTATTTAGCTGACTTAAGAAGATGAATAAAACTATGATCATAATGGTTGAATTACTGAAAAAGAAAAATATATTCTTCAAAGACCAGAAAACAGAGTGGGAGAGAAAGGTCTGTAATAGCTTGGCGGCTAAAGGACATTTTTATGCTCATGCCAGCACTAAGTGCTCTTCCCAATGAATAAACCATATGTCCATTTTTACATGCTTCCTTTCACTGAGATTCTGCTACTTCACAATATTCCCTTTGTCTCAGTCCCTGCCTCATCTTCTTCCACCACCCCACCCCCAGCCCCCTAGATCTCCATCCCTAACTTCACCTACTTGGGTAACCAGTATTTGTGCCCTAGCTACCAACTTGAACATCTGCTATCTAAAAAAAAAAAAGAAGAAGAAGAAGAAAAAAAAGAAAAAAAGAAAAATCACCTCCTTGCCTAACATCCTCCTGGGCAAAAAGTTTAAAAGATTCAGCATCTTCAAAAAACAGCCACGGGAAGGTTGTGGGGAGGGGGAATACCATTTCTAGCTCAGTAAATTCTATCTACATAAAGAGTAAATGAATAAATAACACTTTAAAACTTCCTCAATGAAAGCAGTCCCACATCACCAATAAAGTATTATTTTTGTATAGAAAGAGACCCACGGTTTTATCTTATTTCATTTTTGCAATTGTGTCTCTTTTGCAACATATTACCATATAGAAGAGACAGCATATATGTAGCTCTGGAGAACAAAATGCCAGTATGTCCCTTCCTTCTCCTAGATGTTTTCTCATCTTTTTTTTTTTTTTCCTGTCCCAAAACACTTCCCCGACTGAAAGATAAGGAAATATTTCTACTGAATTAAAGTGAACCCTGTGTTAAAACAGCTTGCCTGAATCCAACCAGAGTCCATTTTTTAAAACTTTATTTCAACATTTGGTCAGCAGCTCTCCCCACTCCACTCACTTATATCAGCAGATTCTTCTCCAGCCCGAATTCCCATCACTATACACCTTTGCCCTGAAGCTTTTACCAGTCCATTTCCTTGATATGTTTGCACTTAATTTGATTCCCTCCTTCATGCTTTTTTCATTATTCTTAGTTCATCCACACCACATAAATTATCACCTTTGTTTTCAGTTCCCCATGTGCCCCATTCACACCAATTCCAAATAAATACTTCTGATTCTCATCTATTTAATCCAAATTAATTTATATTCCCTCTCCCCATCCTTCCATCCCCACCCCCGCTTCCCCTCCTGTCTGTTTCTCTTTCTCATAGCACCTACTTTTCCCTCCATGCTTGTCTCTGAGGATACAGAGATGCTTCCTGGGTTGTCATCGGAAAGCCCTGCTCTACGTTACTGCCAGCTTCAATGGGCCAATGTCTGCCCGCCCAGTTTCACCCTCCACAACTGGTGTCCATGAGCGTCATGACCCCCACACTGAAAGTGTGAAAGTGAGGACAGAAAAGCTTCTTGCTGGTATCTAACTTTGGCTACCTGGCTTATTTCTAGTTTACATAAAGCTGTTTGTTTTTTTTTCTCCCTGCCATGAAATCTCTGCTAATCAATATCAACAGCAATATAATAACTGCCACTAACCTCACTACTATCTTTAATGAGCTCTTACAATCTACCAAGTATTTCATTTACAGTTACTCATTTAATCTTCCAAGTAATCTAGGAGATAAACACAATTATCCCTATTTACAGATGAGAAAACTGAGACTCAGTGAAGATAAATAACTTGTCGGGGTCATAAATCTAGGTAGCGGTAGAACCGGAACTCGAACCCAAGTTCACCTGAGGACAAAGTCCCGCTCTCAACCCTCTGCAGTGCTGCCTTGTCATACTGCATGGTGCCTCCCTGAGTGAATTTCCTTCGTGGAGGAGGCTTGCCACTCTGTCCACCAAAGTTAAGTGGTGACAGGTTCTGGGGAACACAATGAGCTACATCTTGATATTCGCTATGAATAGACAATGCCCAAGAAACAAAGCACCAAATAACACATCTCTCCAAAAAGTTATTCTTCTGACACATCTTTTGAGAAGAGGAGATGAAAAAAAAAAAGGAAATGCTCTGGACTGGCCCCTGCTCTACCCCTGGTAAAAAAGAATCCTGTTTCCCCAGAGCTGTCCAGCCGCCACACTAGGCGGGATATAGCCTATCTTAGTGTCAGTAATTCAGAAATGTGCCCCAAATCATTCATTCCACATCCTGAACAAAACTCAACATTCTCATCTCATCCTGCTTCTTCTGGTTTCCTGCGGGAAGTGGAAGATGAGTCACGACTGAAGCCTGGGAGCACTGCAATGTCCTGTCATTACTTTACTCATTGTCTTGAGAAAGAAACAACCTTTGGGACAATATCAAAGAGAAATAACACTGATACTAGGAAGCATCAGCCTTGGTGGATGTGGAATGGAGAATGTGAACCCAAACTCTGATGGGAACCTGTGAGTGGGATGCTGCACCTGAGCCACAGGGCTCAGAAGTCAGGTTCGGAGACCTTCCCAGGAACCAAGCAAGAGCCACAGGGAAACTAAGTTCAGCATTAGACACGTACATGCCTAAGTCTTATGTTGTGAAGAAGCAATGCCAGTCCTCGCTCTTCCATGGAAACAACTTTGCAGTCAAAACGGTGGTTTCCCCTGGTCACATATTACACATCCCTAGTTCAGGGAAGTTCTGTACTGAACAAAGACATTTCATGGACCGCCAGGACATTAGAGCTGAAAGGGGCTGGAAGAGCCAGATTGTTTGACAGGTGCAGACAATGAAGCCCAGTGAGGTAAAGGGACGTGCTCTAGGTCACAGAGCTAGTCACTGGCAGAGTTCTAACTAGAACCCAGTTTTTCTGACTTTCCAGCCAGTGAACTTTGAACTGCACATTTCCTTGGTGGCACAGTCCACAAACCATCACAGAGCACCAGGAAGACAAGCAGCGAGCCCAAAAAGAACTCCTGCCAGACACCTCCCAGCTCAGGTTTGTCACCCACTCTCTGACAATACTCTTATTCTGTTGCTAATACTTCTGGAGTTTTCCCTATTCAGCTAGTACTGTGTAAGCAGTATGAGAAAAACATACAGGTAATACACTATTGGGGATTTATTTAAAACCCACCGATGACAGTAGTTGTTCCTAGGATGCTAATACCAAGGAGAGATACCAGCCCTAAGCTTCAACCTTAAAGGACAGAACAAAGACCAGTTTCAAGGAAAATGCCAATCTCAGCCTTTTCTCTGTAAACACCACTCTTCCAAATTACCCCACTGCTCCAAAGATCAATATGATTCCTGGGAGTCACTACAGAAGTCCTGAGTAAAATATAAAGTCCCTGTCGGTCCCCACCCACCCTTACCACACACATGGCAATGTAATCACTTTAGCAACTTCTCAGTAACAAGCTCATTAAAAAGCCATTCTGCCATCTCTCCATAAAGCACGCGCCAGAGAACAATGCAAAAGAGGAGATGCCAATTAATTATAGAATGATCACAACTAATGAACTCTGAAACCCTCCTGCTGTTGGTGACTTTGATGAAAAATCAGGGATGCTGGGAAGAGAGGGAACGGGGATACCCCGGCTACCTTGTTTAACTGTGAATTCTTTCAAATGTACCTCCTCAGATTCCAGTGCTGATCAAAACTACAGCAGAACTACACTCATAAAACAATGAAAAGTGTCAGGTACGTGACAAGTGCATGTATCACATACGGCTGTGGGTCACACTACCAGAGCCCCCGTTTGGGCATCCTCAGAACTGGGCGATCCTATGCTGTGGCTGGCACTACCTCTGAACATATCTCACAGCCAGCGAGTGACAAACCCATGTCCTGTGCTCAAGACGTCCGGATATCGTAAGGTAACAAGTGAGTCATCTGCTTCCCCACCCGGGCCCTCCTGCCTCTCTGTCACCTCCTAGTCAGCATAGATGCCACTTCTTGGAACAAAAAGAAGCCCTTCCCACCAGGAAGCTAAAGGAGGAAAAAGAAGAAGCCACATGCGGCCGACTTGTACCACTACCTGTGTGAGTCCTCTGATGGGCCTTTAAGTGGGAGCTTTTTGTATAAACTTTCCGGCACCCGTTAAACTGACAGCGGTGAACCCTCTTCTTGTTTTCGGGGCATGCCTCAGCCCCTGCCCCTCCTTGTTCACTGTCGCTCTGTCCACTCTTAACTGTCCCAGCTGCTGCCACGGCGGCTGCCGCTGTTGCCACCCCTCCCACCTTTACAGAGCTGAGTGCAGCCTTCTTGGCCACCAGTTTCAACGTCACCGTGCCATCCACGGCTGAGAGAGTCTGTGAGGTTTTGACCAGATGGCGGCTGAGCTCAGGGGACGATGGGGGCGTTAATGAGGTCACTGCGTTGAGCTGGGCCTGGTTGACGGCTGTGTAGCTGTCTAGAGAAGAGCTGGTTGGCTGGAGGCTGAGGCAGGTCTCAGATAGCAACTTGTCCCGAGAGAGCAAAATGTCCACTGCCGAGCTCTTCTCGCAGATGGCTGCTTCCACAGGGAGCAGCAGGGGGTCTAAGCGCCGGAAGCTCTCCTCAATGCACGGGGGCGGAGAAGCACGGAGGAAACAGTCCAAGTCCTCGCCAAAGGTCTCCGAAATCCTCCTAGGCTCTGTCTGTAGGTAGCGTTCCAATTCAAGGCATGTCTGCAGAGGGGAAGGAGGGAGGGAGAGAAAAAGCCATCAGAGGCAAAGAACACCATGAGGCCACATGTTGACAGGCAGAGCAGGAAGATTCAGAAGGATACTGAGAATGGTTTCACTGCTCATATCTGAAAGTCTCCTGTTGAAAGGTCTGACCTTGTTATTTACTCCTGAATACTCATGAAGGGCTCATAGGGTCACATCCGATGAGTTCAACTACTGTAGCCGACAGAGAGCTAGAGGCCCAGAAGGGCTATCTCACACCATCGAGATCCCAGAGAACTTTCAGTGTTAAAATCATCTCCTGCATCACAATCGAATTCGGCAGGTGAGATGCTCTAGGCATCCCTAGGAGTTCCCATGTAAGCACGAAACAAATAGAATCAGACAAGGTTTTTATACAAGACAAGACTCCCCATAGACCAACTTCATTTTTCAAAAAGACTTGAGCAAATCACAAAGCTAAGTCAATTTTCCAACTTGCTCTGAAGAATAAACCACATCCACCCAAACTAAGTGGCGACCTCGGGCAGCAACAGCCAACAGCAAGCCCTGCCTTGAGCATGGATTCCTTAACCATCAGGAATGAATACTGTTCTAAAGAATGCCTTTATACAACCTTTGATGCACAAGACAAAAATCCCAGTTGTTTATAGCAAGTTATTCAAAATAACTGCTATATATCTTATAGCAAGGAGTATGAGTCCATTACAGTGTTTTAACATCTTCGACTGCATGATGAAAGTAAGTTCAAATACAGCTTTTTGACTTGTTAAAGATAGGATCCACCTGGTAAAGAAATAGAAAAAAAGAACTGGAAAGTTCAGAGTTTCAACAAATCTTCATCCTTGGTGCTCATAAGTCTTTGTAAGATGGTGGAAGCGCTTTTACAGAAAAAGTAGATATTTAATTTGTGCTCTAAAAGCTCTCCTCACTTAAAAATCTTATTTTTCCAGAATCTTGTATAAAACCTTGGTGCTAACTATACCACGAGCTCAATTTCTTCTAACTTTTGGGCATCAACAAAGAAACACTGGTGGTAAATTTAAAATGTGACTAGCTCCTAATTTACTGCCTCTGTAGAGTGTCTATGTTTTCAACCAACGTTCTGATTCTAGGCTTTTATTCTGTTAAGAATATATTTTAATGATATACCTAATTGTGTTGTACCTGTCAAGGATTTTATTGTGGTGACATTTCAAAAAATTGGTTTTTAATCTGCCTTCTGGTAGAACTATGCATTACTGAAAAAGAAAAATAGATTTTTGCTATGAATCACCTTTGGGTCTCACTGTTGATTTTTAATAGTATAAACTAATGACTGGTTCCAATTTTCATTCAACACTCATGTCACAAGTGTTCACTCAACTACTGTGTTCATAGCAAAATGCATGACTTTACACGTGTTAGAAGACAGTAATAAATCCATGTGATGTAAGTACAGAATAGACAATTACAAGCTAAAAATGATATGACTTTACAAAGCAAGGCGACAGCAAATAACAGTAATGAAGTGTGCTGATAAGTTCATAGGGGATGAGTGGGCAATGAATTCTACACTCTATAATACAGAGGCATTAATCAAGGAAAGCTTATTGGAAAAGTAACTTTTGATTCTATTTTACTTACTAATTAAGTAATAGCACTTGCTGAGTAGCTTCCCACCACTTTATATTAGAAACCAGTACTACCGCCTTCTCAGGACTAGAAATGTGCATTATCCTCACTTGCCCCTTTTCTGAATTCCACATCTCAAAAACTTCTCTTTCCTTTTTCTGTCCCATTGCTAGAAATTATCATTTTCTTCTCTCCAATATTAAAATCCTCAGTTTTAGCTCTAGTCAATTCACTTCTGAATTAAAAGACTTTACTCCTGTAGTCAGCAGTGATGGTCACGGCATAGGGAATGTAGTCAGCAGTAATATAATGGCTATGTGTAGAGCTAGAAGGGTGATAGAGTAATCGGGGAGATAGTTTCATAAACTATATAAATGTCTAACCAATGTACTGTATACTTGAAAGTAAAAATAAAACCAAATGCATTAAAGAAAAAAAAGATCTTACTCCTGAAACCTCTCTTAACTCTCTCCTTCTCTTTTTAAACCTTCACTTACCAAGCACAGTGTCTGGTACCCATCCAACAATTTATAATGTCTATCGAACAAAGATAAAATCAACTTTATACTATTACTTTGATCATTCTATTCTACTCTGGTCTACAAAAGCCATCTGCTGACACCCTATCCC
>NW_011888933.1:2024803-2042151 GCF_000151845.1 Pteropus vampyrus | reverse complement strand
CCTTCTCAGGACTAGAAATGTGCATTATCCTCACTTGCCCCTTTTCTGAATTCCACATCTCAAAAACTTCTCTTTCCTTTTTCTGTCCCATTGCTAGAAATTATCATTTTCTTCTCTCCAATATTAAAATCCTCAGTTTTAGCTCTAGTCAATTCACTTCTGAATTAAAAGACTTTACTCCTGTAGTCAGCAGTGATGGTCACGGCATAGGGAATGTAGTCAGCAGTAATATAATGGCTATGTGTAGAGCTAGAAGGGTGATAGAGTAATCGGGGAGATAGTTTCATAAACTATATAAATGTCTAACCAATGTACTGTATACTTGAAAGTAAAAATAAAACCAAATGCATTAAAGAAAAAAAAGATCTTACTCCTGAAACCTCTCTTAACTCTCTCCTTCTCTTTTTAAACCTTCACTTACCAAGCACAGTGTCTGGTACCCATCCAACAATTTATAATGTCTATCGAACAAAGATAAAATCAACTTTATACTATTACTTTGATCATTCTATTCTACTCTGGTCTACAAAAGCCATCTGCTGACACCCTATCCCAGACCACGCTGAGGCTAGCGGTCCTAGAAATGACCGGTAATAAATGTCTTCTGGAATACAATTGTAGTGCTTCTTTAGCTTTGCCCAAAGAGCAGAACCAAACCTTTGAGACACAGATATGTTCCAGGTAAAAATGAGATGAATCGTGGGTTATAAGTGGTCCTTGAGGCAGTTCTCTGCCTCACATGCAAGGACTATTTCACACCCCCAGTCAGTCAACACTGTCTATGATAGGTTCCAAAAGCGGAAGTTGACAGAGAACTGGATACCTCAGGTCTTGTAGCACAAATTAAGCTCATCAAACCTCCCTGCTGTTGGCAAGAGGTAGTTACTTTCACAGGATCAAAAAATATGTAATAAATTTGGTCACATATGGGCATGATGATGCCACCGTTACCAAATGACTTTCGTTCAATCCTTCTTTATGTCGTAAGTGACATGACACTTGCCAGTCAGGATTGCAAACATCTCTAGGCACTTTTGCCATTTCCCCTACGACCCTCCTCACTAAAGGGTATCCTTCACCCATTTTTCCTCGCTTTTACTTTCCCTCATGTCCATATGCTTGTTACAATCTTTCGTCTTCCCTTCCACTAATCATTTTTCATTCAAAGTTCAACATAAAATCTATGTCTTTCAGGAAGACTGGTCTAAAAAATTGGAGTTAAGAAAATATGTTGACTGCCAAGTGTTGAAAGACACCCCTCCTCAATCCTGGACAATTAAACAGTCTCTCCAAAATAAATCTAAACTCCATAAATTGGTGGTATTTCTGGTTTACTGAGATTATGTTCTCCTTAAAACTAATGATCATATTGCTTATACCACATGGGTCCTCAAACAATGAAAATAATCATTTAGAGCTAAACCTCAACCTCTGTTATTTCAGATGACAGAGACATCTAAGTGTTTCAAGTAGTGTAGAGTTGTAAGAATTAGAACTTCCTGAAAAAATGAGTTATAATCCCCTCTTAATGCCCATCCACACCCCACTGAGACCACACCCATGTTCGGTTGGGGCAGACTCTAGTCCAGATTCCTCAATGTCACTCCTTTGAAACCAAGTGTTTGGAACATATAAAGTTCTAGTTTGTATTTATGTCTTTTAATTTGAACATAAGACAAAGCCATTGGTCCAATATTTTTGTGACCAGTCAGTAACTGTGTTATTATGAGTAATTATTTAGAGTCTTTAGATTTATATATACTTGAGTTGGTGTGTCAATAAAATAAATAATTAATTGCATTTTGATTTTTCTTCTGTAATAATATAGTCATTGAAATAAAATGCCACCTATGTTTGTAATCAATTATTAGTCATCCGTGTTCCTTTTAGCCAGTAGTGTCAATTCCAAGTATTATATCTATTTTGCTCACCTAAAACATCCAAGAGTTAGAAGTACGAAGAGAGAAAATAAATTGGGGAAAGAATACAGATGCAAAAATATGGGGAGATATGGCTTCCCACTTCATGGAAACGTGCGAAGTCATGCTTCTTCTGAGATAACCTTGACCTGGTGGTGATGATGATGATGATGATGCACCAGTGAGGAAGGGGTGGACTTGGGTTCCCAGCAAGAATGCTCTCCCAGGTAATTACATACACAGATGAACTGCACTTGGCTGCCCATGGGAGCCCCTTCCTGACACTTACTATGTGTGGTTTTGTCACGTGCCATTACCATGGTGCCATAGTCCCCAGAGAGTCTAAAGTACAGAAACAGGGAGACGAATCCCTTGCCTTTCTCTTGAGAGTGTCCCAAAGTTTAATTACTTTTTTGTGCTTTGAAATCTTCACACGCATCCCAAGATGGAAATTCAAAGTGATACAAAATAAGCTACTGATAGTAGGGTAATCTAAGCTTTTTTAAAAGTGATCTTCTAAAATAGTCATTCTTTCCCAACTTATAGATATGTTTACGCTTCACGCCTTTTAGCAAAGACTTTAATCCTCTGACTCCTGAAACCAACTGGAAAACCTCTATAGGACTGCAAGGATTGGTATTTATGAGAACTGTATGATTTATTTTTTTCCCCTTCAAAGGATGATATGATGTAATGGTTCTGACACATTTCTAGTCTTTTAAAATTAGGTCCGAGTTGAAAGATGAGAAAGGAAGTGGAGAGCATAGCCAGAGAGGTCTGGAACCATGTTCAGGGGTTGGAGGAAAGGAAAGAAGCATCATGATTAATAAGCTCCGTTGACCCAGGGGAGCACTCAGACACCAAGCACTCGAACTTTGTTGCCCATCTTCCTGGGTTTTAAAGCAGGTTTGAGGAAGAGAATCTAACACTGAACCTAACTCGTGGCAGAGAGGATATATGTACCAGTGGTAAGATCTAGAAAGTGATTCCTATGAAAATTTTAAATAAATATTTATTTCTTCTTGACTTTCATTGCCAGAAAATATTAGGGTGGAAAGTTAGTAATGAATTTAGTCCAGAAAATGTGCATAAGCAAGTACATAAGATAAATGAACATTCGTTTCTTACTGCATTTTTAGCTATTAGGGTTTAAAAAAAAAAAAAAAAAGAACCATCAATAGCACACCCCAGAGGTATGACAGTATTACACATCACTGTCAGAATTGCTGAACTCCACAAAATAACCCCGGTACTATAACCACGTAAGATTGCATTCCTTTCTGCCGTTTCTCACGTCAACTTGTTGCAGGAGCTGAAACCAAATTAAGTACTTCCCTCTAGTAATCTGTAAATGCTGAGAGACAATGCTGTGAAAATTAACTGAATTCTAAACAAATGTGAAAGTTGGGGAATTTCTACTGAAACCTCTTCAGCATTTCTCCTCCCCAAACTATTCTCAACGAGCAAAGAAAATATTTGTATATTTTTCCTTGGGGAGGTAAGAAAGGAAGGAGACAGAGGCCTGGGAGAGAGTGATGTCGTTGAAATAAGTGGCCTCAAATACCCCTTTCATCTTCTAAGGATTCCTTGGTTGCAACATATAAAATAAATCCCTAAACAACTCAAATCCGAATTAAATGCTACAGTGAGTTTCAAAGTCATGTAACCTGGGCAGAGATGGGGTCCAGGTTTTATCCTCCTTGAAAGAAGGAACTGCCCCCTTCCACTTCCCAACAACAACTGGGAAAAGCATTGTCTTGCTTCGTAATGTTTGTGATCCTCAAAATTAACAGTCACCACTACGGACAAGATGGCCCATGCACCTAGAAGCCTTTAGATTTTAGTCTAGGGTTGGTTTCCCAGGTGTCACTTTTCAGAGCATACCAATTCAAAGTCTATCACTCTGGCCTCTACACGAAATTGCTGTACCTACTCTCCATCGGCCCTTCAGAAGAGTCACTTGCTATTACTTGGCCACTGGACTGTAACTAAATCCAATCTTATGAGTGGTCAAGAGATATCACTGCTCCTGCACACAGCTGGATCACATAAGATGCTTGGGTCTGCTATCACCATATCTCCCAACTAAGCCTCTATTTAGTCTGACACGCACTGGAGGAAATCCCATTTCTTACCTTATAGCTTGAAAATGTTTCATTATTTTCAGTCATCATACTTTCATAGACAAAATTAAATTCATGCCTTAAGAGTCAATGAAAAATCACCCTACACTAGAGCAAAGACCTAGATCTGGGCTGAAAAGTGAGGTTTAAAACAGGAAAAAAATGCAGAAAAGACACTCTTTAACGGAAAAACCCATCCATGAGAGTGTCAATCAGTCCTCGCTCGGGAAAGAGGGCATTCTGTCCTAGCAACTCATGGAAGCCCAGGACCTGGGAGAGGACATCCCCTCTGAGGGGTGGTGGCTTCCCAAGAACAACAATGGCCCTGACAGTGTTTCAGCTTCGCCATTAATTTTCCATAAAGAGCAGTTTTCACGACAAGTGCTTGTGTCAGGCAGGGCCTGATGCTTCAGAAACCTGTAATTATTCTTGGCTCCCCACCCCCCACAGCCTCTGCACCTGTGTCAGTTCAAGGCACCAGCTGGCCATGTCTTGCTTCCTGCCTCTTAAGGGGGTGGGGGTGAGGGGCAGGGGAGCCTTCATTGAAAACCCAAACTCACATTACTTTCCTGTTCTTCCAAAATGCAAAACCAAACAAAAATTTTAAACTCACCAATCGCATCCCTTCCCCCAACGGTCTTGCCAAAGGAAACAAATAAACGTTAATTGGCTAGAGAGCCTTCATTCAAACCAAAATTGCTGAAAAACACAGTAACAGGGAAAGGTCTGACAAGGGGTGATTAATCCTGTTTTACAACCGGCTCTTTACTCACCCCCACCCTCTCCAGTTAACTTTGTACACACCCTCCCCAAACTCCCCGGGCCCCTTTGCACAGAGTGGCCAAGATGGGAACATGCCGAACCCATGACATCATCTCCCCTTCCTCTCCTAAATCACTTGCACAGGCTGACTCAGGCTACTGGGATTTTTTTTTTTTTTCTTTTTAAAGCAAACTCATTTCACTGACTCCCTTCTGGAACAATGTTATATCTTTCTTAGTTGAGTTAATTAAATATACCCTTCCCCTTCCCCCTCCCCCCAAATATATATACATATACAACTGCTTCTTTTACCCCCAAAGCATAGTTACACTCATGTACAATGTATGCACACATGCACACTTTCTCTTTCAAAGTTTGAATTTTCCAAGAACAACAGGTTCAAATCCCACTGGGGCCCTCGGTGGCAGATGCAATTTAGTGGCTGGTGATCAAAGAGGATATTTTCAAAACCAAGAGAGTTTTCAGCTTCCACTGTGGAATGTGAAAGACAATGTGGGCTCTAAGAGGTATGTGTGCCCTGCTCCTCAGACTGCGTAAGATGGCAGCCAAAAGAGAATGGAATCAAGCCCTAAGCCACTTTTCCTGACATGGATGGCTGTACATTTACTTAATCTGAGGTACTTGGAATTTCCCAAAGTACTTAAGGTGCTGCGCGGGTGTGCCACTGTGCTGCTCACCCTGGTTAAGGAAACAGACTGGCCCCAGGTGCACTCAGAGACAGAAGGAAGCAGGTGAGGGTACCGGCCCTGGAGCCGGATTGCCTGGGTCTAAATCAGGTTACACTGCTTACTAGCTTGCATCACTGTTGGCAAGTCACTTAACCCCTCTGTGCCTCAGTCTCCTCGTCTATAAAATGAGAGAACAGCAACCTACCACGCAGGACGGTGTGAGAGTTCGATCACTTGATACGAGTCAAGTACTTAGAACGGGGCCTGCAACACACATTGTGTACGTTTTAGCTATCATATAATGACTACTGTTTTCATTATGCTTCCAAGAAGACAATAAATATAAACAAATATACCAAGGGCATAAAAAAAAGAAAACCAAAAATATCAAAATATTATCAAAGTAAACTAAAACTGTTGTGTATAAAAGGTTAAGTAAGCAAGGAACTATGGCTGGGTGACTTACCTCACTGGGCTGTTTTCTCATCTACCAGGTGAACGGATCTCTAAAAAAACTACCAGTCTGGAGTTCTAAGTTGCTGTGAAATAGTAGCAGAAGAGTAAAGACTGAAAAGTGAGAACGGCTCATTCAGAACAGGTTCAAAGAAAGCGACACATGGCTCTGCTGCCCAATTGGATGGTGAACGGCAGGAGGTTGGAGAAGCTGGAAGAAAGTGGTCCATGGACCCTCCTCTAGACAGGGGCCTCATAGCCTCAATTATAAAGCCTGAAACACACTAATCCAAGTCAACAAGACACTATAAAACTAATTTCCTGGTTCACCATGGACATCAGCCTCACCAGCATCTAAATGTAAACTTCGCCAGAATGTGGGCTCCTCAAAGACACCTAGACCTGTCCCTGACTCATGATATTCTTCAAGCATTTGTCAAATGGATGGATGGATGGATGGATGGATGGATGGATGGATGGATGGATGGATGGATGGGTGGGTGGGTGGATGGGTGGATGGGTGGATGGATGGGTGGATGGAGTGAGCAATTCTCAAACAAACGATCCAATTAAAAAGCAACGGTGACTACAATCCTGGTCAGGCAGGGTTCCAAAAGGATGATGAAAGCCAAAAATTCTTCTTTCTTTACCACGAGAGCATCAAAAACAATGTGTATATATTTATTACCAACATTTCCTATAGTATATATACATCAGTATTTTAACTATAGGTGATATTTACCTATTATCTCTTCAATGTTTTTCATTTGAAAAAAAATTTAATGCTTACTGTCTGGGACAGATACAGTATTCTAAACTGAGAGGCACTCATAAAAGGCCATGGGGCAGCCCTGAGTGTATGTATCTCTGTAGGAAGTAAAAGCCATTTCCTCATCCCAGAGAGTGACCCCTCCCTTCTGCCACTTCCTCTTTTCTCCTCTGGCCTCCAGAAACTACCAGGAAGAGAAGCAATAAAGACAAGTGGACAAGTTGCTATTTTCAGCTCTCATTCTTTATTGATGAAAAGAACCTGGCCTGGGAATTGGGTTCAATACCCCCCTTTCCCACACTGCCTCTCCGTTTCCCACCAAACTCCTAAACCTGAGCAGGGAGTTTACTTCCTTGTCTAAAAAATGAGTGAATCACACTCTCGAACACTGCTTCCAGCTCATACTTCTTGCTGATAATCCTTAAATGACTTGTCATCACTCTTCTTGCCATGGCAAATCAGATCCTCCATGATCTGGCCTTGCTTTCCCCAACTCTTACCTCTCATCCATTCACACAAACACACCAAGCTCATATCTCTCTCAGAGCCATAGTGCCTGCTGTTCCTGCACCTCAAAATGCAGACCTCAAGTCATTGAATACCTGCTTCCTTTTAATGTATTATGTTTTGGCTTGATTGTGATCAGTTCAGAGAGTCCTTCTTTGATCTGTCTACATTAACTAGCCAAAACACCTTATTCATTCTCCATTATACTATTTCACTTTATTGGCTTTTTAGTACTTACTAAGCCCTAGACTGACTTAAATTATTTATCTGTTTGGATGTTTATTATCTATCTTTCCCTAATAGGATGGAAGTTCCAGGAGAGACTTAGTCTTATGTACCAATGCTTGGAAAAGGCATCCAAACCATACTAGTTGAATGAATAAATGGAATTAATCAATCCTGGAATTCCAGGGAAGACGTTACCTGGTTTCTCCACCAGGAAATTTATCCTAAAATGTCCACCTCATTAGGTCAAAAGGCTCAATCGTCATTTCTCCTCAGTTCAAGTTTTAGAACTCGGAAGGCACTCACTGATTCATACTCATCAGACAGTTGTAAAATGAAGGCTCTTCTCAAGACAAAGAAATCAGTCTTGATCCTCACATCTGCCTGTTTCAAACAGATGCAAAGAGGGCATTTCTTCTCAGCAGTCCATATTGCATCATATCCCTTAGTGTCACTCAGATGTTCAAAACCCACCCCTCTCCCGGCCTCTGCACCAGGTGCTTATTAACTGGTGTCCTGAGGGAATAAAGGTAGAGGCTCAACCCACATCATATCATTTATTACCATTTCTATTACCCCCATGATAAAGGCAATTCTGGCGACTGGTCTCCAGCACTAGAGGGTCACATCAAGTTGGTCCCCAATATTGGTATCTCCACATTCATCAGTCCTTATATGAAAGGTTCTTAAATGAAAAGCCCATTCAAATCTAGCAGTCATCAGAAACTTGTGTTTTCTGTCATCTTCAATAGCTGCACACTCCACTTAGATAGATGAAGTCCTTGGACAGTCTTGTTTTGGCTTATTTCTCATAAATTCCTAAACACAGAAGCATTTCCGTCCTCTCCATTCCCTTTAAGAATTTTACATAAAAAGGTACCTCTACTGAGAGATGCTATTTACTTCAGGATCATTATTTCACAAATATGGAACCCTCAAACACTGAACCTGGCAGTGAGCCAAAATCCAATTAAGAGAGTATGGCGTTTGAACTAGGCAAGAGCTAAGGGTGAAAATATTGAATATAAGTTTTACAGGGTTTGTGTGTATGTCTGTGTTTCTGTGTGTATGTACGTGCACATGTGCCTCTGACAATGAAATGTAGATTCTTTTTAATGTACTTTGGACGCCTTTTTCTAAACCCATAATTGTTCCCATATTCACAAAGCCATTCCCTTCTCTTGCTCATTATGTTAGGCAATAGGAATCTGTCATACACTGGCTGAAAAAGATGAGGGAGAAAGGAAGAGAAGGTTTTCCATCATGTAAAGAAAAGTAAAATTGTGCTTGGCCCATTTCTGAACCACGTTACAATGTAGATTTCAAATTAACAATTCGACCCAATGCGACAGGAAGAATCAAGTGCTGAGGCCCCAAGGTTTGGATTCCAGTAGCTCTGGCTACTTAACCTTAGGTGGCTTGGATGATATTGGCTTGGCTGATATCGGGGTGACGTGCACTTTCAGAAGCACCAGACGCTCACTGAAGAAGAGACAATTTGAATCATCACTGCCATCCCCTCTCCTCTTTGTTCCTGTCTGAACCAATTTCCATACAGTTTCAAAGAAATCAGCAGCCCATGCAAAGGGGAAATCCCAATGGAACGAGAACTACATTAGCAGCATACGGGGGAAAATCTAATTTCCAATCCAGTTGCTTTGTTGTTTCAACCTCCAAGGAAGCTTGCTACACGTGCACAACATAAATTAAGTTTTAAAACACCACCGTGATTTAAAATTAATAAAAACACTCATGGGGAAAAGGTGGTTCTTGGTACAAATCTCCTTACACAATAAAAGTCAACTCCACCTGAGCTTGTAGGTGGGCTGAGTCTTTGAGGTCTCAATTATCTCAGCCAACAAAATACTTTAGAACAGCATATAATCATTGAAACCAATGCACGTGCTACTTAATAGTTTATGGTGAAAGAATTCTAAAGCAGTATCCACATTAAGAAGAATTTTTAAGCTATCTTGTTGACAGACCTCACTCAGATGTGTTTTAATGGTCCAAATTAAAGATTCTTTTTTTGGCATGACGGAATATGCCAATGTGATTTCCTAGTGCCCTACTTACCGGAATCAAACTCATGGCAAGACAGCAGTGTGAGTACATCATTAATTAACCTGAACAACATACTGGAACACTGCTGCTAATAAAACTCCCCTATAAAGAAAACATGTTTTCTCTACTGAGAATCCTGGAATGTGGGCCCCAGCAGAACCACTGCCTTAATTAAGAAGATATTTTGATGTGTCTAGATCTGCGAATGCCATGAAATTTGACCATATCTGGCTTGATCTTCAATAACTTGAGTTCTTGCATATACTTTTTGGGGAAAGAAGATGAAAATGATATCTATATTATCAGACATGCAAACAACTAAGCGAATGAAAGGATCAGTTTTGCTAAAGCAGGGGATGCTTTATCTGGGCTGTTCTTAAAAGCACACTGAGCTCTCACTCCAAAATCCACTGAATAAGAGATCTAAAGAACCCTTCCCTTTTCTCTATAAAATAGGTGGACAGAATCAGGAACAAAGTCATAACTGCAGCAGCCAGGTGAAACTGGGACTTTTCCAGTCCAATCCACATGAAATGACATATATTCTTTTTTACAGAGAATTCTGTTGTGAAAAATTTCTGAAAATGTTTATTAATATTTATCCTGTAACCTCTAAGTCCCCCCGTGAGACCATGTAGGCAGCAAGAATTAAAATTCCTATCTTATTTGAAACCCAACCTAGTGAAGAAAATTGGGTTTTCCAGAGTTCTATAGCCATACTATCAGTAAGACCAGAAACAGAAACAAAAGTTTCTTGGCTACTAATAATTAAGCTTTTTCTGGTCCAACTCTGAACCTTCTAGCAGTATCTCAAAACATTCTATAAATTCAACAAACTATCCTAATAACCTCAGTAACTTTGAAGGAATAGGATTCCTGATCTTCCCAAATTGGAAACACAACAGCCAATCCCAAACTTCATTTCACAAGATTTTCAACTTTGTATCTCTATGCAATTTCTCCTAGGGAGACTGGGTCTTGGTTTTGATAACACCCTGTAGGCGATTTCTGAGATCTCCCTGGCTGTTTCATATTTTATTGGGTTTTTAAAAGTAAATAGGATTTCAGTCATTCCAACCTGTCAACATCAAGTGTAATCAGAGGCAGAAAGCAATGGAACTAGTATCATTTTTTAAAGACAGAAACTGAGAAAATGTATAAATACAGTTTACTGAGGATTTGATTTTATTTGTTTATTGGATTAATGCCAAATACATGAAAACTAGAAGTGATATGGTTTTTAAGAGGAGGGATTTAAATCTGTTACCCAATGTTTTTAAAACATTTCCTAATTTTAATAAACATAAAAATACAAATTTGACTAAACCAGATTTAACATTCTCCACCCCTTATGACCTATAGAATAGTGGTTCTTGGCTCACTTTCAACAATAGTATTATCAATCACTCATCCCTTCTGTTCAAGATTCAAATCAAAATGCTGCTAGGAAGGGGCATGGAAGGAATGGAATCAGCAAGAAGAAAAGAAGGGGAGAAGCAGCAATGAAAAAGAAGTGAATTGCAAGCATCTCATTCCTGTGTAAAAATCCTGGATGCCAGTAGCTGGCTTTCATCAAGTAACACACCTCTAATCAAGGGGACCCATCAAACGTTAGGTAGTAGATAAGCACAAGGGCAAAACTGGCACGTGGCCCTGTTCTCTACGTGGAACCTAAACACTAATTTTAAAGAGGTTTTGTCTATAATTATCTAGTAGTAACAACCTAAAAAGAACAATGGCCAGTGGATGAAGACTATGTGATTCAGAAATCTGTGGTAGTGGAAGACTACCTTCATGAAAAATCAGGTACTTAAGCATTCTTCTGGGATGGAGTACCTAATCAGTCTTGGATGTCAAAATCCTTCACTTGGGACTTTTTACAGATGTGTACAATCAAAGGCAATGTGGTGTCATGGAGACCACAAAGACCAAAGTCAGGGGGACTTTTACCAGCTCCTCCTATATAATTAGCTTTATGGCCTTCCTCAAGTCACCTCCTCTTTGGTCCTTGGTTTCTCATGACCAAATCTTGCTTGCCTAAGGGAAGCAAGACATGAGGAAGATGTAATTTACTACTCTGATCCCTCTGCCATGCCTTTAGGTATCTCAATTTCAGACTCTGGACTGCAGTTTTCTGTCAGTCTCCTAGATGAGGTCCCATGATACAAGGCCACATGGTTGCCACATGGTAGACAGGTGTTGTTTCTGAAGATGCTTTCCTCTGGAAGTTAACAATGCCCTCCCTGGTAAAACCAGGTTAGGATTCACAAATTCAAATTCCTATTAGGACCAGGAGGATAATAGATATTAATGAAATAGTTAAGGAATATGATAGTAGGGAACTGGTGCTGACTGTGATAAACACATCCCACAGAGTTTTCCTATGAAATTCATTGCATGAGGAGAGACTCAGCTGGAGGAAAAATGACTGGGCAGCACTTTCATAAGTATTCTGCTTGGCTACACTTCTCTAGCACCACTCAGCCTGAATCCCTGCTCTGAAGAAGAATCTCAAACAAGGATGGGAAACCCGCAGAGATGGCACCATGAAATGTCCAACAGGAGGAAGGAAGAGTTATTTCAAATCTACAAGAGCCTGGAGGTCTAGAGCCAAGTTTTAAACTTCCCTTGGGCTGAGCAGATTGTTTTATCATAATCAGTAGCTTCTCAATAAATACTTCCTAAATGAATTTTTTTAAAATCTTAATTAGGAACCACTATTACCTGTCATTACTTGCTCTTCTATGGGGTGACTAGATAAGACTAGTAGATTTGTCCAATAGAATAACGACCAGTGAGATATAACTCTGCTAGCATAAGAAGATGACACCCATTTGAATTCTGTTGGCCTCTAAGGGGCAGGTACTGTCTCTTGTGCTTCTTTTAAATTAATGTAATAATTACTTATTGAGCTTCTACTTTATACGAGACATTTTGTTAAGAGACTTCAGGGAAACCCATGGTATAGTAAGGACAGAGGGATAGAAATACATCCAATTAGCAATAACAGGGTAGTCTACGGCCATGCCACCCTGAACGTGCCCAATCCCGTCTGATCTCAGAAGCTAAGCAGGGTCAGGCCTGGTTAGTACTTGGATGGGAAACCATCTAGGACTACCAGGTGGTGTAGGCATTAAAAAATAATAATAAAAAAATAACAGGTATATCTATGACTAATAACTAACTAGAGTGAATAAAGTGTTATGGCAACATAGAGAATGAGCCAATTCACTCTCCTGGAGAGATCAGAGACGGCCATGTGAATGTCATACTTCAGCCAGACTTTGAAAAATGAGTGAGCTTTTGGCAAGTGGAGAAAGAGAGCAATGACATTCTAGAAAGAGCGCACAACATGAGAAATGGTGTATACACGTGAAAGCCCTACTATGTGTTTAGAAATGGACGAGCAGTCTAGGGGTTCTGATGCATAGGGTACACATTATGGGGCAGCAAGAAATGCATCCCCAGGGCCTAGAAAATGCCTCGTATTTCTGGCTGGCAGTAACGGTGCCGGTTTGCTCTGGGCTCACCTTGCCAAGTATACTTACTAAAAAGCAATCGCTGTTATTCTAGAACCTAAATAATATTTCAGGGAAAGATTAAGAGCTTAAAAGATACTAGTGAGGCCCAATGGTCCCATTCACCTTGCCAAGTAATATTCCTGAACCTCAATATTCTAAAAAATCATCATGGAGACAAATATTACAAAAAAAAAAAAAATCAGCTAAAAAAAAGTGCAACCGAATAAAGCAAAGAATGAATCTCAGCCCTGAGTGTCCTGGTAGCCAAGGTGACAAGATCAACAACGAGTTAAGAAATTCTCATCATCAAATAAAAAAAAACATCAGTTCCTCAGAGATCAGTTGATTTCGGCACACCAGGTTTAAAAAAGCAAACAGAGAGGTGGACAAGGAAACATGGAAGAGAAAAAGAAAATAAGTAGAAAAGAAGGTGATTGAAAAAATATATCTCCCCTTTAAAAAAAAAAAAAAAAAGGTGAAATTCTCTCATTAAAAACCATCGAATGTTTTGTTGGTGAGGGGACCAAAGGTTCAGTGCCTGGGTATGTTTTTCTCCTTTGTAGCCTCTCTCTGTTGATGTTTTTCTGGCTTTCTAAGCAAAGAGGAAACCTCACCCATTCCTGTAGACATGCATTTACGACCACATTCTGCTGGCCAATAACCCTCAGTGGCTCCTTGAGGCACTTCTCAAGGGTGGAGTGTCAAGCAATTGGATCTGGTTATGAAGCTGCTGCTGCTGCTCAGGTTGAAGGCTGGCGAGTTCAGTGAGGGCTCCAGGGCAGAGCTAACTCATTAAGGACAAAATGTGCAGGCACATTTGACCTTTGGAAATCCAGCCCTGGTCGGAAGCTTCCAGATTCAAAACAAAAGCTCCAGGGCTGGAAAGAGAGTTGGAGGAAGCACACTGTGAGCGCTGGGCCCATCCCCCACACATTCCCCAGTGACTGAGAGGCTCACAAAATCAATAGAGCAGCATTATTAACTCTGCAAAATCATAAGAGAAGGCTTCGCTCTCTGCCTGGGTGGAGAGGGAAGACGGGGGAGAGGCAGGCTGGCTCCACGGGAAAGGATGCTTCATTAAAGTCTTACCTCTGGGGAGGCAACTGCAGTATAAGCTTAACAGACCAGATGAACCCATTGTTGATAGGCTCCCATAAAAATGTTGGCCTTCGTTGAGGCATTGTCATTGTGGAAGAACGTACAGACAGACCAAGGAAGGTCTATATAGCAAAGAGTTGTTGTTTGGTATAGACTTCCAAACAGTGGTGCTGGGGGGCTCACCCAAGGCAAAAGTTTTAAATACATCACACAAATGTGACACTCTCATCTGCAGTCACAAATTTTAAAGCATCCTATTGTTAATTTTTCACCCTGCTTTCCTGAGTCACCTACACGTACCAACATGAACACTTTCAAATAAAAGAAATATAGTGAGTGCTATGTCTACACTTCATGGAAATGAGAGCACCAACCCTAACCTTGTGCCCCTTCTGATTTGCTCAGAACTCCTCACTCCCACCTGAGTCACCACTTCCTTCTCATAGGTCATAAGACCCAACCCAACTGCATCTATCACCAAGTCTGTCACCAATAAATCTCAGGCACACCCATACGAAGATACTGCCTTGGTCTGCCTATTTCCTGTCACCATCCCTCAGTAGTGTAGTGTCCATAACTATCATTGCAAGGCTGCAAATTGGCAGATATTAAAAGGTAAAGTCAGTTTTCAGATACTTCTTAATCCCAAAATCTTTCCTTCAATGTTGCAAATCAAAAAAAGTCTTATCTTTGTAAATTCCTCACTGTATTTAGCTTCTCAGATTCTGGCATTTGATTCTAAATAGAAAGTTAAGCATCCCCTACTGCAAATCACACTTACATCGGTTCAATCCATTTGCTGTTAAAGAAACATCATTCTTCCCAGAAAGGTTTTTCCTTTAACCACACAGCAAGCCAGAATCAGACAAATGTGGCCTGATAAAATTATTGATATTATCCACCTCTCTCAACAGGGGACAATGGCAACTTGCCAATAAGTCCTGGGGCAGAAATGAAGAAATGGAATCCTCATCATATCTACATTTTTTTAAATTGCCACCACTGCTGACCGTAAACTACCTACGGCTTTTATATATATGAACTTTTTGTTAGGAAGTGCTGTGCAGTCACATGTCATTAAGGCCTTAACTGACAGGCTTAGTCAAATCTCTTGCCTAACATGATTTGCTAACCGACACTCAAAGACCCATTAACTGTTTCTTTTTTTTTATTTCCCTCATTTTTTTTTCCCAATGGAATAACATAAATTTACTAGAAAAGATTAAAACTCCAGCTACACACATAGCAGGAAAGTTATAAACCTGAGAGGAGACCAGGAGACCAGGTGTCTAAAGGTTGTAAGTGTCTGTTTCATTTTAGATTCCATTTGAGCAGTAACTGCAAACTTCCGGGAAAAAGTTTTAAGAACATTTTGGAAAAGTACATAAAAGAGCCGTGAGATGAACAGGAAGACCCCTTGACTCTTTCAGATGTGACTGGGAAAGTCACTGACACCCTGCTCTTTCCCCTATACCCCAGTCACAGTGCATACTTCCACATGTATTTATCAGTTCTCTCCATCCATCTCCAGACTCTAAGCTCCACAAGAGCAGAACGACGTGTGTTTGGGTGACTATTGCATCCTCAGCATCTAGCTCTGTGCTTGGACATCAAAAGCCCTGAGAGAGAGACAGAGAGAGAGAGACAGAGAGAGAGAGAGAGACAGAGAGGGAGAGAGGAGAGGGGAGGGGGGAAGGGAGGGGGAAACGGAGGGAGGAAGGGAGTGGGGAGGGGAGAGGGAAGGAAATTAAGTGAATGAATTAAAGAAAGCCAACCAGGAGAGTGATGTCACCAAGATGATGACATAAGTCGTTGCTGACTTCACTCTCCCTCATAAGAAGAGCAACTAACAACTATTCATGGACAAGGCATCACTGACAAAACCTTAAAGAAAGAGAATCAAAAAAGGAAATCACAAAAGGGAAATGAAACACAGCTAGAAAATTACTACTCTACTTCCTTCTCATCAGCTCCAATGGTTTATTATGAACAAGTGTGATTATTCCAATGTCTTCATCCCTGTTGACAGATGACAGACTCTGATCAGCAAAAGCCAGTTGACTTCACGGACAAGAAGTTCTGATGTGAAGTGGCCAAGAAGAGGCAAGGGGACAGGTGGACAGGTAAAGGACAAAGCAGCCTCCAAAATAGAGCATTTGGGAGACATGAGATTCTCCTGTTCTCATCTCCCACCTATAGAGCAGCCACCCACCCCCTTATGAACGGTTTCACTTTCCACAGTTTCAGTTACCCATGGCTAACTGTGGTCCAAAAATATTAAATGGGAAATTCCAGAAATAAACAATTCATAAGTTTTAAATTGTGCACCATAGCATGATGAACTCACACTGTCTTACCCCATCCCATCCTACCTGGAGTATGAATCATCCCTTTGCCCAGCATATCCACACTGTATATACAACCTGCCTGTTAGTCACTTAGCAGCCTTCTCAGTTATCAGATGGATTATCAGAGAGATTGCATTCACATAACTTTTATTACAATTATAGTTGTTCTATTTTATTGTTAGTTTTTATTGTTAATCCCTTACTGTGTCTAATTTAAAAATTAAACTTTATCACAGGTATGTACGCATAGGAAAAAACATTGTACATACAGGTTTTGGTACCATCGGTGGTTTTAGGCATCCACCAGGGGTCTTGGAATGTGTCCCCCTCAGACAAAGGGGGACAAATGTACCACTCCCCTGATAAGGCTATTTACTGGTCCACAGTCCTCAAATTCTTTCCATTTTGACTGACTATGAGGTTGGGGGAATTCAAGACCCTGTAGAACCAAATATACCGTGGACCACTCCCCTTCCCTCACTGCTCCCAGTCCCTTTCTTGCCAATGTTCCTCGAGTACCAGGGCCCAGGACAATGGACCTATGTCCCCGGCCCTGAGTCAGACCAATGCAAAATCATCACTGCTGATCTCTGCTCTTCCTTCCTGCACCCTAAGCCCTTCTCCTTGCTTCGCTGGGCTCCTCTGTCCCTGCCTCGGGAACCCCACATGGGCACGTGCTGCCTCTTCCCCAGTCTTCATGCTGCGACGTGGAAGCCTTTCTCTTGTCCTGTGTTTCCCTGAAGGGCCTCCAGGCCCAGAAGCAAATGTCTCCCAAGACATCCTGGTGGTAAAGCTCCCAAACTCTCTTTCACTCCCTTCACTCACTCCTGCCCAAGAGAGAAAGTATCTGGTGATATTGAAAGAAAAAAA
>NW_011888933.1:1945443-2024753 GCF_000151845.1 Pteropus vampyrus | reverse complement strand
CCTGCCCAAGAGAGAAAGTATCTGGTGATATTGAAAGAAAAAAAAAAAAAAACGGAAAGAAAAAAAAAGAAACAACAGTGCAGTGCTCACTCATCTCCTGTCACCCTGGCCCTCAAGGGCTTTCCTCTGCCCCCTGCCAGGGAAAGCACTTGTCCAGGTGGAGAATCCTGGGGACCTGCTGTTCTTGGGAAGGTCACTTTCCCACGGATGGGTCAGCCCATAAGCCAGCAGGGGGTGGAATGATGTAAATACTGGGAGATTGGAAAGAAATGACACTTCCCAACTAGGTCTAAATCCAACTTTACCAGTGATAAATCTGATTCTTAACCTCTGTCTCTCTGGCTCCTGTGTATATTCTCTTAAAGGTTAGGGAAAGGAAAAGTGGGGTTAATTTATTGGCCCCACTGAAAGAACAGCAATTGTACTATGATTATAGACAACTGTTAGTCCAAATTACTGATCCTCCCTCGTCCCCAGCACCCTCTCCTCCTTCTCCCCCGAACTGTCAACAAGTGCTTAATATTCCTTTATTTGAAATGTGATGTGTATCAGCATATATGATAGACATTTTTATTCCTTAGTTTTTCTAATTTATACAAAAGATAATTAGGTTTTCATTTCAACAGCTTGGAGGGCTCAGATGCAAAGAGGCTGCTGTGAGAGAGGCCTAGATTCCTTCTAGCTGCCCCTGTGGCCCCTGTCCACGGCTCCCTTTGCCCTGTAAGGGCTTCACCCCTCCTTTCTAGGTGTTCTCTCCTACCACACCCGCCCCACTCCATCAGAGCAAGTGCCTCAAAATGAACAAAGTTATCTGATAGCTGTATAATAAGGTTTTGCCATTGGGGGAAGCCGGATGTGGGGTGCAAGGGGCTCTGTGTATTACTGTTGCAAATTACTGCGAGTCCACAATTATTTCAAAACAAAAAGTGTTTTTAAAATGAAATAAGTCAGCGCTTGCTGGGGAAAGCCACAGTGGTAGAACCCCAAAGTGAGGGGAGGTGGGGTAATTGATGATGATGAAGCTCTGTGACAACGTAAGGTGCTGAAGGACAACACCAGGCCCCGGCCTCTGCCGCTGCCATGGTGTCCACTGGCCAGGCCTGGAGCACCAGCCAGTTCTTGAAATGTTTTAGGATGGGTTTGATACTTTTAAAAGAACAAAACGATGTTTTCCAATAAAGCTGTTTGGTATGAACTTGGAAATGTTACCACTTGATCCAAAATGTTTTACAGTTGTTGGGTTTTTTTTTTAAATAGTTGAGTGAGTTTCTATCCTCTTTTAAAAAATCAAAACTCAACCTTAAAAGTACATAAATATTTAATTTTGCACAGAAAGGTATGGCTCTCCAGATGGGGAATCTATCCAATTCATGATCTCAAGCATTTTACGGCCACGCTTTCCTGCAAATCACATTGATGGCACAAACCCAGCTGTGTACTCAAGTGTTTTGTCACATTCCTGACCCCAGAATCAAATTTCTCATGTGGGAGGTTGAGCCAAAGGTATGTTCCAACAAATCCCTACAGAAGTGGGTCGAAAGGCTGACATTCCTGTCCCCCTTCATCTCTGCCTCCCCTTGAAAGTCTGGAGCCAGGGCAAACTGGAACCTGTGAGCTTCGGGGACCCCATCCAACTCTACCTAGAATGAAGGAAAACCCATGTCTGCGATCTGATCCAGGCAGACAGAGCGAGAGACCGTGCCACGTCACCACATAGACTGGTCCCCAGGGCCATCCTGGATGCAAACTTTTGCTTCAAATGGATATATAAAGACAGCTACTCAACCCACACGAATAGAGGCAGGCTAAAACCCTGGTGGCCCTCTCACAGACAGAGAGCCAGATGTGCCCCCATTTCTACCAATGTTCCAGGTAAGGCAGTCTGAGAGTGGACCTTTGTACCTGACACTCTGGGATCCAAAATCCTTGTCAATATGGCACTTGTCTTAAGTAGCATGGAGATCTGAGTATCTTAGTCGAAGCGTTCATGGGGCTCGACCAGCACAGTCAGTATGGTCCTCGTGTCAGAGAGCTCGACCTCCCTTTATTAGTTATCTTCTAACAGGGTTGTCTCAGGCTAGGGTAAGAGTCCTGGTCCCAGAAAGCACACATAGCTGCTCTGTCACTCCAATCCCTGAGTGGCATAAGCAGGGGTCTCTGGAAGCCGGGCCAAGAGATCATGGTAAGTCTAGGACTTCCTATCCAGTGAGTCCCCATATTCCTACCATCCAACAGCATGTGACAGTCCATTGATAATGAGTCATTTTAGTCACAAAGACTTCCACTTTCAGAAGCAAACTGTCCCCAGGGTTTTCCCTTCTACACAAAACCCAAACTTCCTTCATCCCTGGGTACCAACCGACTCACACACATATACACACAAATGCACACAATTGCTTTATGAGTATGACAAAATATTTTCACTTTTTAAAATGTACCTAAAAAAAACAATTAAACCAAATAAATATATTGTCTTTATCCAGAAGTTCTGACACAAAGTTTAGTTTATCAAAATTTATTAAAAAGCTAACACATGTACACACACACACAAAGAAATTAGAAAGTTTTATGTCCCCACTTTTAAACAACCAGTAGGAAAATTTTTCAGTGTCCATGAGTAAGGCACAAGTAACAGCCCCATTTGAACGATAAGAAGCTACTACATTTCTGCTCAGAAAACTGAATAGAAATCATAAGGAGGAAGAAAGCCAACAAGAAGTACCAGTTTAAGGCTTGAAACAAAAGCTTCCCCTACCACAGAATAGAAAATAACAATGTGACACTTCACAAAGCACTTTCACATCCATATGTCATTTGATTATAACAATCCTATTATTAAAATCCCACACTGCAGATTAGCAATTTGCCCTGGTTATACTTACAAAGTCAGGATGAAAATCCAGGTTTTCTGACTCCAACTCCCTTGATCTCTATCACACCAGTATTTCTCAAACTTCATTTTCACCCCACCTTCATGTATTTTTATCAGATCAGCATTCCATCTGCACAATCATTTCTTATTATTTTCATTTTTTAATTGCCCCACTAAGGCATTGTGTATTAAGGCTGTGTGTATTTTAAAATACTTTTCCCGCAAATGTCCATCAATAAAAATTATCATAAAATTAAAAAGGACAAAACCAAAATGATATTATTAACTTTCAGCTGGATGTTTGCCTGTCAAAAGCTCTGGGTCTGAGATATATCTGTTCTCTATTTATTGGAAAGAAAGAAATAGAGAGAGAGAGAGAGAGAGAGCGAAGGAGAGAAGGAGAGAGAAAAGATGGAGGAGGAAGAAGCAAAAGAGAAGGAAAGATTATTGAGCCTTAGGTGAGTCTTTCTCCTTCAATTAGTCAGGACTGGGGGAAAAAACTGAAAAGAGAATAATATTACTTCCCAAGGTGATTCTGATATTATTTAATGCTGTGCTCATGAAGTTGGGGCACCCTTCGAGCAGCACTGCCTTGAGCCACGCTGCACGGGGCAGTGTTGACATGCAAATGCATTTAAAATATTGAAAAGGGGCTCACAGTTCTTGAAGGTCCAGTATTGATTTGGACTCAAATAATAATCTTTAAAGCTCAGGCAGGTTATCCGCAAATTGAGGAGGGATTGCAGTGAGATGTCTAGTGGTCTTCAAATTCTAATATTTGTAAAATCATAGTCTCTCTCAATATGGAGCATAAAAAAGACATCATGGTTGGAAAAGTAGGAGGAAAAAGTAGGCAGGCACATCTTGGGTAGGAAGACAAATGCTTTGCATTCTGCTTCTCTTTCACAGGAAAACTGTGCAAGGACATTTTAAGTCCACGTAATGTCTGCCTTCCTTTCTTTTCCTTTCCTTTCCCTCCCTCCCTCAGTTCCTCCCTTCCTCCTTTCTAAAAATGTTTTTTGAGAAATATTTTAATACTACCTAATTTATATAGTAAGATACACAATTATTAGTTTAAAAATAATTAATACATGGATGAACAAAATAATGACCCTGGACCTTTACTCGGTATTCAGAAGTTTTTAAAAAGAAAAAAAGAAAAAAGTAATTGCAGACTGAAGAAAAGAAGGAAAGATACTCAGCAACAAAAATTCTTGAAAATCACCATCTGGTCAACCTAAATGATATCCTTAGTAATATAAGGTAGCCAATAAAAAACAATAAATTTTTTTTAAAACCCCTAATGTAGAATAGCATCCTGAAAGCATTAGAAAATGAAGGCCAAGTGCCTTGCTGGCAGTATTTGAAGGCCAAAGGTAGGAAGAAAGCAAATTACTTGTGTCAGGAAAGTACTTTATTATAATGCCTCGGAGTTCTTCACACACACAAAAAGCATCACTTCCTCAGTGAAACAAGTCACATAAAATCCACTTCCACAAAAAATAAGTAGTAAAAGCAGTTAATGGGATCCTCTACAACATGCTTCCATGTCAGACTAAGAAACCTCAGAACTGGTTATATGTTTTTCTTCCACAAAAAGGAGTTTTTCTCACCAAAGACCAGTTGGATCTCTGAGGGTGACAAAAGAAACCATGACAATAGCAGTCATTTATCAACAAGGGCTATCTGACCAAAAAAACTTTCTGTCTGGTATTGTCCCATTTCATCCACAGGAGACGCTCCCATGAAGTAAGTCACTTGTACCAAGAAAAGGCTGCATGCTCAGGAAACTTAAGAGTTAATTTCCAAATTGGAAGATGTTGCAAATACCAACCAATAAGGAATGAACATGCTTTGGAGCAACTGCTCCACCCAGGCGGGGAGAGGGGTGATCCAGATGGTCGTCACCACCCCAGATTTTGATGATCCACAACAGAACCTGGGTGACTATGAGAAATTGAGATGCAATTTAAAAGCTGCTTTATGAAACAGACTCCCAAACAAAGACATTCCACGAGAGAGAAAAAGAACTGAAAACGAATTCTGGGTTAGAGTAGAAAGCCAGCAGCTTGAGGCTCTGATGAGGAAATATGGCCTGTCCCCAAATCATTGCATTTTGGAAAAGAAGGGGTCTTAGGGAACTGCCAGTCTGGGGGACACACACCCAAATGCATGCTTATCAGGCCAGAGATCAGAAACAAAGCAAGGTGGAAATAGTGGGAACAAGGTTAATTGAAGAGTGCATGATCTGTCTAAAAAAGCATTCAAGTTAAAAAGAAAATTGAAGTACATATGTTGGCCAAAAAAGATCTCTTTAAGCCAGTTCAGCCTAGGAGCTTCCTGTTCCTATCTCGGATAATCTAACTGTTCCTAACTCTACCCCACAGTATACATACACGTGAGGGCTGAGGACCAGAGAAGTCATATCATTTGATGATAAGCACGGAAAGGTGGATACATGTAGCAGAGCCAAAGGATTGTGTTTCACATTGAGATGACGTTAAATAGACAAAATGAAATGACATTAGGCAAAAATCCTGTGCCTGCCCTTGGTTCAGGTGTACTAAACTCACATGGTTCATTCTTTCAGAGAACAAATAGAATTATCTAGTTAAACACAAAGCTACTAAGAACTGAGAGAAGATAGATGTAGGGAGAGGCTACGCTAAAACAAACAAACAGAAAACCTAACTAGTCAGAGAGTCAGATATTCAATTTTTCAATAACAGTAGTTAAATCTGCAGTTAAACTATCATAATGGCCCTGAGTAAGCTATGGCAAATGGAGCTCCTGACTTCCACTTTACAAACAGGAAAAGGGAGGCACTTAGAGTCCCCACGGCTTACTTTTAAAAATGCATTTTTTTAAAAAGTTACATGTTCAAGGTTCCTTCTAGGTACTCCTCAATGAGCAAAGTAAGAAAAGTCCTTTCTATTCTTGGTATTGGTTAAAGTGTATTTTTAAAAATTGGATGCCTTTCTTTATTTTCTTTTTCTTTTTTTTTTAGTGAAATTCCAGGGGAGGGGGAATCTCGTTGTGAAATATTAAGTGGTGTGAAATCTTCCCAGGAAATCCATGAAGTGGGGAGAAGGATGAGAACATCTTTCCTGGGACAGCTGGAACCAGACTAGATCAAGAATTGGACACAATCTTTCAGAGAGCCTCTTCCCATGGGGCCAATGGGACTTTCCTCCCGTGGTTTCTATGTATCTAAGAAAACACAAACACATACTCAAAAGGAGGGAATGTTGACTGCAAACAGGGCTGGCAACTCTGAAATAAATGTCTCCATAGGTGCTGGGCTAAATCTTCACTATGAGGAAATAATCTCTGAGCTTTAGAGCAGCCTATGCATGAATCTTCCCCCTCCCCCATAAAATTCCCAACATGAACAACCACATTAAATTATTGCTTTTCAGAGGCCAATTCAAAAGCACCCTACTTTATCACAGAAAGAATATTCCTTGTGTATGTGAGTGCTTCCATTATGTCTTATTTGAAGGAGGAAATGAAATAAAAATCCTATCTGAGATATTTATAGATCTCATAAAATCTGATTCACTCTCAGAAGCTGCTGTAAGCTCAGTCATCAGGTAAGGAAGAAATGACAGGTGTAGTAACCAGCCCTGTATTATGCTATATATCTAATTCTGGCTTTAAAAAAAAATTACCATATACTGGAAAAACTTAAGAGAAGTGAGTTATAAGTAAGACTGGAGAGGAAGAAAGGGGAACAGATTGGATATTTGGATAAGCAGGCCATGCGAATTCCAAGGATGTCAAACTAGGACCAGTTTCTGGGGGCAATGGGTATTGCTAGTCTTTCCCCAGTTCTGAGTCCAAGTGACTTCATCAGAGTGTCTCCTGTGGATGGATAAAGGAATACCATGTCCAGTGCTCACACTCCCTTGCCCTGCCTTCCAGTTTTCACCTGCTCTTAGATACTTCAGGATCACTGAGATCTTAGAGAGACACATGAAACTATTTAGAAAAGGAGCATTGAAGGGAAGAAGAGCTGAAAGTGGAGGAGGAAAGAGCATTTGTTGAGTCGATATTACATGGCAGACACTGGACCAGAGAGCCAACATGACTGCCCTCATGTAGCATTTTTAACTCCATTCCACAGATGACAGAATGAGACTCGAGAGATATTACGTGGCTTTCTCAAGGTCGTTTCCAAGCCTCCAAGTAATTTGATGACTACAAAACATGGTGACCTTAAGGAGAGCTAGCACAGTCCAGTCTTTTTACCAATGAGAACTGAGGACCAGAAAAAAAGATAGACCAGAGAGCTGTTCAAACCCGTAGAGACCCACTGGCTGCCAAGCCATGAACTTGGACTTCTGCCTTGGTGTCTCCTACCTAACTGGGAGTCAGTATAAATGTAAAAATTCAGAGTGCTGAGCCAACTGCCTGGGTTTGGGTCCTGGCTCAACCACTTTCAAGTTGGGTGACTTTAAGCAAGCCATTTAAAACCTCTGACCTCAAATCTCCATCTGTAAAATGGGGATAAGCAGAATATGTAACACAGGGTAGTTGTGAGGACTAAATGAAAAACTGCATATAAAGTACTCAATGATATCATCTCTAGGAAGTATTTGACATATATTAGATATTATCACGATGCTTATTATGATGACAGGAAAAATAGCCAAGTAGGAAGAGAGGGGAGGAAAGTGTGCTCTACCACTGGTTTTGCAACTCATTTGCTTTGTAGCCACATTAAGACAACTTGCTTAATTTTCCCATCTCTGAAAGGGAAATTCTGTAATATCTGCCTGCTCTTTAGTTACAGAAAGAATGTGCCAATGAAAGAGATTGTGAGTAAAACATCCCAAGCCCTTGAACACAAAAGCTCAATACAGTTGTCTGTTAGACTTTCACAAGCAAACAAGCAAATCCCCATCACAGAGGAAATCATCTCTTGGTCCATATTAAAGAAACCAAGAGCCTTGATATAGAGAGGCAAATGCACAGGTGAGGGCTGAACAAGCCCAGAACACAGTAGAGAAGCCAGTGACACAATTTGACATTGAGCAGCCTCTCAAGTAGCTCACAGGATAATCAGTTCTGCATAGGGGTCTCTTTCACTGTCATATGCAGGAACTGCGCTCTGTTAACAGGGTCTATGGTGACCAAACGAACCAACAACAAAAGCTCAAAAGGTAAGGATAGGGGGAATCTATTTCCACTCCTTTGTATGCTGAGCAAAATTGCCTTTCCAAAAATAAGAGCCATCACTATGACCACTCCATTGAATTCCTGCTAAGTCTGCTCTGGAAGGTGAGTATGAGCGCGGGGTCAGGAGCAGGAGCAGGCAAGCACTCCCTTCCAGAGCAACTGCTGCACGGCTAATTGCCATTTTCACAGCTGGGTTGAGCTTTCCAAAAGGCATCCTTCAACCCTAAGCTCTAAGCTCCTCTCATGATGTTCTTTCTTGCCAACCATACCCCCATCAAAGACAGTTTACAGATGAAAGGATGTAGCTATAGTACATACATTTTTGCAAACATCGCAGTTTGAAATAGAGGCATTTCTAAGGCTTCTTTGTGAAGATCACCACATGCCCACAGTCATTACCACAAGAGCTAAGCCTTCCACAGGCAGGGAGGTAGCCTCCTTGCCTGAATGTCCTCAGTGGCAATTCTTCCACAGTTTATTTTTGCTTCTCTTACTAGAAACATGGGTCCTTTGAAATTCCTTATAAACAGAATCTACTTCCAAACAGTGAGGTCAGTTATAAATATGAAGAGCCACCACCTATCTGGCATCATCCAACAAACGTTCATGCATGCATCCATCCTTTTAAAACCACGGAACAGGCTTAGGTAAGTGGAAAAACATGGTCAAGGGCCTTCCGAGAATAAATTATTTGAAGCACGGCATGGCTGCAGTTTAATGCCCAATACCACAAAGGTGCCAGAAACGGAATTTGACCAGGTTAAGCAAACCTGAAGTGGGTCATAGGAAATGTGAGCCAAATGGGACTGCATTAGACACTTCACAGTGAGGGAAAACAAAGGGAGAAGGATGAAACAACACTTGGGCAGTCGCTATTAACCAATGAGCTAGATGAAGTGCATCTACCAGCACTGTCTGGATTTACTTAAACCTCTGCTACGCTTAGATTCAAGCTATACAAGAAATGAACTACTTCCACATAAGGAGTAGGTGCCTGTAACTCTGAAAGATCTGATATTAACCTTCTATAGATTAATGATTCAAAGCCTTGGCCGCATATTGGAATCACCTAGAAGCTTTAAAAATCACTGATGCCTGGGTTCCACCCAAAGGGAGACTGATTTAATTGGTGCACCCACAGCTGAAAACCACTGCTACAGACATAGGCCAATTTTAAGTCAAGTCATATGATAATCCCTAAATATCCACTGAATGTCTACCGTGTACAAGGCTCTCTAAGAACCTGACAAGTTAGATTCAAAGTTTATTTTCGAAGTTATAACCAAGGCATCAACTCTACTCTAAATCATATGACCTAACTGGAAGAATAAGGCAACAGGAAAAAAGAAAAAAGAAAGAAAAAAGAAAGCTATACTGTAAGACAAAACTGAAGATCATCATGAGGAAGTAAAAAGTTCTACACAAGAATGAAGTAATAGCAATTACTGTTGGGTGAGGGCAAGGAAGGGAGTTTCTTGGAAGATGTGGCAACCATGTGAAAGTTAAAGGGTGGGTAGAATAGGGACAAAGAGAATCAGAGGAGGAGAGGGAGGAAGAAGGAAAAGGCTGACAGAAATGACATAAATAAATACAGAAGCAGGAAAAGCACAGTCATCAATTTGGATGGCAATTACACATGAAAGGGAGAAACCTGTAACTATTACCTAAACCTAGTCTTGGAACATCTTGACATAAGAAGTTTGACCTCATCTTATGTGCAGTAGTGAGCCACTGACAGTTTGAAAACATGGTGATGGAAGCAGAAAGTCAATCCAAGGCAAGTGACAGGGGCTGCCTTAGGACAATGGTGGAGGGAGCAACAGGTTGAAGACCACGATGAAGTACGCAGGAGCCAAATCAATGGGATTTTTCAAATGATTAGATTCAAGAGAAAGAGAGGAGCCAAAGATGACTGGAGTTTCAAACCTAGGTCACAGAAAGAAAGGTCATATCAATAAAAGAAATAGGAAAGCCAGGAAGAGAAGGAAAGAAGTTGACACGTTTAAGCTTTGGGCATATTCAGCTGAGGTGATCGTGGGACAACCCCAAAAGTCTGTAGTATTTTCAGTCCCATGTTTCCAGCTCAAAAATGTGGACCTGAAACGCAGGAAAATAACTGGAGTTGGAGATGTAGATCAGCTTTGTGGAAACAAAGTAGCCTCCACTTGGGAAGGAAATTTCAGTTTCTAAGATCTTAGAGGTGAAACAGATCTGTGAGACGATTTCCAACAAAGAGTTTTCACCATCATAACTACCGGAGATGGGGTAGAGGAGGGCAAAAATTTACTGGGCAAAGGAGTGACGAGCAATCCCATGTTTCTTTCCCTCACTAGGGATATGGTAAACCCTCACTAGGGATATGGTGAAAATTAGGCCTGCCTCATCCTCCAGACTCAAAAGGACTTTGTAAAAACCTCACAGAAGCTGCCTTTCTTCCCAACCGCTTATCACAATATTCAGTATTTTCTGTTTAAATTTGTAAAACGTTACAACCTCACTGCCCATCCAACCCTATCAAGAAATTTAAAAACACTTCCAAAAAGACTCTCCTGAACTGACACATGATGCTGTTACAGCTTCATGCAGTCCCTTTGCTGGCAAGGTGTCAGAGACAAAGTCATTTCGCATTTCACGCTTTCTACATAAAACTCCAGTTCTATCATCTATCCGAATCCCCACTGCATCTACTGCAATGCCCCCTCCTTACTCCCGCTCCATCTGTTATTATTTAAGTGACAGTACTTTTTTTTATATATAAGACTAGAATTGTAATTGGGGGGCTTTTTTTTTCAGAGAGTACCTTTTCCAAGTTACCACACATTATTAAAAGTGGAAAAGTGATTGTTACATACATACATATGCCTTCTCTAAGATATTCACTTAGGGTCCAGAGAATTCCAAAATTCCAGGTACTAGTAAAAAGGGGGATTTTCTTGCCTCCCTTTAAGGGGAGAATGGGGGGCGGAGGAGGAAAGAATGAGATGTAGCTCAAAGTATATTCAGAACAGCATGATGAAAAACATGCAAACTGATTTGGGCATCCAAAACTGTCCTGAGCCCTGGAACCACAACTGGTGATAACAACAACTGTGTGACCTTGGAGAGTTCAATGCCTCATTTGGCTTTAACAATCACATGGTACAACCCTAGTGTTTTGGATTTGAGGAAACCAAGGCCCTTTTAGGATGTGAAATTCTAAGATCCTATGCTCCTAGCTTCAGTATAAGGCCTGGGGCCTGAATTTCAGTGTGACTCTAAGGAAATGTCAATAAACCCATATTCAGAAATAGACATTGCATATGGCTCTACATTAATTATTTTAATTACCTCTAATCATTTCCGAGTGACACAGACATGGATGCTGTTTCCTGGCCATTACGGACATGTGTATTCACATTGTATACTCATTTGTCTTAAAAGGGCCATCAGCCCCCGAAATGCCATTAGCTAAAAGCACAACAGAACTTGGCAAATCTCAAGCGTGTTTTATAAACAAAGTTATAATAAAGTGCATTAATACAGGTCACAGGCACAGGTCAGTCAGTGTTCAAAAACTCAGAGGACTTAAAATCTCATTTTTGGGAAGCAATTGTGTTCTAATGTTGTATTGCTTAATTTTGAACATGCTTACTCTCCCCCACTGGAGTATAGTTCATAGAGGGCAGAATCTAAATCCAATTCAACTTTGCATCACCCAAACGGTATTTTGCACATAACTAGAATACAATCCAAATATGAAATATTTCCTATATTTTAATATAAGCAAAGAAAATACAAGGTGTGACTGAGTACACATCTACCAGCTAAATCAGGAATGGTTTCATTATGAAATCAAAAGTCACACACCTCAAGCAGGCTGACACCGTATCTCAAGGCTGCCGCTGCTCAGCTATAACATGTACCCAGCACACAACTGGTGGATAGGGGAGCTGAAGCAGCTCTGTTTGAGAGACAATGGCCGTAATACACCTAGTAGGGCCACATTCTCAGGGTCACACCAAAACACCAAGTGAGGAAAACAAAAAGGACTCAAGGCAGTAGAAATAATTCTCCAAATCAGCAGCAGAAAATAAAGGCAAAGTAGGAGAAAGAGCAAGATCACGACCAATCTTAGGTAAAAGCATGTCCTATTAACGGCCATATTTGGTTTATTTCGGGGACTCAGACTAAATTGAATAAGGATGCTTTATCGTGTGGATGTTTTAAGATGACACACAACGTAACTGAGCAGAGGAGTGTTTCTTAATTTGTCAATATTACATGTAACATTAATGATTACATACTGTAACTTGTTCAACTGACTTCAATACCATTAGTAGTTGAAGAGTTTTCTAATCACTGTACTTGGTAAAATCAGGCAGTTGGGGTTAAAATGTTTCCATCTGTTTATGCTAACTAAGCAAGCACTCAATTGATTTGGGAACACAAAGGGATTTATTTGTAGAGGTTAAATCTCTACTCTTCACCCTTCTGGCACCACTCAGGTTAAGTTGGGGAGCTGTCCTAAACTTTCAGCAAATCCCAATTCCAACACTAACTGATAGAACTGAGTGAACCAGAATCGTAGAGGCGGTCTCTGCATTCGCCAGCCTTGGGTTCCAGCAAAGGTGATAAAAACCCCTTACACACTACTACAAACCGCAGACATAAGGGGCATCTACTAACCAGTCTGGTCAGCTCTCCTACCAACATGAGCTAGTTGGAACTGGCCAAACTGTATTCTTCTTTCCCCAATAGGCACAGAGTGATTAAAGAAGACTGTAATGCCTTCTTGTGCTCAAAATTTAAAATACAGGAATTCTCTAAAGGGAGAAGAATCTGAATATTTGTAAGAGAATGGCTACTAAAAGCCCCATTAAGACCCTCTCTAAACATTTCCCATTTAAATGGAGAGGCAAATAGCCCCCACTGACATTTATATTTAGAATGGGCTGGGAGAGAGGAAGAGCCCACATTTGAAGGCTGAAGGTCTCTGACATAACCATACATAAATCATTTCAGAGTGAAGCTGTCACAGTGCATCTTCTGCTCTGCCCTTTAAATGGATTGGACCCCAACATCGCATTCTCCTCAGAGTAGGGAGTGGGGGTGGGAGTTTCATGGAGAACAAAGAAGTCACCACTTCCTTTATCCCACTAAAGACAGATGTAGTAAAAATATCTGCATTGTAACATTCACCTACTTTAAAATTCCGAACTGCAAACAGGTAGACTGAATGATCAGGTCTGAAAATCCCTTAATCTACACAAAGATGTATCTATTGAAAAAAACAAAAAATGAAACATGGAAATGAATCTATTAAAGAAAGGCTAAATGTGTGATTGATTGCCTTCACATGTGCTTTCATTTATAAAGCTCCATTTATTCAGTGATTGCATTTATAAAGAAAATCTGGATAACAGGGGCAGTTCTAATTTTTTTCATCTACCAAGTCACTGTTTCAAATAAAAAAAAAAATAAGACTTATGGTAACTGAAGAGCACACAATTCACATTTAAAAAAAAAAAATGCCAGCTATTTTATCCTTTCAGTGTGGTTAGCAAGGCTCCTTTGTGTCTACAAATTTCCCTGGGTGGTGCTGTTGCCAAGAAATTCTAATTCATGACAAGGTTTTCTGCAAACTGGGGACAGAGGCAAACCTGCGGATGCGGGGACCCTACACTTTGCTTTGTCTTTCTGGCTGAGACAGCACCTGGCTGGTCCAGCCTATAGAAGGCAGTGCAAAGGCAAGATCGCCATACAGAGGGAGAAGCAATGCAGCTCACAGATCAAACCCCATCCCTTGCACCATGAGGCTGTTCTTGGAAGGCAACCATTTTTGTAGGTTGGCCCCTAGAGATGCCTCATACCAAAGGCCCTTGTAAAAGTGTTTCAGGGTGTCTGAAACCAAGATGAAATTGCAGTGTTATGGGGATGCTTTAGTTCTTACAGTAGCCAAGTATGCCATTAGTTTAAAACAATGGGGAAATGGAGGAGGAGGGAGGAATGTTCTATGATTTATTTATTTGTTTCCAGTAGCAGTGGAAAATTTTCTCTGAGCAAAAGGAAGGCCTGAAACTGACCCCATCTGCCAATTATGAATCAGCATTAACAACAAGCATAATTCCATAAGAGTTTTCAAGTAAACATACCATGCTTCTCAACGGCATGAAACACAGCTAAGTGCAAATAAGACAGAACATCGTTACTTAACCTGCACTTACGGAATAGCAGGCCGAGTATAAAGAATATATCCAAATTCTAAAAGTCTTTGTAGCTTCCTGAAGAAAAACAACCAGGAATAGTATATCAAATCCTTTTTATTTTCCAAATCAGTAGTTGATCCAGAAAAATCATGATTTCTATTTGTAACAAAACTCATGAATGGCTCTTCCTTTATCCATCCTCAAGTGGTACTCTATAAGCTACTCCAGCTTCTGTCCTACCTTTGACTTTTTCCTACTTTTACTCAGACAGCTCTTGGAAAATTTCCTGCAAGTTTCCAAAGAGCTTAAGGCTGGTAGCTTTAAGACTTGTGCGTCAGCTGAATTCCATAAAATAATAGACCACATAAGCACTGTGTAATTTACAGTTATGTGACAGGCAGAGATGATGTTACTGGGGCCAAGTGCTTGAGTATGCAGTCAGAGCCCAGGAATGGAGGGCAGTTAATATAGGATATCTGTCTAGATTTTAACATTACACCATTTTAACATTACACCAGTGATGATGTGGAGCTGTATGTGGATGAGTTGGAGCTGTATGTGGATAAGACATCACTGCTTGAAAACTCAATGTCAAAATGATGACCCCCACGACAGAAGGGCCATCACAGCATCAGTGACTATTAAGCAGGACAATTATCCCAGACCATACGTTTAAAATAAAATCCCCAAATAGTCCATCCTCGATTTTCAAATGCACAGATGTTTTGGGATTTATCATCCAAGCCACTCTTCCTCTACAAATGAAATCAGATTATTGGAATCTCTGTATTTTGCTCATCTCCTCAAGGACAGGTACACTGTTCACTCTCAGAAGAACATCTAATAATTGCTCCTTATTTGACCTCTAAAATCTGATTACTCCAGAGCATGAGGAAACTTCCTCCTGCCTGGGGTTCTTTGTAGCAACCTTCTTGAGCCTTTTTGAGCAAAGGGCTCAAAATTTCACCATCTGATGGTCAGCGTGGAACCAACAGTTGCATATAACCATCCCCCTCCTTACACTCAGAAGGCGGGGGGGAGGGGGGGCAGGGAGAGGGAGGAAGGAAAAGATAGAGGTTGGAGGTTTTGCCATCAGTATGAACTCAGAGTCAGAGTCACCTTTATATAGAGCAGTCGTGACTACAGATTCCAGAGCAGAAAGCTCCTTGGAGTGATCTCTTATTTTTATTTTGGAGTGCTTCCCCACAAGTTATGTTTCAGTAGGGACTATGTGCAAGCCCCTGAAATAGCTTGGCAAAGCATTTTAAGGTGAAGGTAGTTGGCAGTTGGAGAGAGCTCAGGCAAGAAATAAGGAGAGAGGTACAGGGGGGTGAAAATTCCTTTGCCTGCAGATAGAAACTAAGCTAGAGGTTCCTTGAAAAGGGAGAGATGGAGGTGGGGGGGGGGCGGAGGAGGGCAGGAAAAGCTGAGAAAGCTTCTGAGGAAACAATAGATCTAATACACCCCTAAATCACCAAACCAGTGATGTTTCTTTGCAGATCTAGACTTTCTCCTGGATGGTCTAACCAGATCTAGAAAAGCAGGTTTCCTCTGGAGGGGCCTTCCCCAAAAGCAGGCTTTACTACTGTGAAAACTTGAACCAAAACAAAGTTGTGTGATTCATCAGGAGGGAACGTTGTAACAAATAAAGCCAACTTTCTTCTCTCCAACCCCCCTTAATAGTTAGTCACAAACAAGAGCTGCCTTAGGCAGGCTGAGTAAAATCAACAGATTCCCTTCCCTAACCTGTCTAGACAGTTGTTAATACCCAACCATTCGACACCAGTGGGCTGACAGTGTGAAATGAAGGCTATTTCAGAAAATGAAATTCTGGCAACATTTCAGTTTAATTAGCATGTGAAATAAAAAGAGGAAAAAGATCTAGTGAAACCCTTCATAGGACAGTTTTGCTAAAGATGGGGTTGGGGGGGCGGGAGAAGGAAGCACTGAAGAAATGCCTTATCCTAAAAACGTGTGAACAGTGTATGCATTTAGAGAGAGCCAAAATCAAAGGAATCTGCCAGCATCTTTGGACAGGAATGCATATGTGGACACACAGACACCTGGAGGAAAACTCGCAGCCTCTAATCAGGGTAGAGCAGCAACTAGTAACAATGGTATAGTCAGAGGATTAGCTTTGCCACTCGGATGGTTATACCAAAAGCCAAACCTTACTCGGGAAAGCAGCAACTGTTACATCCAAGCCTCAAGCTGGCAAATCTCGCTTTGGATCCCGGCAGAGGAAATTTAGCCGTTCATTAGCCTTAACAAGCTGCTGTCACCGAGCAGAGAAGTTACATGAGCAGCCACACACCAAGCCTCTCACAGCCCTCTACAAGGGCAAGCGGGTATCTCCAAGATGGACTGTGCAAGTTCACACTTTTGATGTGCAAATATGGACTGTTTTCTTGGACTTTCCTTGGTGCACATTGTAGAATTTTTAAAGAATACTCATGTCCCTCCACCTCCCACCCACCATATTTCCTGCAGAATGTCCCCTCAGCAGCTCCTAATCCTTGCTGACAAAACCATTATTTCCACAGCAGATCTAGCACTTTCCACTGACCAGCACTTTCTTTATTCCCCTTGACAAAGCCCAGTGAACTTGTCACCAGCCCCACTTTGCCCCCACTGGGACCGCTAGCCAACTTGGCATTGGTGCCCTTCAGCATCCTAGGAGTTTCTTAACTAGTCCTCTAAGACAAAGTCAGAGGCATGGAAGCACACATCACCCTTTGTCAGAGATTGTGTTATCTAACTGGAGAGGGACCCAAAAAAGAGAGAGAGAGAGAAACAAGGACACACATGGAGGGTGTTTTCTTTCTGGAAGCAGTGCATCGGGAAAACCTACAATGCACGGTCAGCATTAGGTAGATACATCTTCCCGTCCTCCTCCTAGATATCCTTGAGTATCTTTTGTCACTGGGCTCCTCTCGCTGCACCTTCAAATCTCAAAATCAAGTTCCTATTCTTTATTGACATTCGCTAATTACTGGGAAAACACTCTGCTTTGCTCCTGCGCCCCCCCCCCCCACCGCCCACCCCGCATCTGACGGTCGTCAGCACCAGTTGAAAGAGATGAACCTGATTTAAGGTACCAAGTAGGTAGAGGTCGTGCATGTAGGGACGCGGTATTCTGTCAGCGATGGCTCGTAAAGCCCCAAACCACCTTCCCACTCTGCTCTTCCGAACCCCAGAAGTTAGGCAGGTCTTTGCTGGGGGACTGTGAGCCCGACAACGTGTGCGCAAGGATGTGTGCTGGTGACTGAAACGCAGGCAGCTCGACCAGCTGCTCAGCTCGGCACACTAAGGGGTTAGGGGGTGGGTGGAGAGGTAAACGCAGATGACTGTTTCCGAAAACATTTTAAACAACAAACAGTCAAAAAGGGGGGGAAAAATAAAACAAACAGAATTTTCAAACCCGAAGCCCACACCAACGCAGCCCCTGCGTCTCCGCCGCCACCACACGATTTACACAAGTAATTTAAATCATTCACCTGCTGCCAGGTCTCCTCCAGGGATGGCAAAGCTGAGAAGTAGCCGGTGTCGTGGACAAGTTGTAGCTCCTGGAATATACTATAACTAGCCAACACGTCCATGCTGCTGCTGCCGGGCAAAACGGGAGGAGAAACCCTCCCCCGAACACAGTTGGGTCTGTTTGTTTGTCAGTCTGTCTGGCTCACCCCCCAAGAAGGCAGACATCCAGTGGCCCTTTTGTTTTGTTTTGTTTCAGTCAACTAAAAAGGAAAAAAAAAATCAATGCAGGAGAGAGGGAGAGAGGAGGTGAGAGAGAAGAGAGTGAGTGGGGTGGATGGAGAGAGGCATCCAGCGTGTACAGTGCAGACGGCTGCCAGGAAAAGGGGACTTCTCCACGGGAGTAACAATTCCCTTCCAGGGCTCTAATCACTCCAGCTCGTGGATCAGGAAGGGGGATGCAAACTCACTGACACGAAGCTGCCATCTATTTCTGCAGCGCTGTTCGCTCCTAATGCAATCTTTGCTCTTTATTTTGGGAGGTTGCATTTTTTTTTTCTCTCGCGATCGCTTCTCTCCCCCCCACCTTCCTCTCCCTCCCCACCCCCACCCATCCTTGGTAGTTTGTAGTCTCTTCCCCCCTCCTCCTTTTCTCCTCCTCCTGCTCTTCCCCCTCCCTAAACTCCCTCCCTCCGCCCGACTCTCCGCGCAGCCGTGGGATCTCGGAGGAGGGCGTCCATTAAGCCGCGTGTGACCATGTAAGGTAAACAGGGGGCTCATGAAGTCACTGAGGACCAATGGAGAGCGCAGAGCAGGGCCCAGGGCGGGGCTTGGGCCTGGCGGCGAGCGTGGATTGGCGCACTGTGGATCTCCCTGCTGCCTTACAAGGCGGTGCGAGACGAGCTATTTTTAGAGAGCTATATAAGGGGGCTGAGGCGGCCGCGCGGCTGCTCGGGAGCGCGAACGCGAGGGATGGGGAGGGCTGCGGTGACACTCGCGCTGGCTCCCGGGACGCCGAGGCTGCCGGGCTCGGGCCGGCTTCCGACCCTCGCCTTGGTGGCTGGCGGAGCTCCGGGCTTCCGGAGCCTGCGCCCCTCGGAGGGAAGGGGGTCGCGTGTCGCCGTTCTGGCGTGGTCGCGGCCAGTCGAGGTGAAAGTCCAGAATGCGGGGTTAGGATGCCTCCTGGAGGAGGAGCGGGGCTGGAGACCCGCGGAGAATCCCCCGGCCCGGGGCGGAATGACACGTCTCACTCCGCCTCCATCCTAGGCACGGGGGCGGGGAGCCGCGCGGGTGAGGCCGTGCAAGGATGGTCCTCGCTTACTAAAAAATAAACCGAAAAAGAAAAATGCACCAAAAGTCCCTTCACAAATTCCCCACAGGCTGCCAGGGCGCAGAGCAGAAGCGCCAGAGGAGGAAGTGCCATACAATGGCACAGAACAAAGGGGAGCAGCGCGGAGACAGCCGCTTGCGCCCGCCTCCCGCGCACTGAGCGCGTCCCCGCCCCGCTGCTCGCGCGCCCGTGCGCGCCGCCGCCGCCCTTTCCTTCGGACCCGGAGCTGGCTATGGGGCCGGGAGTCCGGCTCCCGGTTAGAGTTGACTGAAAGGGGACGTTTCGCTTGAGTACGTGTGAAAGAGAATGGAGGGAGCCCGGTGGACGTGGGGCGCAGGCGGGGGCCGGCAGCTTGCTAAGAGGCTTAAACGTGAGGCTCCCCACGTGGCTTCAGGAGAAGTATCTGACCAGAGGAGGAATCGTGTTGTATTCTGGAGCTGGCATATAGGGATCTGTAGACAGAGTACTGTGGTGATAACCCTGCTCAATGCACGTTGTTAGGGTGGACCAATTGTTTGCTTGACCTTAAATGGTTAGTATGGTTCAAGCTTCCTCAAAATGCACTGAGTCGAACTTCCACTTTTGGAATGATTGTCGAATTCAGCACTTACTCAGATATGAGAAACTGAGTTTTTGCTAAGGGATATTAAACAGGAATTACTGGGGATTGAGAAGTCTATTTACTTTTTGGTATATGAAATTCTGTTGGCCAGATCTACAGCTACATTGTGTAATTGATGCATTTACTGTGGTGTATATGCATGGAATGTTGCAAGGACCTTGGTGCATTTAGTATTTATACATATTAGTGGTGCTAGGTGATAAATGGTATAAAAAGGTTAAGTCATACATAAATAAAGTGATATTGTGATAGCACATATGCGTGTTAATGCCAGTATGAGAAGGCCACTCTGTCTCTCTTTGAAAAGTGGAATGTATCTTTCCCAGAAGTAGAAAACCACTTAAAGCCATCACATCCCAATTAATGCATTAACTTGATCATTATGGTCCTTGGTGCTGCCACTTACTAGCTGTGTGACTTTGAGCAACTTACTACTTCAGATCCTCTGCCTACCCATCTCAAATAGAAATAGTGGTATCTGTCTTGCCTGATTGTTATGAAGAGTCAAAATAAAGTTTGTAACTCAGATGCTGGCCATCATTACCTCCTGGCTTTAGCTAAGTAAACAAAATAGTATCTGAACTAATCAGACCCATGGGGGGACATACCACAGTCTTAGAGAAGAAGGGGAGGTAGAAGCCCCTTGCCAATTTGTAATAATGTTTCCCCCATGCGGTCCCCATTGTGTGTGGAGATGGAGAGGTGGCTATTGAGAAGCACTGGAGCAGAAGACGAGTTCATGGGGAAGTAAAGGGAAGGAGAGGAACTCAGATACAGGAAACTGGAGAGGCAAAAGGCAAGACCAAAGCATATAATGTGATGTTTGAGACTCAAGTGAGCTTAATTTTTGTTTTTGTATTACACTGTTACCAACTTTGAACAAAATATGACATACCTGTTAACTCGTAAATTTGAAAATTTTATAAATAATAGTAAATATTAAGCACTTTGAATATACTGGGCTGTATGGGCACATAAATGTTTTTTATGCAATGTCTTATTTCATCCTCATGACAACCCTGAGGTAGGTATTTTAATTATCTTCAACTTTACAGATGAAGATACCCAGTCTTGGAAGTATTAAGTTGGTCAAAGTCACACAACTAAGAAGCAATTGTGTGGGGCTCAAGTCTGGGCGCATCTGACTTTCAAGACTGCGTTGCATATGGGGCACTCTGTGTGGTAAAAGACAGAGTTTCTTGGTTTTAAGTCAAGATTTGTTTACAAAAATGGCTCGGGTGCGGAGAAGGAAGGGGGTCTTCCATTGAGGTTTTCCTGGTGTAAATATCAGCCATTCAATGGAGAAATTCAACAAAATTTTATAATGTAAATCCTGAAAACCTCACTATGACTTGTTTCAAAACTTTATAGAATATTTTAGAATTCATTCTCAGAGATTCGTGTAACAAGATGCTCTTAAAGGTGCATTTTCAATATTCATCATATTTACCTACTTTTTATAGCCTAGAGATTCTAGGTTCACATTGCAAAACACATGCAAAGAATCAATGTACAAAATAATCAACAAATAAAGGTCACAATGGAACTTTAGCAATTAAACACACCAAAAATAAACCGCACTGCTGTAATTGCTGCATACTGCATGCCTTCTCAGTACCCAGCATTTTACACATGTTCACGTCTGCTCTTCACCACAATCATGTGAGGGAGCTATTATTGCTTCACTTTCACAGATGAAGATACCAAAGTTCACAGAGGGCACATAATTTGCCCATTACCATATATTGGTTACGCGGCAGAAGCAGATTCAAATATAGGTCTGACTCCAAGTTGACTCCAAAGTCTGTGTCCTCTACACATGTTACTTTAAAAGACACTAATATTACTTTTAATAATATTACCCTTTGGAAGCGATCCTATAGAAAACATCTGTGAGTATATGTTACCTCCCCCACACAAGAATTAAGAAATGAGGATATTTTATGAACAAAATAGTAAAATTGTAATATGTAAATAGACACAATTGAGACATTGGACTGTTACTATTAGAGAAGTTCTCCATCAGTACAGGAAGTCCTTATTAGCCTGTGTGATTAGCATTAGTAAAGCCACCTTAAAGGAAATCTGCTTAAAACGGACCAAATTTCAGAGCAATTAGTGGAAAAAGGTTTGCTGGGGACTTTTTTTGAAAATAAAACTCAATATTATTAAAATATATTCTATCCTAATATTGAACAAAACTTTTGTTGTAAGTACAACTATGTTCTAATTATAGAATGAATAAGAAAGTTATTGTTGGCTTAATTTTTTCTACAAAAAGCGAAGCACCTTACAACATGCTTTATTTCATATTTGACTTTGACACTATAATGAAAAAGAGGGTCATTTTTGTAAAATGTTTGAGGGTTTCATCAGTTTACCCAAGGGTCTCAATTAATTCTTTAATATTCAAAGTAGTCTCTCCTTCTCCTCTAAAGTATCAATATAGTCGTCATCGCTGTTGACTTTACCTTCATTTGTTTGTTTAAGTCTATAGATTCTCATTTGCCAGTTGCTTTACCAACTTCACTCTCATCGACATCATGAAATCCTATACCTTTTCCCACATTTGCAATTTTACTTTGCAAGGAATAAAATATATTTGCATTATATTTAAATATTTACCACCATAGGGAGTCGGGGAAGGGAGCCTGGAGTTTAAAAGAGATGTATGAATGGGGGACTAATTTATAAGTGGTCATATCATTAATAAGTACTTTCACGTACTAATGACCTTTACTTCCTTTCACAGTCTTACTATAGTGGACGAAAGTGTGAACTTTGGGAGCATGCTTTGGTTCTATCAGAAAACAATGTCAGAGAAGGGGAGGTTGGTAAACAAGACTGTGAGAGACATGAATCTGGAAGAAAATATATGTGGCGATGTATACAATGACATACGTACATACATACAACTAGAGAGTGTTTAATAATTGAAGAAAAAGATGGCCGCTTCATCAGGGCTCTCGTGTCCTGGATAAAATATTCCTCGAGAATACACATCTTCTTTTGTTCTCATTCTGTACTCAGTTCATATTTTGGCTTCCCACTTGTTCTGCCTACAAGGAAAGAATGTGCTAGTTACAACCACAGGAGCCTGGTGGTCTTCGTGACAGTTCTGGTCATTATTGTCAACACAAAGAAATTTTAGTTATAATTGTGTTCCTTGTACATTTAGTTAGCGTAGGTCTCGCTCCCTGGGTGTGTTCAGTTTTGAGACTCTGACATATTGAGGTTTCTAGACATACGATGAAGGAAAAAAAGACCTCTTGGTCTTGGTGTTTGCACCAAAAGCTCTTGGCAGATAGCCTGCTGATCTCCAGAAAACATCTCAATCTTGCCATTGACTTTTCAGAATTCTATGGGAATGTTATAGTTTAATAAAAACATTTATTTTTAAATAAAATGTTAAAGCCAACCCTAAATGTTGAATTTTGCATCGTAGTGAGTCATACAAAAGGAGTTAAAGTGGGGGCCTGGGGTGCATTGCTGGTCATGGGCATGTTGCTCTGACTCAAGTAGTCTATTGCTTAACAAGATTTGACTTCCTATAAGGATAAAGGTAAAGAATTCAGCAAAAGTTCACTATCAGGAATGTCCTGCCCAGATCTTGGAATGTTGGACATTCAATGTCATTGTGACCCGTAGCGCATAATTCCATAATGCCTATGGAGATTAGTATCTGTAGTCACTTTTCCAACTTGAGCTACCAGCACTTAGAAAGTGCCAGTACCCTCTAATGAAGAACAAAATCATCATCTAAATCCAGTCATTAACATATATTGTGCCAGATATTCAGTCATTCAGCATGTATTGCACAAAGCATTTGGTCATGTAACATATGTTATGCAAGTGCATAGGTTGAAAATAGAATGATAAACATACAGTACCAGTGTCAGTAGTACTATACCTCTGAAGTGAGGAAAGGCATTCGACGTATCTAGTCCAAACTTCACAGATTCCCTGCTTCCTTCTGCAACATTTCTTCAAGGAGATGCCTAGTTTCTCAAATGATGGGCAAATCCCAGCAGTACGTATGTGTGTGTTATGTGCCATGGAGTCGGCTCTGACTCCTGGTGACCCTATGAATGAGTGATATCCACAATGTCCTGTCCACAGCAGCCCTACTTAGCTCCTATAAACTCATGCTTATGGCTTCTTTCATGGAGTCAATCCATCTCATATTTGTGTGCTCCTTTCCTGCTGTCTGTTTTTCTCAGCTTGATTGTCTTTCCCAATGAACTCTGCCTTCTCATGATGTGCCCATAGTAGGACAGCTTCAGTTTTGTCAGTTTTGCCTCCAGTGATGTTTCAGGCTTAATTTGCTCTAGGACCCAATAAACTGCTACAACTGAGCCTAGCTGGCTAATTTTCTCCATCTAAGAATAGCATCATAAGCTAGCTATTCAGGGAGTTCTGGACAAAGATTTTGGGAAAGAGGCTAGTAGAAAATGAGAAAAGACTTAAATAATAAAAAGAATTCCTTTGGCTATGAAATGATAGAAATGCCAAGATAGTTGTGAAGCTAGTGAAAAATTAAGTTGCTAATGTTTGGGGGATTATCACCCTTTGCAGTGTGTGAGGCATAGTTTGTAGGATTGTGTGATGTTTCATCTGTAGCATCTTTTTCTTGTGACATGTTGAATACAGCACAGCATTACTATTAATGCATTAAGTATCACTGTCAATGTCTTATCAGAATATTATTTTTCTTTTAAACATGGTACATAGTTAATGGGATTTAACAGCAGAATGCATCTCAGATTTTATAATGGAAATCAATGGGAGAATAAGATTGATTTGATAGAAAATCTCTGCACTTCAAACTTTGCTGACAGTGACCATTCTTTAAGTGAAGGATACGTATTCCACAAGTGCCCAATGATGAGTTTTTATGTGTATGATAGATCTGGGTAGTTTGGAAGACTTATAATGTCAGCAGCAGTTTTTTGCTGATCAGTTGCTCATTTGAATTTCACTGAATTTTCTTTACCCAAAGGATGCTTATGTGAAAGCTTAGAAGAGTCAGCTGAGTCAGTTATTAATACTGGTTACTGTTCTTCTCAAGAGTAAGGGAGACCAACTTTCCCTTTATGCAATCTAAATGCAGAAAAAATGCTTCAGCGTCCACCTCAGAATACTTCAAAACTCTCTTCCAGCTCTCATCTCTCCCTACTGCTTTGCAATGCTCAAAAATTGTTCTAAGTGAATGTAGTCATGTTTTACACAGGGTTGTTTCATTTTGGCTACTATCAAGCTGGGCCCCGCATGCTCTTCTGCTTTACTTCAGTGTTGGTCATTACCTGGGAAACTAGGGAAATCCCATATGATGAAGGCCAAAAGGCAATATAACTCAGAGAGGCTCCCTCCCTCCACCCTGTTTGTTCAAATGTAAAATTCTACCCAGCTCTCTCTGTGCCACAAATGAATCTGTTCTTGCTTTTCTGCAATATTGATTCTTGATCTTTGAGAGGTCTATGTTAAACCCATACCTATATCACTTTTACTCTTTCCACATATTTATGTGTATCATCTTCCTTTTGAGATTATAAATTCATAGGGAACATTTGTTTGACCACTCTATAGGGAATCTAATATCTTTTATGGTACACATAAACTTTTATTAAACCAACTTAAAAAAGAGCAAACAAAATATTTTTAGTAAAATTTAAAAATAATATTACTCTTTTTTCAGTATTGTCTGGACATGGTATTGTTTGTGTTGGCTCCTATTAGGTTGGCCTGAACAAGAGAAAAAAACAGTATTATCTCAAATGATGTCAAATGTGATTGAAGGAAAATAGAAAATCTAAGGCCCCTAGCAAAAATCTCTGTAATTAAAATTGCCAAATTCTACATAAAGTATATGAGAGACATTGCCTTGTCAAAGAACTCACTTTACAGAATGATTAAGAGATAATATATTTTTAAAAATAAAATACTTCTCAGTCTGTCGGGAAACAGCCACTGTTAACATTTGTTACATTTTAAGAGACTGTAATCTTGAATATTGTAACATTTCACAAAGTGATGTAATAACAGACTTTTCTGGGAACTAGTAACAACATTAGCAAAAAGAAAGCTGGAGAACAAAAATTTGTTAAAATGAGTTTATCTAATGCTGTCCTGGGGTAAAGGATGTCTTGATGCTAAAATAACAGGATAGAAAGAGATCTACTTTAGTAGCTTGAAAGTATTTGGCAAACTTGAATTTCTCCTTTCTGATTTGTCTTTACCATAGCAACCTTCTGATCTGTAATTTCATCTTCTGAGGGCACTTATTTGTATGAGATTGGCCTTTGTAAACATGTGTACCAATTTTTATTTATTTACACACTTGTTTCTTATTCTAGTTCCAGAGGGAAAGTATGAATAAAGACAATAAAATACAGGAATGATAATACAGAAAACTATTAGCATTTAATACAAGACAGAAGTCAAGTATGAAAGGTAAGGGAAGAAGAAATATCATTATCGTTCCAGCTGTGTCTCTCATCAAACACTGATCAAGCTATGTTATTACTTATAAATTAGTTTCTTGTAAATTTGCTTCATGTGAACCAATACTCCTGGAACACAGAATCTCACCTTTGTGAACTTAATCATTTTATTTTTAAACTGGCAAAACTTAGCTTCATTTTTCTCGGTTCTGGCGGCCCCACTAAGATATGCCCAGGTCGTCTCATTTAAAGCTATATAATTTCATATACTCAACTCAACAATTTTTGAGCACCTATTCTGTCAAGCAGTGGGTTGGGGACAGGGGCTATAAGAATAAATGAGATATGATTCTTGCCCTTCTGGAACTGACATGTTAACTGAAAAGAGATTTAAATAAAAGGTAATATGGTAATATGGCAGACTAGATTATTGGAACAGACTCCCTCTATATAAAAAAACCAAAATGCTAGGATATAAGCATTGATGAGCTGACAATATAATAAGAATGATTGGGCTAAAATATAAGTGAAAGCGAGATTCAGCATTGTTTCTGGCAGTGAGCATTGTTAAACTCAATATTCCCAGCATTGGCTGTATATCGGAAAGAGTTTTAAAAATGCCATTGGGTGACATGCGCTTCCAGCAAAGGTGCTAGCAGATGCTGGATGAATCTTACCTTCACCCGGAGAACTAGAAAATCTAGACAAAATATAAAAACTTCATGAAGAAAGTATTGAAGAAGTAATGATTCAGCAAGAACTTGCCAAGCCTAGATCCTGGAGAAAAAGGAAGCCCAAAGAAATAAGCCAAAAAATTAGCATGATTTTTTTCCCACCGAAGTAATTACCAAAGAAAAAGCTGAGAGGCTATGAAGATGATCAGCAAACACAGCTGAAATGGAAGATAAGCAAAGTTTTCAGTAATTCAAAGGCTGGGGTATAAATATTGGAGTTTAGAGTCCACCAGGCAGTTGAAGGAGGGAAAGTGTGGAGAGCAGAAAGAGACTATGCCTTCCTTACCAGGACTGAAATCTGACTTTGAGATACTGCAATACCAGATTAGAGTAGGTTGATCTGTCCTTAGTCACACTGCCTTCAAAAGAAAAGAGTAAATCCTCTCTGTAAAAAGATAATCCAGAACCTTGAACCAACTCTACAATGTCCAACACCCATTTAAAAACAAATAGGCATAAAAAAGGTAAAACTTCCCCCAAACCAAAATTAAAAAACAAACAAACAAACATAATAGAAAGAGACCCATAAGAAATCTATATATTGTTGTTATCAGACATACACTTTAAAATAACTATCACTAGTATAATCAGGAAATTCAATGACAAGATGGAGACTTTCAGCATAAAACTAGAGATTATAATAAAAGAGTAAAATTAAAATGTGAAACTAGAAATTACAACTGAAAATAAAAATGTAATGGAACAGTTTGTGATGGTTAATTTTATGTGTCAACTTGACTGGATCACATGGCACCCAGATATTAGCTAACTGTTATTTCTGGGTGTGTCTGTGAGAGTATTTCAAGATAAAATTAGCACTTGAATCAGTGGACTCAGTAAAGTAGTTTTGTCCTCCTCATGGTGGATGGCATCATCTAATCCCTTGAAGGCCTGCAGAGAAGAAAAAGATGGGAAAAGGAAGAATTTGGTCCTTCTTGCCTGATTGCTTGAGCTGGGACATCAGTTTTCTCCTGGCCTACACACTCCTCGTTCTTAGGCCCTCAGACCCAGCCTGGAATCTACAACATTGTCTCTCCTGGTTTTCAGGGCCTCAGGCTTGGACGGAATCACACCACTTGCTTTCCTGGGGCTCCAGCTTGCCCATCGTGGGAGTTCACAGCCTCTCTAATTGCATGAGCCAATTCCTTAAAATAAATCTCTTCATATATTCACATATAGCTCCATATCCTATTGATCCCGTTTCTCTAGAGAACCCTGACTAACAATAGTTTAACAATAGATTAGACACAGATGAAGGGAGAATTAGAAGTTGGTTAGAAGAAAATATTCAAGCAAAAGCATGGGGATGCAAATGGGACAAGATGAAATGTTCTCTTGTGTATATAATTGGATTCCATAAAAGAAAAAAGGGAGAATAGGACAGAAGCAATATTTGAAGGGATAATGACTGAGATTTTCCAAAACTGAGTAAAAGATCAAAAGTCATAGACTACAAAGAGCTATAAGTTCCCAAAATGGATAAATACAACAAACTTTTTTCTAAGCAATTCATGGAAAATTGCTGACAACCAAAGAGAAAAGCTGAAAAGCATTTAAGGTAAGAGATATTTTACCTTCAAGAGTACAAGACTAAGACTGAATTCTTCATTTTCAGCAGGAACATTGGAAGCAGAAGACAATGGAATGACATTCAAAGTGCTGAAAGAAAATAACTTCCCATTTAGATGTCTGTACCCAGTGAAAATGTTTTCAAAAACTGTTGGGAGCAGATCCACTCTAGAGTAATACTAAGGAGAGTTCATCAGTCAGAAGGATAATGGCACTAGAGAAGCTGGCGGCAGGGGGCGGGGGGAATAAATATAAATATTGATTCTATAAAGCAATAATAATAAGGTGAATGAGGTTTTAAATTATGGAATTAAAATAGCACAAAAGTAGGGAAGTAAATGGACTTGAAATATTCTAATGCCCTCGAATTCTTCCACGGCATGGAAAAATTACAATTGTATATTAGACCTCGAAAAATCAAAGAGCAATGTTGTAATATCTAAGGTAAGTCATTTAAGAATATTAAATAAGAAGCTAATAAAGGGGGAGGAATAAAATTGTTAGTCTAGTAAAGGATGTCTACCTAATTGTCAAATATAAAATATGGCGCTTATAGTCTATAGAAAACGTATTTTCCACTGCATGTAGAACATTTAGCAAAATACCAAATTAGAGTATATATAGTAGCAGTGACCCCTGAGAGCTTGTTAGAAATGCAGAAAGGCAAGCCACACCCTCGACCTACTGAACTGCAATATACAGTTTAAAAAAATCCCCAGGCGATTTGTGTGCACGTAAAGTTTGAGAAGCATTCTTTTGGCCAAGGGCTCATGATCTCTTTCTTAACTTATTTTAAAGCCTAGAGCCAATTCCATCTGGCCGCACCCACCTACCTGACTGCTATTTACTCTGAGATAATGGGGTTATTTCCTGTGGTGTCACTTCCACTTCATCAATTAGTAGTTCTTCTTGGTAAGAATTAGATTTAGAGGAACTGCTGTTCCCCCTTCACTTCCTCTAACTTCTAAGAGAAGTCTATTTGGTTCCAACTTTCCTTCATTCCCAAATCATAAAAGCGGAAATATTTCCTGTTTCATTATCCTTTTACATCTGAATAGACTATCATATTTTCAAAGGTACTTTCATATCTGCTATTTTACTTGGTTAGTCCTGACAACAGTTCAATGATGTATCTTGCATCAAAATGCTAGGAGCTTTGGGGTGGCTTCACAGTGTAGTTGTTAGCACGTCTGCTTTACACATAAAAGGTCCTGGGTTCCTGCCCCAGGTGGGGTCACAGACCATACCCCAGGTGCGCTGGGCCCCCCAGGTGTTCTGGGCCGGGTACACGCTGCTAGCTACGAGCACATGAAAGGAGACACCCCACTTTCAGAGATCCAGTTCTTAAGGGGAGACAGCAACATCCGTAGGTCAGGGGTCGGGGCGGGGGAGAGGAATTAAAGAGGGGGGAAAAATGCTGAGAGCTTAGATTAATATTCCCATTTGTCAGATAAAAAAGTTGAGGCTTAGAGGTTAAAGCAACCTGTGCAAAACCATAAAGCAAGTAGTGGCAATATCACTGCTAGTATCCAGACCCCTTGAATTCTTTCCACTGCATAACTTTATCTCCAAAGTATTATGTCAAATCTCTGTGTGGTATTAGAGGGCGAGTTACCCATCCTGGCACCACTTACCAACCATAAACGCTTTCTCCCCATGTGAAAAATGCTCTTGGTTATCTACTTAATATCCAATATCCTTTTTAAATTTGCTACTAGAATCCTAATGCTTTGGTTGAAATATGTTCAGCTACATATATACTTGCCCAGCCTCCAGTTAGGGGTGGCCAGAGGCACAGTCCTGGCCAATAAAATATAAATAGAAATCTTGCGGGATGTATTAGTTTGCTAGGGCTGCTGTGACAAAGTATCACAAATCAGGTAGCTTAAACAACAGAAATATATCTATCTGTCTCACAGCTCTGGAGGCTAAAAGTCTGAAATCAAAATGTTGGCAAGGTTGTTTCTTGCCGAGGGCTATGAAAGAAGGATCTGTCTCAGGTATCTCTCCTTGGCTTATAGGTGGCTCTCTTCCTGGTCACATGGCTTTCACCCTATTTGCATGTCTCTGGGTTCAAATTTCCCTTTTTCATAAAGACATCAGACATATTGGGTTAGGACCCATCCTAATGACTTCATTTTAACTTAGCTACCTCTGTAAAGACTCTATCTCCAAATAAGTTCACATTCTGAGGTACTGGGGGTTAGGAGCCCAACATATTTGGTGGGGGGAATACAATGGGCGGTAATACCAGGATGAGTGGTCACAACATGGGGGGAATGTGAGTTTCTGGAGAAGCTTTTGCTTTCCTCATGAAAGGAGAGAGCCACTGTATACCATCCTTCCACTGTCCCTCCCTTCTGCCTTCTATACTGTCTTAGTAGCTGGAGATGCTGGGTCTTCTTGAGATTATGAGGGAAAGACCAAGAGAACTAAGGAGTTGAACCAACATTAGGAACTACCTGACTCTTCATAGCTTGTTACATGAGAAAAATTTACCCTATGCCAAAAGTCCCATAGTTGGATTTCTTGTTCCTTTTAGCCAAACACATTCTTAATGTATCACCATTTTCAAAAATTAAAAAAAAAAATGAAAACCTGGCTTTACAGGATTCTATTAAAGTATACCAGTTAACCTAGGGTAAAAGTGCTAGTTATCATCAGGCTACATATATACATGATTTAGAATGAGAATGGTAGAGAATGGTGTTGGATGAATTAAATAATGACATTTTGAAAATAACTTCTAAGAAAATATGTATGTTGGAGGCTGTCTACCAACTGCCATCACACTCCACTTTGTTACTAGTTCTTGAAGGTGACTGGTGTCTTCCGGCCCCCAATGCTGTTCTTGACAAACCAATAAAAAGGGTCCTGTTGCTATTCCTAGCATTTATATTGAGACTCCGGGGCGAGCAAATGAAGTCATGACTTGTTACGCTCAACAGTGGAAATTTTAGCAAGTCCCTCCGTGTACTTTTTGACAACTAAACATGAGATCATCTCTGCAGTTTAAATTTATAGTCTTAAGTGCACCTCCGTTCCCTTTCACATACCCCATGTCCCGCAATGATCTCTTTTGGAATTCTTTGAGAAGCCCAAGTCTAACAACAGGTGGCTGTTGTGTCTCCAGATACTGTGAGTGTGAAAGAAAGCCAATGAGCCAGGCAGGATGTCCTCCAGACAGGATAGGGACTAAGGTAAGGCAGGAGAGACATCTTCGGAACGAAACGTAAGGAGGTTCTCGCTCTCATCTCCCTGCAGTGTAGGGCTCAGCATTTGCAGTACCTGAGGCTGCCACTTCGCCTTCACCCTGGGCGCTTCTCCTGCCTCCCAGGGAGAATGATCTCTAATGATACTCTCATCACCTTGAATTTTTTCCAATTGCTACATGTCTACTTCTTTATGAATTTCACTTGAATACTTTAACCATAATCCTAATAAGAACACATTAACAGAAAAAGAGAATTTTCTTTTCCTTATAGCCAGGTGTTTAATTTTTACAGTGATAACTCTAAATGAGTGAATATCTATATACTCAAACTGTGTAGAAATTTTACACATATATATATATAATACTCATTAAGAAACTCTGCAACCGAGGCATCCATATCTCACTTTGTAGATGAGACCAAGATAGATTATTGTCTGGCCTCCAGCCCCACAGAAGACAGGGCCACCTAGAGGAGTCCATCTCACTCCAAGTCTACACTGGCTGCCTGCATCCTGCTCTCTCTTCAGGTCTCAAAATCCCTGCTTTTAAAGCTTTTCTTATTTTAATTTCCTATTTCACCACAAATTCTACCTCTTTATCTCCTGCTCAGATCTTTGTTATTTAACTAAAAGATTTTATCATCTTTGCTTTGCTTTTGCGGTTTCTTTCTCTTTTCCAGCTTAAAAAAAAAAAATCATTGAGTTTCAGAGTAGATCAGTATGTCAAGTTTTCTCAAAACATTCTTTAAAGCCATTTCTAACTTAAATGCCTAGAGGGCAGTTAAATCGGGCCACTAGGTAAGAAAGCAGGACGGCTCTACACACTTAGAGAAGATGAGGAGGGAGAAAATGGAAAGGAAAAATCTTATTAGGTTTTGTAGGTCAGGGAAATCCTTTCTAGCCTGGATTTTTAAAGCTTCTGAATTTTAATTGAAAGTATTTCTCCAGGGTATTTACTTTAACATGACTGTGCACTCTCAAAAAAATATTCCCTATCCATATTAGAAAAATATTACAAATTCCAGGAAGACAAGATTGCATTAGAAGGAAGAATTTGATGATATGCCCTTTCTGCTTTGGACAGTAACCGTGAAATTGCTGGCAACCATGAAAGCTGCCAGACTTCTACTGAGCTTCTATCTCTGCTGAGAAAAACCTAATGCTCGTGGGTATGACACATAACTATATGTACCTACTAGGAATCACCATTAATGCTATTTAAAAAGTGAGCAATATTTCTTTCAAGATTTATAACCATTCACACCAGAAAATAACCCCAGATTAGACAGTAAAAAGATTGGTTTTAACATATTTGGGGGTTATTGTTAGAAAGGTATAAAAATTAATGAACAAAACTTGAAGTTACTCTGATTTCCAGTTTTGGCCTCAATTGCAAAATATTGCTTATTCTTGGTACAGTTCACACACTCACACACACACACTCCAAAAGATAGAAATTCTCAATCTTTTTCTTATAGAAAAGGCAAAATTAATTGATAGCTAAGTGTCATTACTTTTTCTTAATTCGTGTGTACATCTTTGCCCAAACCAGAAATTATTCTTTCTGTACATAGATGTAATACTATAATTATAACTGTCATTATTAGTAATAATGTAGATTATAATAATACACTTGTTTAAATAGCACTTTTTGTCTTTCTGCCTGTGTGCGTGTGTGTGTGTGTGTGTGTGTGTGTGTGTGTGTGTATTACATTATATCTTCCCATCTTCATTATGTTCCTATAAAGAAGGTCACTTATTTCTGATTTAGAGATGGAAAAATCAGGGCACAGCAAAGGAAGATGACAAAACGTGAGCTCATGAAAGATTGGTCCATCGACTTGCTTCGAATTATTTAGCTCTCTTTAAAGATGGAAAATGGAGTATAATACATAAGAAAGAGTTTTCAATTGAAAGAGTACTTCATCATTAGAACATGTTTCCAAATTAGCAATCTTCCTTTCCAAGCGCCTGCAAACGTAGTACAGAAGTTGAGTACTTTGAATGGTTTCGAAGCTGACCCACCTGAGCCAGAATGTTAACTGGACAGCCTTTTAAGGTCTCTGAGTGAATTCTTGTGAAGTTATGACTAAGTGGTCATGCCTTGACTGCTTCACCCACTTCTTACTCACATTTTCCCCACACTTTGCTGGTGAGGAATCACTTGGGCCCCGCCCTGGAAACATATTTTCCCACGGAATTTCAGAGCCTTCGCTGCAACTCTGTTGCAACATCCTCACTTGACCCTGTGCTCCCTGCTGTGTCTCTTCCAAAGGACCCCAAGCTAGAAGTGGTCTCAGTGCTGACGAAGGATACTCAGTCCATCCGTCAGCCATCCGTTCCCATCTTCTGTTTTGGTAGAGGTGGCACTTCTCTCCAGGTTGCTACCTGATTCATAGAAGCCACACACCCCCCCTTCTCCAGCTCTGGTTCTGTTCTGCAATTCTTGGGGATCTTGGCAGCCACAGGAGGCTCAGAGATAATAGTATATGGGCATAGCCATAACCTCCACTGGCAGCATTTAGAATATAGGATGATTCAGCCCAGCCATGAAATGAGAAGGTGGATGGGTATGGAGATGGAAGGGCAACAACCACCACTGTCTGCAACCTGTGAGATGACTAATCTCACACGTTAGCAGTGGCACAAATCAATTGAATACGCAGGCTATCTGGGTTCTAATTCTAACTTAGGTACTATCTTTGCCTAATTTTTTACCTTTAGACTTAACAACTTTTTTTTTTGGTAAACAACTATGCATCAGGCACACATTCCCTACTTTATATATAGTATTTCTATCATACAGTTATTGATTTTTGGTCATCTAGTATCCCGAACTGACTGCTTTAGTAACCCTATTCCGATTTTCCTCTGAAAACTACTTCTTCTCCAGTCACAGCCCAAGAGTTTCAGAATGAAGTTGATCCCTTTTCAGCTCCAGGGGTGAAGCATGAAAACTAAGTTGGACCCATCCACATTTCATACATCCTTAAACTGTGAGGATGTTTCAGGGGTGGGCAGCCAATCAGAGTGAATCTCAGAAATTCCCTAGAGGCTATTTGACGAGACTTGCTCTACCTTATTGATCTGAATATTGGGGGTGTCATGCTAGGAGCCTAAAGCCACAGAGACACACCATGTAGAACCTAAGAATGGGCTAGCCCAGAGGAAGTAAGGGCACAGAACCAGGAAATGGATCCTGGCAGCCCTGTTGAGGACTGAATCACACCGACCTGAAGTTATACCTATTCCTACACTATTAGTAATAAAATCCCTTTCTAGCTTAAGCTAGTTCGAGTTGGGTCCTCTGTCACAATTTTAATAAAAAATCCACTAACTAGACACTATCTCATTTTTACTCACTGCTTAAATTTGCATAAAAATTGGCTGCACTCATACACTGCATTGTTGTGAAGAGCAAATGAGATAATGCATAAAAGGGAAATTTTAAGAGTATAAACAGAAATATGAAAGATTGTTGCTATTCTACCATAAAGGTAAGCCCCTCTTGCTATTTCCTCTCTTCAATCATGATATTTAAAATCTGATTCCTGTGAAAAAATGGTTCAAACTGTGATTTATAAAAGACCCAGCTCATTAAAGTTTTCCTGGCTGGATTTCTCTTTCATTCCTTTTGGAATTGAGCTAAATAGAACATAATACCAAGTGAACAAGCCTCTTACCTTAAATTCTTGCCATTCTCTGACATCCCACCTCTTGACATCAAGTTCTATCAAATAATACCTTAATGTTCGTTTAGTCCATTCATTGCTTGACACATCTATTGCCACTATCTTAAACAAGATTCTCACTATTTCTTATGTGAATTGCTGAAATTAGATTGTGGTATTAGATTGAGGAAGAAAACACAGGAGGAGTTTTAGGTTTTGTTGGAATATTGGTTATATATTTGGGGCATGACCCCCAAACTTCATGGCCCAATAAAACAACAAACATTTATTTCATAGTTTCTGTGGCATGAGTTTCAAGAGTGGCTTAGTTAGATGATTCTGAGTCAGGGTCTCTCATGAGGTTACAGTCAAGATGTTGGTGAGGGCTGCAGTCATATGAAGGCTTGACCAGGGCTGAAGATCTGCTTCTGGTCTGGCTTACTTACATTCCTCGCAAGTTAGTTCTGGTTGTTGGTAGGAGGTGTCTTCCAGGCCACAATCTTCTCCATAGGGCTATTGAGTGTCCTCATGATGAATGCAGGCTTCTCCTAGGGCAAATGATCCAAGAGAAAGCATAAGAAAATCCACAGTATATTTGATAACTAAGTCTCGGAAAGCACTCTTCATTTCTACAATGTTCTTTTGGTTGCTCGGGTCAACCCTATCTAATGGGGAAGGGGTACACGAGGGTGCAAAAACCAGGAGGCAGGGATCATGGGGCCTGGCTACCACTATTAGGGACAATGAAAATAAACTTCAGTTTGGGGTGTTCGGTTTTGAACTTAAAGTACTTATGTAATATCAAGGTGGAGATGGACAGGAGAGCACCGGATTTATGGGTTGTGTTTCAGAAGAGGCATGTGCACTGGGAGTCATCAGTATGAAGATGGCAGCTGAAGACATGGCAGTGAATAAGATCACCCAGAAAGGGTGAGAAGACCACAAAGAACTGAATCACCAATGTCAGGATGGATGGAGAAAGAGGAGACTGGACAGAAGACTGCAAAAAAATCAACTAGAGAGGAGGAAGGAAAGCCAAGATAGAGCAATATCAAAACCACAGGAGCTTCAAGGAAGAAAAATCTCTCTAACTTCCCATCGAACGCTAAAATTCTATGATCCCAGTTATAGTTGTACTGATATAGGGTTTTGCTAAGAGAATTACATAATTGAAATAGAACAAGAAAAATCTAAAGGTCTTTGGGAGTCAATGCCTAACAGATTAGTTAAATTTCTCATTATCTTTGTGAATACAAAACGAAGAATTCTTTTGTTTCATTTTTGATGGAGGTAATGGATTGTTTGTTTTGCTTTACAAGTTGAATATTTTCTTTCTCTATACATTCTGTCCATAGGTTTCCTGAAATTATTTCCTGGTCATTAAAAGAATGCTCATTTTTATCTGGAATACCAAACTTGGTTATCGATTTCTTGTATTCTCCTATCTCTGGAAGCAGCAATCATTACATTATATTTTCTACAATTTTGAGGGATCTGGAATCTCTAGACCACCTTCGTGGTCTATGACATCATAGTGTATCACAGTTTGTAAAAATTCTGTCAGGCTCATGATTTTGGGTTGATTGGTTGGTGCTTTAGTCATCTGTAGTCACAAGAATAAATCTTTAGGAAACATACTTTTAATAAAAATATGACCTAGCAATGAATACATTATTTTATTTGTTTTGCTTTTGAAAGACTTCAGGTTGGATCTGCATGGTTTAGAGATTTGTTTTGTTTTGTTTAGGACTATTTTAGTAAACCTATGATCTATTTATCCTGCACCTGATCAAATATATTTGCTCTGACCCATTTCATAGGTACCTGTTTACTTTCCAGCGAGAAAAAGTGCTTGGTCAGCCAAAGAAAATAGTGCAAATGTTAGCAAGAGAATCTTGTGACAGCTTAGCAAACCACTTGTATTTTGACTCTTTTCTCTATATTCTGAAGAGTTCAAGTTCAGGTCCCTTCAAGGGGAATTGAATCAGGAGGAAAATAAACTAAATTTATGTTACCATATAAATTGAATTGTTTCCATGAAAATGAAACCTACAAATAGGATTAAAACTTGCATTCCTAAATACCTCATAAGAGTAATTGATAGTACTTATGTCCCCAATTTTCTTTTCTCTCCTTCTCTCATTACAGAAAAGGCACAGGAAACATTTCATTCATTTCTGGACTATAGCCACCTCTGGCATAGAAAGCAATAGACTTTATTTAACAGCTACACAATAAAGCATTTCACAATAGTGTATAAAGACAGTCCTGGCCAAAAAAAGCTACGGTCCAGTATGAATTTAGCTGTAGCTTAGCTGAGATGCTGTTGGGTTGGCTGTGCAGCCATCACCTTAGGGAATGCCACTATTTATGGGTTGAATTGTGTCCCCACTAAATTCATATATTAAAGTCCTAACTCCTAGTATCTCATAATGACTGTATTTGAAGAGAGCGTCTTTAAAGAGGTAAGTGAAAGTTAAAATGAAGTCACCAGGGTGAATCCTAATCCCATATGACTGATCTGTCCTTATATATGTCTTTATAATATCGTGTCTTTATAAGAAGAGGAGGTTAGAACACAGACACACACAGATGAAAGAAAGACTATGTGAAGACACAGGGAGAAAGTGACCATCTACAAGCTTTTCAGAAGAAAGCAACCATACTGACACCTTAATCTCAGACCTCTAGCCTCCGAAAGTTTGAGAAAAATTAATTTATGTTGTTTAAGCCACTCAGTCTTTGGTACCTTGTATGGCAGCCTTAGCAAACTACTACAGCACAGTGTTAGGCATAAGTATCTCTGCAGCCTGGATTTATTAGGCGATTGCATCTCTGAATCCCAGAAACACAAGGCATAATGGGCAGTATGGTTCTCCCATTTTTGCTCTGTCCGCTGATCAACCCCTCTTCTCCAGAGTCTCACCTCAGTTCACTCTTGGCTTTAGTTGGTTTTTAATCACATGTAACACAGTACAATCTAACCTATCTCCAATAATAAGTAGGTAGAGAGCTACATTACTTTCTGCACATGCACACGCACATGCAAACATACTTTCTGTGTTAATAACTAATAAATATTCTAGTAAGCGTTCTAATGGCCAACAAGAGGCAAATTCTTAGCAAGCTGAGGTACTCTTGTAACTGAGTTACATGGGAGAAATTCAGAGTCCATTTATGTTGTTCCCCTTCATCATATATTAAGACACAGGGATTTAATATGAATCTGTCACGTATAGTGAAAAGCTTCTCCTAGACTTCTTTTTTTTCTTTCTTAATTTAATTCAGAACATATATTTGGGAAAATACCCACAAACATGAATTAAACATAGGAAATGGAGACCATTAACATATGAACTAAGTGCAATAAAACAATTTTTTAATCGGAATTAAATTACCCCAGTTAATGTAGAATGTTTATGAAATTTTTGCTCTTTAGGGCAATAGTGTTCTCTCTGGACCTCCAACTTCTCTAGAAGGGAGCGGGCAGGAAGAGAGGGGAGAACAGCTTTATCTTACAAATGGAGGGACAAAAGGCTCAAAGAAAGACTGGCTCTGCATTCACCATTTAATCCCAGGGTCTCTAAGTCTTGACTGGGCACTCCTACCTCGAAGAAAATTTTAAGCATGCACCCTGAAAATATATCCTTTTATTCATTTCTTTGTAAATGATACACTTGTACTGTTGCAGTAATATATACATTACAAAGCATACACTGAAAATACAGATTTTGTAAGAATGGACTTAAAATTTGCTTCTCATGGATTATCCTCTGTTCTCTCTGCTTTGGAAACCACTGAATTATTGAGTGGGGTGTGGGAGTGGGGTGCAGCTTCTTGGGCTCCCTTCAACACATCTGTTTGATCATCCTGCCTCTCTCCAGTTCTGAAAAGTAATTTTGTGCGTGCAAAGAAGCACATGCCGTGCACTGCTTGTACTCGGGGCCACAATACCATCTCCCTAGAAACTCCCTGAAGATCACACATTAAACACAAACATATTGACTTTTTTTTTCTTTTGGCTAGGCAGTACCTATCCCCATGGTACCATTGGCCCAAAGACTCAAGATGAACTGGAATTACACTCTAAGGTATGGGCATCTGTTGCACTTAAATATAATAGTAGAAAATAATAAAAGGATGAGAATGAGTTCAGCATTAAATCTTTTGGTCTCCATACCTTCTTGTAAGTGAACATAAATGTGTGGGGTAAACTAAAGCAAAAGTCTTCTCCTGTAACCGATATCTGGGAGCATTTACTTTAAGTTCAGTAACTCTTTTTGTTTCATTTCAGTTTATTTTTATTTGTATTAAAGTTGAGTTAAATTAAAATCAATTCTTACATTCAAAATAGTGTATAACATGACCCAGTATTATAAAAACATTTCTATTTATCTGTTCTCTCTTAAAGTAGCTTTACCTGAGCAATCATTGATTTCTGGATTGTGGGATTTAGTTTGATTTTTCTCTGCTTCTTTGCTTTGTTTAGTTTTTACTTTCTGTCTTTACTCTTCTGTATTGTCTAAAACATCTTTGTAATATGAAAATATATATCATAGAAACTATAATGTTCTTTTAAATGAAAAAAGTCAGATATTCACATATAAATGAATAAATAAATCTGAAAAATTGGTCACGTCCAAAGTTGAAAGGAGACTTTGCAGATCAGAGCAAAGCTGAAGATATTGTTTTTGGGGGGGATTTAACTGCATATGCTCTCTCTGTAGAAATGAAAGCATGGTCAGCTCGAGACCACCCTCATCCCCCATGTGGAGACATGTCTGCACTTTCTTGCATTGTCTGCCTCATGATTGACAGTACCCCCAGCTGCAAGATTACTTGCTAGACTTGCAAGATACTCCCGGAACCCTAAAACTAACTTTTGCTTTATATTCAGCTGATTGATGAAAAGCCCCCAAACCAAGAGACCTGAACTATAAAGCTGAATGATATTTCAGAAATAACATCATAATGTGATCCCTGTAATTTTCTAGCGGAGGAAGTCACAGCCCAGAGAGATGCATCATCTTGCTCAAGGTGACCAATATGTTCAGGATGGAGCCTGGGCTGTAACCCTGTCCTCTGGCTTCAAGTTCAACAACAGCAACTATGTTGAGTCCAGGCTTAGCACATTTCAGGTTCTCATTTTATTTGTCCTGACTTATTAGTTCCATTATGGCTTTATTATTGTTGCAATATCGTTGTAAGGAGTCTCAAACCATTTGTGGCAAGAGGTGGAGGACTAAAGTTCAGGGCAGTTCTCCTAACCCTCAATGCAGTGTTCTTTCCAAGGAGAGTAGCATGTCAGAAGCCCGGGGCTCACTGTTACTTCATGGTTGTTGACAAATCTGCTGTGTCTCCAGGACCATGAATTTGTGGTAGTGAGCAGCGCGTTGTGCACATGTATAGGCTTCCTTCCTAACTTGAAATTCTTTGAGAATGATTTTTTCAAGTGCTTTTGCAGGTAAAAATAGAGGCGATTCAAGTATCTTTTCAATAACTTATTTCAAAGGTGAGAGTAGAAATCCTTGTTAGAAACCATGACAATTTGGAGCTTTGAAAAACATAAAATAAACATCTATTTGGGGGAGGGAAATTTATGTAAAGTACTTTTGTACTTAAGTAAGAACTCAGAGATAAAAGCTAAAAAAAGAAACTTGTAAAGATGGTCTGAGAAAACATCAGTAGATACGATAGTAGAGGATGCTTAGAAGGTGAGAGAGATTCTCTTCTGGGAAATACTCTTGATCAGCTATTTCTGACATCACTGTACTTTCCATGGAAATATACTGTGATATCAGAAAGTCATGGAGATGGAAAATCACAAGGTCTTCGACTGACTAGAGAATCAACAATAAAATTTGTAAAACATATTTATCTATATAACACTAGTGATGGAAGAATGGGGACAAAAAATCCATTGACTATTTCTGACCCTGAAAACACAACTAATTATCAATAACACCAAAAGGAACAATAAATTGAGCTTCCAGGTCTGGTAGGATATTAAATTAACAATGACTTGTAAAAATTCAGTTATAATTCACTTAATTACCTCATGCTGGATGACTGCTCTGCAGCCTGGATCAGTGTTGATAATCTTTTAACCAAGTAAAATCATAAGAACCTCTGACATTAATATTTTATATATTTGTATTTTTATGATCTCTTTCCACTCTTTGTTTGAAACATTATAACTAAGGCTGTGAACTGTATATCTTTGATAAACCATTTACATCCTGATAAAGAGTGGTAGCCATTCTTAGAACAATCTGCCTTTAACTAACTGGTCTTAAATAAAGGCTGTCCATCGTCATTGGAACAGAGCAAGGTGAATTTGATGTAGTGAACACACATCCATCAAATGCAAGTCAAAGAATATGAACTCTCTGGTTTAGGTAAAGCTTAAAGATAATACAAACCCATTCCTTATCAGACACAGAAACAGGACTCTTAATTATTCATTCTATTGAGAGCTGGCTGGTGGATGGGTGGTTATATACCATAGAAGTCAGATGTAAAGAAATGCCAAATTCAAAAACAAAACTTTTTAGATGTAAAAATTATATTAAAGAATAGCTTATTACCCATTTTGTTTTCTAGATTAACATAGAGATGTGTTCTTCATCTTGTTTGAAAAATAAAATCCTAACATGTAAAACTGTATTGATTTCATCTCGATAACAAGACCAACATAAAAATAATAATTAGATAGTTGTAACACTATAATTAAAGGTTTTATGTTCTGTTTATGTTTGTAATAATATTAATATAACCTCAAGGTATAGCAATGAGGAATTAGCTTATTTTAAAGCAATTATGTGGGAGGCAGCTAATAAAATTACATTGACATTATATATACTTATCTTTCCACAAGAACTATAGCAATCAAATCAAATTAAATTTAAAAGAATGCACTAAAATACTCACTACTCAAAGGTGATCAACAGATCTTCCTTAAGCATCTAACTGTGATAATTAGGAGGTTAATGTTTGATTTGCCCATAAAACTCATTATTTCTTTTTCTATTTCTGGTATTCATTTATCTCACTTACCTGTGACCTGTTTAGTATGGATCTGGGTCACTTTTAAATTAAAGAGAATGCATTTTGGGGTAATGAGAAGTCCACAAAAGGACTGTAGATATAAATAAAATGGAGGTATTCCCTAAGTTACAAATATCCAACTTATGAATACACATACACACAAACAGAGCCCTGAAGAATAAAAAGTATGACCAGTCTTGCCAACCCCAGTGCCTACAGGATCATGCAAGTAACATAAATGAATAGAGCCACTCTCTAAAAAGGAGACAGCCACTACCCAGGCCACTGGGAATAAGGAGGAACACATCCACATTTTATATAAAATCTCTGAATGTTTAAACGTCAAATGTGCCAATTCAAAACTTTTAAAATACTGAGTAGGCCACACAAAAAGCGTCTATGAGCCATCACGAACCTTTTTCAATATAAAACTCATCATATTCATTTTTATTTAAAATGTGTAACTCTAGTTAGTTCTGCTTCTAAATATGTGTCTAGAATGTAAAAGAGCTAATCTATGATCAGTGAATAAGGGAATTGTGTTAATAGAACATAAATGACACGTTGGTTCACACGGAGTTTTCTGCCAGCACATTAATGTTTCGTGTCATATAGTAATGGCAGCCGGACGCAAAGTCCATTAGCCCAGCTCAAAGCAGCAAATCACAGAGGAATACAGCATTGTTCTGTTCAGCCTATTCTGTCTTAGATGTGATTATTTACACAGTTTTCTCCAATCTTTTGTTCTTTGGTCTTGTCTCCATCGCCTGCAGACTCAACTCTTCCTTTAACATCCCTTTTATTAAGCTATCTTCATCTTTTAAAGTCTTATATCTACTATAGTATATATTTATTAAGAAGAATTAGCATGACTTTGATTTATACAATCCTAGAATCTAGGTGAAATTATTGGCACTCTGTTTACAACGTTGCCTCGGTGTTAATTGATCTGCCTCAATCATATTTTTCCCAAAAGTGCTGCTATTTTTGGTGTGCGCTTTTGCAGAACACATTTTTCCCCCAGGGATATATTTATCACATTATGGCAAAAATGTTATCCCTCGCTGAGATATAGATATAGGATTTCAAGTTAGATCTGTTCACTAATTAATTAGTATCATTAAACCAAACTTTCAATACTTAGTAGTCCCCTTATCTGCAGCTTCACTTTCCACAGTTTCAGTTATCCAGGGTCAACTACAGTCTGAAAATATTAAGCGGAAAATCCCAGAAATAAACAGTTCATAAGTTTTATGTCGTGCGATGTTCTGTATAGCATGATAAAATCTCGGGGGGTCCCACTCCGTCCCATCTGAGACATCAATCATCTCCTGTCCAGTATATCCATGCTGTATACTCTCCCTGCTGTCCCTGTGACCAGATCGACAGTCGAGGCATCGCAGTGCTTGTGTTCAAGTCACTTTTATGTTACTTAATAATGGCCCCAAAGCGCAAGAGTGGTGATGCTGGCAATTCAGGCATGCCAAAGAGAAGCTGTGAAGTGCTACCTTTAAGTGAAAAGGTGAAAGTTCTCAACTTAACAGGGCATCGTATCATCTCACATTATCACAAGAAGGGTGAGTATAGTGTAATAAGATATTTTAAGAGAGGTAGAAAGAGGCCATATTCATATAACTTTTATTACAGCATATTGTTATAATTGCTCTATTTTATTATCAGTTACTGTTGTTAATCTCTTATGTGCCTTATTTATAAGTTAAACCTTATCATAGGTATGTGCATATAAAAAAAACATACTATCCATGATTTCAGGAATCCACTAGGGGTCTTAGAACACATCCCCCATGGATAAAGGGAGGGCTACTGTATGTGATTCACTTTTGGCTAAGCCTTTTGATCTTAGATCATGGAGCTATGGCAAAAATACCATAGTCTTGAGGGCATTTATTTCTTACGAGTTCTGGAAGCTGGGAAGTCCAAGATCTCGGCATTGGAAAATCTGGTATCTATTAAGAGCCTGATTGTTGGTTTTTAGACACCTGCCTTCTAACTGTATCCTCACACGGCAGAGAAATAGGGGTTGGGGGCGTGGGGTTGGGGGGGAAAGAGAGAGAGAGAGAGAGAGAGAGAGAGAGAGAGACAGAGAGAGAGAGAGAGAGATGTATATCTGGTCTAGTCTTCCCTTTATTAGGACACCAATCCCATTAGGGGAACTCCATCCTCATGAGCTCACTCAAACCTAATTACCTCCCAAAGACTCCATCTCCAGATACCATCACACTGGAGATTAGGGCTTCAACATATGAAATTTGGAGGGATACAAACATTCAGCCTATAACACCTTTCCATATATCATTTAATTTAATGTTCTCAAGACTTTATCCACTCTGCAGCTACAAGCCCATTGGAAATGATGCCAGACAGCCTGCTGGCTCTGGGGGCATAGTGGTGACCATGATAAATCTCACCCTTACTGTCATAGAGCTAAGGTCCCTTATCGGACGTAATAATCCCTGTTATAAATGCTTACCTGTCCTGGACCAAAGGGTTGTGTGTATCAAGAGAGCGCTTTAGTCCTGAGAGGCTAAGAGAGTGAGAGGTAGCCTTTTGTTACTGCATTCCCCAGGCCACTGCTCCTGGGAGGGGTGAGGGTCCTCCCACACCACATACCAGCCAAACCCCAGTGGCCTCACCACCACTAAAAGAAGCCATAAACTCCCAAGGGTTCTTCGTGGCCGGCTCACTCTTGCCTCCCTGGGAACTCTCAGTTGTGTCATCCTTGCCCTCTGACCTCAAAACTGCTTGTTGGGATTGGGTCTTTCTGGGGTTTGAACTTCAGCTCTCCTTCTATTTTCTAGCTTAAATTGCTCCTCTGCTCATGGTTTTCAGCTTTCAGTCTTGCCCGAGGCAGGTGTTCTCTATTCTTTCTCAGCCCTGCAGAACTAATGTCCGCATTTGCCCAATGCTGGCTCCCTGCAAAGGGGGTGTTCGGATCTTGGGCTCCATTTTTGCCAAGTCTGGGACTCCTACACAAGCATTCCTCAGTCCTCCATGACCCCTCCTTGTCATACTGTGGAACCATTGTCCCATTGACACAAGGTGCCTACATGCCTCACTAGTTCTTTAAACAGCATTCAATTTATAATCTAAAAAACCTATGCTTTGAAGGGTTTGGCCTGGAAGGAAGGAGTGAATGGGGCTTTTGGGGAGTGGCATATCTCACCAAAAACCACAGAAGAGGAAGGAAGAGACTTTACTGAGGAGAGAGCAGAGAGTACAAAGGAAGGAGAAATGCTGATGATTAAAGAAAGAGTTTGAGAGAGGAGTTTACGTGCAGTGAGAGGGAGTTTGCGAGGGACCTTGATGCTAGAGTGAAAAATTTGGACCTGTTAACGTAAGCGGTAGGGAAATCTTGATCAGAGGAGTAAGTGATGGTCTCTGTACTTGAGGATAGTTACATTACCAGCTGGTTTTACCAGGGCTGCACCAACAAGAGATGAAAATGAGAATAAACATCCAAGAGGCCCTATCTATTTATCTATCATCTATTATCTATCTATCTATCTATCTATCTATCTATCTATCATCTATCTATCTATCTATCAAAGAGAACCCAAACAACCAATGGAAATTAAAGAAAGGTACAGACCCAAGTGACATTGTAAGAGTTGTTAGGAAGGAATTAGGAAAAACTTTGTTCATCCAGATCATCACTCCATCTTCAGAATGGAGACCTCGATCTAAGGAACCTCCCAATGTTATTGCCGTTGTGAAGACTGGCAAGAGAAAACAGGAACAAAGGAATTTCCACAATGAATGAGACCCTTGGGCCCTTTCACTCAGTGTGTCATTGGCCACAGTAACTGGATGCCCTGAGAGTGTCTGCTTCTCCTCCAGGAGTACAGACACAGGGCCGGAGGATCACCAAGAATCCATGTGCACACACATGGTCTCAGGTTGTCGAGGGGCTGAACGCAGAATATGTTGAAATGCAGTTCAGGAAGGTGTGTTAAAGAAAGAGCTCACATACCAGTGACAAAACTCCAGGGCAAATAACACGAGTGTCCCAGCACCAGCTCTCTCTGTGTCGAGTAACATCTACTCAGGAAGGAAGTGGAGACCTTACACTATTTTTTTTCTGCTTTGAGCATGTGGGAAAACCTCATGAAAACCATTCATGACCTTTACTTTCAGCATCTAATCCAAAATTCAATTAATCTAGGAAATTTTCTAAGGTTACTCTTAAACTTGGTGTTGTCCCTGGCCCAGGAGCACAAAATATATAACCTACTTCAAGGAACAGAGAGATTCACAAACTTTAGAGAATTTAATATCAATAAATTAGACTATAAAAGACTATTAGACTATAAAATTAGACTATCGACACTATTTACCATAAAGGACTCCTATAAATAGCTATATTTTTTCAGTGCTTCATATGATTCACTACCCATTCATCATTTCAAGAACAGAGCTAATGCACTATGTATGTGACACAACTATATATTGATTTGGCACTTCCTGTTATTTGTTTTGTAATTATATTCTTTAATCATTTTATGAGTGCTTCTAACTATACTGTAAATTTTCTGCAGGCACAAACCTAGTACATTAATTTTCTGATATCATCCTAGAATTCCTACTGCTATTTCTGGGCACACAGTGGGCATTCAATAAATGCTCTTCCAATGATATCAAGTTGTTAAGTCAGAAGAGGAGTCAATGGTTTACAGTTAGTTCTAAATCTTTCGTGACTGGAGAAGAAAGGAAATGGGCAAGTATTTTAGCTTTAAAATGGCATGGTAATTTTTTTTTTTCCTCTGGAGCAATTCAAGTAGATGATATTGGATTTACCATGTAGCAGGGATCATGGAAGTGCAATACAAAACCCAGATGACAGTATGAAATGTATTTTGTGTGTATTCACAAAATTTCACAGAATCAATCACCATCCCTTTGACCGAGTTAATATGAACTCCAGTGGCAGTAACCCACGGACCTCTAATAGAATTCACCGATGGGAAATAGTAACAGTGCCCGTGGAGGCATTACCTTCACTGCAGAATGTGATCTATGGATGACAGCCTCCCAGAAAACACATTGACACAATAGGCTGTAATGGCTCAGATGGGGCCTTTATGTGATACCGGGCCAGTGATCCGCAGACAATGTCTCACCGGGAGGTTTCTCAATTGCCTTCTCCAAAGCTTTCCCTCCTGCTTTTAGGGCCTGGCCAGGTACTTTGCTGAGCTCAGGGAGGTCTGCCTGCGCTCTAAGGCTATCAAAGTTTGCCTCAAGGCATCTCCATTACGTTAATGAGCCAGGGCAAAACCAATGAGAAAATGAAGAATAGCTACAGATGGAAGATTTTTTCCAATTTGCAATGATGTAGGTGTAGATGTGTTTGCTTATAAAGTGTAATTAAGCTCCAACAGTCAGATTTGGGCTTTATTTCTTATCAAGCCCTGTTAACCAGTTGGAAAGCTGCTTTGTCCAAACTAAAGAGGCCCTGCTACCCCTGGGGTGACATCGGTCAGTAGACGAATATTTGGTATATGTACTCATAATTGTGCAAGGCATTATTGTAGATGTAGGAGAATTGTTGGCTTATGCCCTCAAGTTGCTTCTGATAGAGTTAGAAGAGGTAAAACTGACCCATGTGAACCCATGTGTAATTATGGTTAAATTGCTAGATTGGGGCATTCTGCACTATGGACTGTATGATGATTATGCAGTCAAAGCTGCTTGATACACCTGTACTTCACTCAGCATTGCTTTAATACAGTGACACAATGGGCATATGACCTGGCACTGAGCAATAACTCAGATACGTAGTACATGGCAGGGGAAAGAGTGGATTTACCAGCGGATGCTGAAAAGACCCAAGCTTACATTCCAAGAGTGACTCAAGGGCATGTGGAAAAGAGCACTGGGGAGAAGGGAAGATACAGGAAATTACTAACACTGATGAGGAGGAGCTTGGCCAAGATGCTTCACAGGTTGCCTCATTTTCTCTTAACAAAGGCCCTGTGAAGTAGAGATTAACATCACCATATTACACATTAAGAAACAGCAGCTCAGAGAGATTACCTGTTTTGCCCCAGGTCACGCAACCAGGAAATGATCCAGACAAAACTCAAACCCAAGCCTGTCTGCCCCACAGCTCACGCTCTTTCAACTCCACTATTGTCTGGATCACACCTTCTATCTTCTTGGCCAAAGCATATGAATAACCATTGTCTCATCCACAATACTGTGTAATAGTCTTCAAAACGGCCCCTGATTCTGGGTTGGGTGGGCAAAGGGAGAGATCAAGCGCAAGAAGACACCGTGAAGAACATATTCAAGAGACTGCCTTCTGCCAAATCTAAGGCCAGGGCTGGCGTTCTGCCAGGAGGCCCCAGTCTAGCATACCAGCCAGCATCCACTCTGATAATGTCACTCATAATGTCCTTAATGGGTCCCTGAAATTTGAGGACACTGACTGTTGGTTTTTTGAGAGGAATAATGTCAAACCTGAATGCAAGGTTAAGAGAAGGCAATATGAATGACACTCATTGCTGGGAGAAAATTAATACTGAGAAAAAAAAATCAATCCTTTCAGTCAAACACATTATATATATATATATATATATATATATATATATATATATATATACGCACACACACACACACACACACACATATATGTATGTGTATATATATATATACACACACATATGTATATACATATATATATCATATATATAACCCTAAGTTTATTAGGAAACAAGCACAAAATTTTATATAAAATTTTAAATATATATTATAATTGGCTTGTGCTTTGGTCTGAACATATGACATTAGAAGACTTCTATTGTTGCATAGATACTTAAAACACATAACTATTCTTCTAGTTACCCTAATCCATTTCCAATATCTAACTCCTCAGAGATAAGCACCTTTAACAGCTTAGTATATATGTGTTTGTTTTACAAAAATTTAGTCATATATACTACTCTGCAGCTTGTCTTTAGTACATAGCATAACAAGGATATCCTTCCTTGTCAATGTATAGAGAATCATTTTGTTCTTTTCCATAAATGCCTGTATTCTTTGTATAGATATATCATAACTTTAAGACTTATTGGCATATATTTACAGTGTTTTCAATGTTTTGATATTTTAAACAATGCTACCAAAAACATCCCTGTGTATTTTTGCACACTTACATGAATATTTTGACAAGAAAAATGTACCATTTAAAATAAATTGGTTTCCTTTTAGCAAATTAATGTCAAGTATTTGTCTGTGCCTACTTTATAGAAATTCATGCATATATCTATTACTCTATATAATTTACTGACATTATTTAGCAATATGATAAATTGATATTAGAATAATATATTTGGTATAGTTCTTGATCATATACAACCACCCAAAATAAGATTGCATTTATAGTTTTATATCAATTTACTTTCAGTCGCAGTTGATGAGCACCTACTGCAGTGAAAATCAGGCACTATCCTAACAGGTTTCGAAAGCACTCAGAATTCATAGTAGTAACTCAATGAGTACTTGGATAACCAGAGAAGGCTTCTTGGAAGAGTTGGAACTTCAGCTGTGCCTTGAAACATAAGTAGGATTTGGATAGAGGGGGTAGCCAAGTATGTGAACCTGGAGAAGTCAGGACCAAGAGCAGAGATGGGCCAATGGAGAAGTATACTTTGAGAGTCATGAGAAAGGGATCAGAGAGGCAAAGTAAGCCTTTGAAAAACAGATCAGATGATCTAGATTTGGTGCAGAAATAGGAAATCAGGACCAATGGGCAGTTTGGGAGAGTATTTAACAAAGCTAGCAGTTATATGAAGAAGGGCTCAAAGAGGATAGACAAAGAGGTATTAGACCAGTAGTAGATCTAGAGTCTACACTGGAGTAGTAACCCCACAGATAAAAAGGGATAGTGAAGTGACTATTCTATAGAAAGAACCAACGTGGTTCACAATAAGGACTCCTGCTACTGAGAGTTTACTTTGTGCCCAGCGCTGTGCTAAATGTTCTAGTTACATAGTCTTATTTAATCCTCATGATGACCCTTTGAGTCTGCATGATAACTGACTTAATAGACGAGATATGCTGGAGCTCAGAGAAGTTAAGTGACATGCCCAAGGTCACAGAGATTACAAATTACAGAGTGGAGATCCTAACCCATGTGCAATTCCAAGGCCAGGAACCAGAGCTGAAATGTAGAGTTATATCACAAACATTATGAAGATTCTATTTTGGATTAGCTCATAGTTTCAAAAGGAGACGGCCCTTCTTTTTTCACCGTGTTTATCTCCTTCTATGGAAAACTATAAGAAGGTAGTTTCCTTAAAGAAATGACTGAGATCAGATTATACCTGGGATAGTTCCACCAGGCTTATGGCATTCTTGAGAAATAAAATAACCTAAATTTTAATGCAAGTTTTGTCAATTCAGTGAGTTACCTCACACGATGTCAAGTTCTTGAAACTTCACTTTTCTTATTTACAATGAGGTACAGTAGATGATATGACAGATGCTCCTAGTTCCTAAATACCATGGTGCTTCTTATTTTTTGTATTTTTGTTGTCAAATGATGTTGATTAGATGTCTGCCCTAACAAAATCTAAATCTTATTTGGCCCCCAGGACTATATATAACCTCTTATAATTCCACTATACATTTATTCATTATATTTCTTGAGTACTTGCTGTGTATCAGACACTTGTCTAAATGCTCTAGATATAGCAAGGAACAAAATACCGATCTTACCTTTTAGTAGAATAATGAGAGCTAACTTTTACAGTGTGTCCTTTGTTCTTATGTGTGATTTACATATTAACTCATTTTAATCTTTACACCAACATTATGAGGTATTTCTTTATGAGACCAAGGCATATTGAGGGTAAGTAACTTGTCAGAAGCAGGTCTTTCTCAGGCTTTTTGCATTGCTGCACTTTGCCTCTCAGAGTCACCTTGGCCACTATCTGGATGGAAATGTTAAAGTAGCTCCATCCTAAGTCTGTTTCCGCTGCTTGCCCAGTATCCAGCTCTAAGGACAATACTCTAGCATGACTTACCGACAAAGAAATGCCGACCTGGACATGTTTACAAAATGTCTTTCACCATAGAAACTGGCCACTTTGACGGGCATGTTTTAGCAGGAAACAAAGTGGCTTGCTTTCCAAAGTGCTCACTCTTGCATCTCATAACCAAAGGAGAAGAGCAGCATCTTTTTTTTTTTTTTTTATTGGCCCATAACATTTCAGTTATGTGAGTGTGGCACAAAATGACAGCTGTTAACACAGCAGGCTACCTCTTGGCATTCCAGTGATGGCTATATTAGTGCCACCACAGGCGCAGGCCTGTCATAGCCTTTCGTGAATCAAAGTGCCACTAATTTTCCCCTTATAAAGACCACAAGATGGTATCCAGGCTGTGCCTTTCAATTTACATTGTTCTGCTATATAACAGCAAGATCATGAATTTTAAATGCCTACTGCGATTTGGTCCTATAACTGCACCTTGGGCCCAATGCCATTACTGAGAGGATGGTGCAAAGTAAGTATAATAGTATTTTTACAGTGAAATCTGCTTACAATAAATTCTGAGGACTGAGGATAAATTCTGTTGAGGATCCTCATTAAATACTAATTACCCCTCCTCCCTCTATGCTCTCACCTCACTCATACACATTATATAAGCCTTATCTTACAGGACTCAGCATAAGACAAAAAGGAGTGTCTTACTGTTTTGTGTAGATGCTAGTAATAAAGGGGACAGATAGTGAAGATAAGATAGAGGATAAAGATAGAAGAAAGAATTAGAGGCCCGTTGATTGTGGCTTCATTAATAATTCATAATCTGTTTCTCCAAACCAAGGCTTCTTCCTTACTTTTTCTCAACTGATGTTACCACAATTCTCCTAAACACCTAGGCCTGGAGCAATGAAATCAGATCTTTACCTTGTTCTCACTTTGCCATTCACATTCAGTCACTAGGTTTGTGGATATCTCCTCTACAAAATCTCTCACCGCCAGCCTTCATTTCTATTCCCACAGTTATTACTTTAATAGTGGTCATTATAATCTAACAACTGAATTATTGCAATCATCAGTTTATTGTAGATAAGAATTCAACTCTGGATGCAAATAAATCTGGGTTCAAGTTCTGGACCAGATGCTCCCTGGCTGTGTGACCTTGGACACGTTATTTTACATTTCCAAGCCTCATCTGAAAAACAGATATAGTAAATAACTACCTTTAGGGTGGTTAAAATAATCAAGATAATGCATACAAAGTGCTTAAATTATTTTAAGACTATTTTGCATAATCAATTTATTCCCTCTTTACTATGCTCGATAACTTATTTCAAGTTTCTCTAACTAAAATAAAGCAGCAACAACATCTTCTGTTCCAAATCAGACCCCCAGCATAGAAGACAAATACCAAACACTTGGGCCTCTCATTCAAGGCCTTTTACTATCAGACCTTAAGTACCTTCGCATCCTACCTCCATTTCATTACTGTTCACTGTTCATATCATTCTTTTCCCCTTCATCTCTATCCCTTCTCGTCATCCAAAGGTGCAAACATTTTAAGGCCTACTTCAAATACAGCGTCCTTCATAAATGTTTTCTTGATACTCAAACCCAAACTAGTCTCCTTCTCCACTAAACCCTGTAGTTGACACCTATTTCCCATGTGGTTTATGCTGCAGAGTACATATTGCCAAGCTTGAACTTCTTCTTTCATGTGTTTGTTTTATTTTTGTAGTTAAATGAGGATATCCTTTGTTTCCAAGCCAAGGGACCACCTTACAGGTGCAATTGTCTTAGAACAAAGCCTTTTGATTCGTTAGTAACTAATTTCTTTTGGATGCAGTTCAAAACATACACATTTGCCCCAAACACCTTGATTGATGAATTCTGGAAGAAAATATCTTTAAGCAATATGAAGAACTTGGACCCAGAAGATTTTAGTGTCCTCGGTGCTGGGTTGGCAGTAGCTGAAGTAAAGCCATCAGTGAATATCTCCGGCAGAAGCCCGTCCTCAAGGCAGCCTAGGATTCTTCTAGATGCCTGAAGAAGGTTCTTGAAAATAGAGCAAAGTTTCCTCGGCCTATGGCCATATGTCAATGGGTAGAGATAGAAGCTTCACCTCACAGGGGCAGAGACCAAGGAGTCCTGCCCACCTCACATGTTGGGGTATCAAAAGGAGGGAACCCCTTTGTAGACAACATCCATGGAGTTCCCATGGTATTCTTATTTCTGATAATTAAATTCATACCACAAAGCATGTTGTTCAAAGAGAGCCTTTTTATATACAATGAATCATAATGAATAAGAAATAAAAAAGGTACCAGTGTGTGAATGGATTCTATTTTATAAGATGAATTGTCCTTACCCTCCATGTCTTTCTTCCATCCTTACTAAGCAAGCCATCTGTTTTTCCCAGCCAAATTGAACAACAGAGTCTTTGTCCTGATCCATCTGACAAATATAAAGTCAAGTTCCTCATTCCCAGAAGCCACCGACAGTTGGGCCCAGAGCACCAGAGGGTAAGACAAATCAAAACCAGGGGTGTGCAGAGCAGTACCAGGAACGAAAAGAAAGTGGTGGTAGGCTCTTCTCAGAAACTGTGTCACAGTGGCAACAAAGGAACAATACAGGGAGGTCATTAGGAGACAAAGGTGCCAAAAGTCAAGAATCAAATATTATAAGGAGGAGAAAGAAACAAGCTAATGAGAGGCGAAAGTGTTGGGAGTATCATCATCTTCATCATCATCTTCGTTATCGTCACGGTCTCCTCTCAGAACCCCATAACCCAGATGTGTTCTCAAATTCAGAATTTTTGGATTTTAGATACGTTAATTAATTTCAATGCAATAATATGTCTGCAGCAAATCATACTAAGTGGGATTAAACAGAGCTAGTAAATAGCCTCGTATCAATTCAGGTCAGGCTTTGCCACCAAATGAGTTTTGACATCAATTTACAAACACATAAAACTTTTGTTTTTTAGAATTCAGGGGTCTTCAGAATTACAAATGAGACTGTGGACTAAGAGAACACTCATGGATTAAGAGAACACTTATGTATGAAGTCTGAACTTATAAAGTGTGTAAGGACCTCCACATACCTGGTGGATTGAATCTCGGATGACAGGCATCATCTCTACTGCAAAATGAGGAAACCGAGCCCCCAGGAGGCTAACATCCTCACAGTCATCTCACACCTCGCTTATGACTTGAAACCACAGCTATCGGTAGGTAACAGGATTTGGATACAGGGATCTCACTATGTGTGTGTTTGTTTGTTTTTACTATACAGAGTCACATGACAAAGCCTTTCATGTGCAGTGAACCCAAATTTTGATGATGTGAATTTAATTTAAATATATTCTGGAATCTGTACTCATCTCACACTGCTGCTTTATTGGCATTGCCATTGTTCTCTGATGTCTCTCTCTATTTTGGAATTCCTCCTTGTTGACTTTGGGTTGTAAACAGGGCCTCTTATTCTGATGTTGATCAGTCACACCAGTGACTCCATTTCCTTCTAATGACCAATTTCAGGGAATACATCTAAGGTTATTTAAAAAGTCACTTGATTCTACAATATCACTAGTAATTACGGGGTGTCGTGATGTCTGCAAAAGAGAATTTTATTTAAAAAAAAAAACTAATTTTTTGAAATGGTAGAAGAAAAGGAGATTGTGTTGTCTTCCCTGTAGTCTGCAGATCATATTTGTGTGTAACTGTTATGGAAATACAATCAGACAATTGCATGTCTACCCAGAAGTGCAGGGGACAGCTTTACTGACAAACATCGCTGTTCCTGCACGTTAGTTAGCATCTTGCTCTTTCATCTGATACTCACTCCCTTTTGCATCCACCGCTCTAAGCAGAATGCAGCTCCAGATAAAAAGTTCTGTGGTGTCATTAGAGCTATAGCCTTGGCTCTCACTCCTGGCACCAATCTAAGGGTATCTCTCCTTCAGTCACTCCTCTGCAATGACCAGCTCAGCTGAGACCATGTAGGGAGAAACAGGAGAGCAGATGGAGGTGGGGGCAGAACCCACCCACCTTCACTACCTTCTCCCTTATGCCTACCTTACTGAGCTTTTTGGCCCATCGGTGACTTTACTTCTATAACCAGACACCATTCAGAGCAAATTTAAAAGCCGCAGATTTATCATCCAGAAGCTTTTCCAAGTTTCATGATGCTCAAACTCCTTCCCTCAAGTGGACAGCCTTTTTTGGAAAACAAATAGCTATTATCTGGGACTTGTTTTCCCCAAGTATTGGTTTTCCAGAATATAAATTGTTAAGTAACTTGTCACACCTATTTTCCTTTGAACTTGAATGGTCTGAGAAGTAAGTTGGTTTCTCACACTTAGACTTACCAGATGCAGTTTGAAGAGAGTATAGTGTAGTTAGGCTGGGGAGAGAAGAAGCAGCCCTCTCGCTATTGTGTGAAGATTTTCATTTGACTACTATTAATACTAATGAGGGTAATCTGCCAAAATCCTTGTGCACTAAAATGAAAATATATGCTTTGGTATAGAGGTTTCCTGTTACCCTGTTGATAATTCATTGTATGATGTGATCAACTTATACTATAATAATGGCACTTATACATCACACTTTGAAGATGCATTTTATTGACTTAATGTGAATATTATTGCCATCGTTTATTACAGAGAAGTATCTTGTAGTAATTGAAATACAATATGGTGTCATTAATCATCCTGAATACAAAATGTTAACTTAAAAATGGTCACACTGTATTAAATGCTCTTCTAACCATAAAGCAATTTGATTTGCAAGTCTGTAAAAAGCTGGATGGTCAGGATTTAGTGTAACTAGCACTTGGAACATATTTCTCTATTAGATTTCTCAACAGTTTGCTTTAACTGAAATAAGATTTATTGTTTTGTTTGGGTAGGTTTTCCCTGCCAATGTGTACTTCACTGGATAAATGATTGTCTGAAGTCATTTTCATATAACATGAGAACAGGACTGTTTCTTCGTCTCTCTGGATTGACCCTGAGAACCAGTTAACTCCCTTATCTATATTTTCAATATTTAACATACCTGAACCCTAAATAAAGGAAGTGGTACTGTCACAACAACAACAACAACAACAACAATAAAACAACAACAACAAATCACTGAAAATGAGAAGGATGATTACAGATCTCTGCCCACACATCGTTCCAGTGTGTAGTTCCAAAAGCCCCATTTGTTAGCCAATACCGACTGCAATTTTATAGGTTAAATGATTTGGGGGTCTCATGTTTCTTTTCACACAGCTGAGTATAGCTAATTACAAAAATTGCTTATAACTTGCAAACCACAGGTGTAGGTAGAAAAATGTCTTTTTTCTCTTTGGGCTGAGTGATACACAAAGGGAGAGGTGTTATTTGGTTTTGGATATAATCTTTATCTAACAAACATTTCAGTCCATCTTTAACTCGTTTTTTACATCATAAAATAATTCTTCAGTATATGATAGTTTATCTACATTATTAAATAATTCGACTTTAAAAAGCTGCTTTCTTTATTCTATTCATTTATAAAAGCAACTCAGTGAGTGGTATTTTCATATTTAAAAATTTGTACTGTAGTTCCATTTCCATTGAAAGTCTTTTTGTGGATTACAGAAGTAATGCATGCTCATTATAGATAATCTGCAAAATACAAAGAAAAAAATTAAATCACCCATAATGCCTCCAGGCGAAATTTTCAAAGGCCCACATAACCATTTGAATGACTTAGAGATGTTTAAAACACTCCTTGAAGATTGTTTCCTTTCCTTTTTATTAGGAATAAACCGATAAGCAGTTTAGGACCCTCTGTGTGATGGGTAAACAGAATGTGATTCTATGTCACTTCAAATTCAACTTTTGTCAGTACTGTAGTACTTCTCTTCATAGGGACGTTTATTTTTGACCACTTTGCAAAGAGATTAAAATGAAAATGTATGAAGAGTCCCAGAAGGTAGCCTGCTTTGAAAAGCTGTTTACTTGCCTTAGGCATGATTTGAGAGGGTAAAGGTTAAGGATGAGTCACGAGAAAGCCCCACAGGCCCTCCATTCAGACCTGCTCAATAGTCTTTCATCTCTCTCTGTTTTTGTTGATACCAGCTGTGTCTACCTTAATCCTCTCTATGAGTTTACATCTTTTTTCTTAATAATCTATAAGCAACCCATAGAAAAGGGGCATGTGCTGACTAGAAAATAATGGTTGGGGGGCAGGTGACAGGAGGAAAAGGCAAAGAAAAAGAAATGTAATGGGTAGCAAATGCCTTTTTATAAAATGTCTGAGAAACCAACGGCATATTTGACAAGACTTGATTTGACTCAAAGCAACAGTGGAAGCTATGATTCTTAACTATTAACTAATACCTGAAACTAGGGGGTGTTAATATTCTAAAATTCTTATAAGATAATTCCCACAAATTATCTTTTTTTGTTAAGTGTAATAGATGACAAGTGTGTTTCATGATTTTGAAGGCTTTACTAATAAACTTTAAACACAATTAGCCTCATAGATTATATGTAGTGCTGGTATTTTGCATGTACATTTTCAATAAATAGCACTTAACTAGGATGTTCTGCCTCAATCCCCCCTTTTCTAAAACATAAAAGTAGGGGTGAAATGGCATTTTAAAGGATTTCTGAAACCTTCAGTATGTGAAGGGTGGGAAGCAGATGGTAGAAGGAAAATCAGTGCATCTTAGTCAAATCTCTTGATCAATAAGAATATGAGCATAGGATAAGAGAGAAAGAAAAGAAAGCAAGAACAAAGACAACAAAAGTCCTGAAAACACAGCCATGGCCGACAACCTGAAGAATCCAATTAAAAATATATTAATTGCTCAACATCTAGATTGGCACATTCATTGGTGGACAATGCCCGACTGTGGCCCCACCTGCAAAAGGCAGCAGGTTGGAGCCCTGTGTTGAGGTTTACAGAAAAAGCAGTGCTGATGCTGTGATCTACAAGGAAAAACAGGGCAACAAAAGCATCAAAGGCAGAGAATACCCTAGGCGACATCTACAGAATTTTCAGCATATAATTTCATTTCTCTTTTAAAGAGAAAAAAAAAATCTTTCATATGAACCAGCAAGATGGGGGTGGGGGTGGGGAAAGGAAGGAAGGGTCATCTCTCTAGAGAGACAGGAGCCCAGCCTGGAAGTGATGGGTAAGGCTGAGATACTGAGTGCTCTGCAGTAACCCTTGGCAACAGCCATTCCCAGAACAGCTGTCAAGCAGTGACTTAAATGGATGACCCAAGTGCTGGGTTTGTTTTCATTTGGTTGCTTGTTTTTTAACCCCGATATATGACTTTGAACACCAAGGGACTCTATTTTTTAGGGGGGAAAAAAAATAAGCTGGCAAATATTTTAGGTTCAGAATGCACCTTCTCTTAAGTACCTGGGGGAAACAATTTCACTTCGAGGAGCACCAAAGAGCTGGTTAATTCATTACCCTTAAAAGCCCAAATCCCAAAATTTAGTACATGCCTTGTGCGAGCACTATCATTCTAATTAATGCTTTCTGCCAGTTTTAAGAAAATAGTGCTGCAAGCACTATTTCTCCCCTCCGACCATAGTTTAGCAGAGGCACAGTACCTGGACCTGAGCCCTAACTCCTCCATCACTTATTAGGGATATAACTCAAGGCAACCATGGACCTGCTCCATGCCTTGGTTTGTACATCTATAAAATGAGGGTAATCATAGGACCTACCTCCTAGAAAGGCTATAAAAATTAAATGGGTTAGTGTAGGTAAAGCACTTAGCACAGTTCATGGCTCATGATTAATGTCCAGTAAAAGTTAGCTAGCTATTATTAGCATATTTTATCAAATGCAAAATGCCATCCATTCTATGATACGGCATTATTTTATGTGCCACTAAGAAAAAAATTTGATGTCAGTAGACTATTGCACAATGCTTTTTACTTGCAGTTTTTCTTTTGATACTTTTGGAAAAGTTCTTTCAAACTTATTAGATATGTATTTCATCATATATCACTTCTGTGCACACATTAAAAGGGAATTGTAAGTGAAATACTTTAAGGTATTCCTAAAACTCTTTAGCATTAGTGCCTGATCCTACTGAATTTCTTTTTGAATCATCAAAGTTCTATACCAAGACCACCAGGGAAAAATGCTGATCACACAAAACAGTGTTGATTAAACTTGCTAAGCAAGAGAAAGTACCACCTTGATAGAGTCTCAGCAGTGTTTTCAAAAGCGGGGCAGGGAAGGCTAGTTGTAGGGTTTAGGGCAATCTGTGAGGAGTCTTAGGGTGGTTTGAGGCAGAAGATAGTAAGTGAGGGCTTGGCAGGGATAGGTCAGAATTTGAAATGAGATGAGTTGCTGAAAGTCAGTGGTCTTACCTTGAAACGAATGGATTTGAACAAGCCGATGTTAATACACTTTAACCTTAGTTTGCTCTGCATAGTTTGGATAGTTAGTCTACTTTGCCAGTCATACTACAGTTTTGCAATCTGTGGCTTCTGTTTTATATCTGAACCACCGTCATCAATGTCCACATTTTCTACCCAATATCACGTTCTGTGCCATTGAGTGCACTGGTGATGCCGTGTCTCTTACTGCCTCCGGGATTTCCTTGGCAGTAGCTGGCCCCATTCGGAAAGTCTTGATGCCCATGTGTAGTATTGACAGCCACATCACAACTGCTACCCAATGATGGTAATTTTGATACGGCTTCTGGTTTCATAAATGACAAAATGTGTAAAAAAAATGTGCATCTTAGAATCAATGAAATGCGGTAAAAATTTGATAATAAAATCTAATTCTCATCTTAGAGAGCAGAACCAACTACATATACTCCTGTTAGAGAACTAACCAATTGTAGGAGATACGTGAAAAGATGTATCATAAAGTTACAGAAAATAATTCTTATCCCCCTGTAGATAAGCCCTATACCCCCTCTGCGAGCTCAAAGGGGAGTTTTTATTGTTTATTTTATACTGATCCTTACAATTTTAGCATCCACTTTGTTTCCTCAACTTAACAATTCACTGCATTTTCAAGTCATTTTCTACTAAGAAGTTTCCTGGTAAGGGAAGAAATAACCAAAATCATGTAGACAAAAAATGTCCCATGTGTTTTTCCTGTGGAACTGCTGTGCCATGGAATGAACCTAGAAAAGATAAAGACACTCAAAGGTACATTTTTCAATTGGATTTTTAAAAATTGGATGAATTTGAACTTGGTTCTATTGTAACCTTTCAATGGCAAAAACAAAATGAACACAATGGCAACTCCCAAGAAGGTAAGTCCAGGAGCAAACAATCCATTAGGCCCCTGACTTTTGGATTCACTGTGATTTCCAAGAAATGGTGAGTTTGTGTTTGTTTGTGTGCCCATTCATATGCTGGGATGCAGAGGGAGAAAACTGAAAATATGTTTATAGATCTGTATTAGTATAATAGAGTATCAATCTCTGAAAGATACCCAAAATGTCAGGCATACGAGCAACAGCTATTCCCACCTTATGACTGGTAGGGGTCAAGGATGAAATCTCATAATTACCAGAGTACATGAAGCCCTTGTAAGGTCCCATACAGTGAGTGAATACATGTTGGGGCTCCAGCCCCTCCCACTCCTGATAGTAATTCAAATTAAAATAATACCGTCAGAAAATAAGTGTAAAGAAACCCAACAATTCTGAATTTCTCCTTGACTATTTTGATACTTTCTTTGAGATATTAAATATCTGATTTTTTTTTTTTTTTTTAACAAAAGAAATGTGAGCTACACCTGCCTGGCTAATGTCCTGAGCATATGTTTCATCTGCCTGCTGGGTAATCCACACTGGGTGGTATCTGGGTTTGCTTCTGGATTTGGAAATGCTCTGGGCGTTAAGCTCTGCGGAATGGAGACATTCAAATAAAACCGTGAACCTTCTTGTGTTCATTGGTAAGTAAAAATCCCTCCCCTTTTCTAACCAAATGGGTTTTCTCCAAGTACGATTCAGATTTTCTTCACTGCAGATTATTTACCCTGTTGGGTTTCTTTATCTGAAAGTATCCTGGGGAACTTTTGTGCTTGAAGCACAAAATGATATGAAAAGTCAAGTTTTAAAAAAAAAAGGCAAGCCTAAAAGCCGAAGGCAGGTGTTGGAAGCAGTAAAATCATTCCTTGAACTCCGCAGGAGTTGATCAAAGAGACAGCCATAAATTGCAACAAAGGCAGAGAGATCTACTCTGCTCTGAAAGCCAGCCAGAAACACGGGAAATGTTTCATTATTTATTTCATTAATTCTGTGATAGCAATCTCTACTGACAAGATTTGCAAATCTAATCATTTATTAATGAAACGTGTCCAGTGGATTGCACCCAAGATCTTCCTTAGGTCCCTGCCTCTGCATGGCTGAAGCCCTTTGCTAACTGCCAGCTTGCTCTCTAGCCACATATGACATTGGGATTCCCAAGGTCCTCACCAAGGACTTTCTGAGCTCACAGGCATATTTAAAGATGGCTGCCAAGCACAACTCTGATCTATGAACCAGCATGATGGCCACTTTCCAGTATGAGTATAGCAAACACGGTTACTTCTATTCATAGAAAACGATCTCTGAGAATCTTGACATGGTGTGCGTGGTTTTAACTCATGGTGCCGATAGTAGTGAATCTTTAAAGCTGTATTTACATCGTTGCTACTTACCCTGATGCAGAGAAGGCTTAACCTGACTCTTGACTAAGGCATTGATTTTTCCTGGAAATTTCACCACAGTATTTCCAAAATCTCATCCTGTTTCCTTAGCAACTGTCTAAGCTTTATTCCCTACGAACCAATGTGGCATGATTCATCAGTAAACAGAGAAGCAGCAGCCACCCAACTTACAGGCTTCCTAAAGATTTCCTGGAAAGCGATCCCTGCCCTGAGCTATTTCACAGACACTGTTGTTGATATTTCACAGAGCACAGCTAAAAAAATAATAAAAGTCCCATAACCGTGTGCATTGGGAACAACAGCGTTTACGGAGATAATGAAATGCAGAAATGAAAACCCCTCAGCAAAGCCCCTTTAGATGTGCCTAAGCTCTGTTCATTAATCTGTGATAATTAGACTTATTTGCAGAGGTTAACAGCAGTGGCACATAGTAATTAAGCACTCCCTTTCTATCAGAGGGATCGAAAATGCTTCTCATATGACATGTGTCCAGTCTTCGGGACATTTTATATTTGCTTTACAGCTCAGGTTCCCTACAGGAGAAAGAAATTGTATTCTATACAGCCACGACCAGATATTACTTGCTATAATGTAGCAACATTGAATCTTAGCTGTAAGCTCTGGACCGAGTGTGACCTAGGGTTAGTATCATTGCCTCCATTGCTGACTGATTGGAGCAAATTGTATCAACTTGAGCAAATTGTTAAATCCTTTTGCCTCAGTTTCTCCATCTGCAAGACGAGGATAAAAATACCTTCTCCAGAATGTTGTGATGAATATAATAATGACGATGATAATAACTAACATTCACTGAATGCTTACAATATGCCGTGCACTGTTCTACACCCCTTACATAAGCCCATTAAGTCTCATTTTACAGATGAGGAAATTAGAGCACAAGAGATTAAGTAGCTCAAACAAGACCAAGCTTTGGGAGCAAAGAATTTAATTCACTTTGAGGCATCCAAGTCCCTTGTGAGCAAACTTGCCCCAAATGGGCACGGACTCCCTGTTTTAGAAAATACATTTCCTCTCTTTCTTCTAGAATAAGAATAATATTTATGTGGCTAAACAATTTTATCTTTGGCAATAGTCATGATGTGGGCTCAGGCTAGGTATAGCAGCATAATCTTATCTATGAAGGAATCCATTAATAAAGAATTACTGGAATTCAGAAAGAAGATATTCTACTTCTCCCCAGTTTTAGTAATTGCACTAAATAAGGAAATATATGCGAAGCCCTTAGTTTGGGGCTTCGTGCATACGAAGGGCTCAATAAACAGTAGCTATTGCTTCTATAGAAGTGAATGTGCAGAAGAGCTGCACAAAGGGTAAACTGTATTTTTCACTTCACAAATGCACAGGAATGTGGACATATGATGGCAGTGATCCTTAAGTTCATACGCAGTGGGATTGTGATCCGTTTTACTCAAAAAGCAGCTAGGTTGTGTATAGTATTAAAAAGGAGAAAGGAATGAAACTGGACTCCTACCTTATGTCATACACAATATCAACTCAAAACTTAAACGTAAATTAAAGACTTAAATGTAAGGCCTGAAAGCGTAAAACTCCTAGAAGAAAACAGTTGGTAAGCTCCATGACATTGGTCTCAGTAATGATTTTTTGGATTGGAAAAATAAAAGCAAAGGCAACAAAAGTAAAAGTAAACTAGTAGGAATACATCAAACTAAACCACTGCAGAGCAGAGTAAACCATAGACAAAAGGAAAGGCAACCTATGGGATGAGAAAAATATTTGAAAACTGTACATCCAATAGATGAGGGGTTAATATCCAAAATATGCAGGGAACTCATTACGACTCAATAACAAAAACACAAACACAAAAACAAAAAACCTCACAAATAACCCAATTAAAAATGAGCAAAGGACCTGAATAGACATTTTTCCAAAGAAGATATACAAAAGACCAACAGGCATATGAAAAGGTACTCAAAATCACTAATCACCAGGGAAATGCAAATCAAAACCACAATGAGATGCCACCTCACACTTGTTAGGAGGTCCATTATCAAAAAGACAAGAGATAACAAATGCTGGCGAGAATGTGGAGCAAAGGGAACCCTTGTGCACTGCTGGTGGGAGTGTAAATTGCTGCAGCCACTACAGGAAACGGTATGGAAGCTCCTCAAAAATTAAAAATAGAACTACGATATGATCTAGCAATTCTACTTCTGGGTATCTATCCAAAGGAAACGAAATCACAATCTCAAAAAGATATCTTCTCTCATGTTCACTGCAGCATTCTTCCCGAGAGCCAAGGTGTGGTGACAACCTAATTGTCAGTCGACATACGAATGGATACAGAAAAGGTGGTCTATGAACTAAGGAATATTAAAAAAAAAAAAAAAAAAAAAGGAAATCTTGCCATCTGTGACATAGGTAAAACTGGAGGGCATTATGCTAAGTGAAAGAAGCCAGACAGAGAAAAGCAAATACCATATACTGCATAGTATCACGTATATGTGGAATCCAAAAAAAAAAAAAAAAAAAAAAAATGTTGAACTTAATAGAAACAGAAAGAGTAGAATGGTGGTTGCCAGGGACTGGTTGCCAGCTGGTAATAGGGTACAAACTCTCGATTATAAGATGAATGAGGCCTCAAGATCTAATGTATAACATGACTAGAGTTGATAATACTGTAAAAATTGAAATTGGCTGAGAGAATAGAATTTAAACATTCTTACCAAAAAAAAAAGTAACCATGTGAGGCTATGAGTGTGTTAGTTACTCTGATGGTGGGAATCCTTTCACAATATGTATGTATATCAAATCATGATGTTGTACACTTTAAATATATTACAGTTTTGTCAATTATAATTCCATAAAGCTGGAGGGGAAAAAAAGAGGAGGAGGAAGGGGCTGGGAGGGGAGGGGGCGGGGGGCGGGGGGAGAGAGAGAGGAAACATAACCTAAAGAAAGTAACCCAGCTTTTCAGTCCTCAAATCTTGGAAAGTGGAGTTTAAAAATTCTCAGGTCCTAAAAAGGCCGGTGGTGGTGGGGGTGGTGGTGGTGTTTGGGGGACAGGGGGACGAGGGTTGCACGTAGTCTGAGGTGCTACCAGACTATCTGGAGGTAACATCGGAATTATGGCTGCTTTGCCTCGAGGCGGGGTTCTTGTCTAACTAAAGTCCCAGGATAGCCTCACCTTTGTTCCCCTGGCTCTTTATTCAAGTCGTGGTAGAAGCCGTGCTCCTGTTTCTCACAGGCAGCCTAGAATAAGGATCTCAGCCGGAGCTTGGCTGATTTTCCACACACAGCTGGTACATTCATTAGCCGTTCCTGACTCCTCTTTCCTCGCAAGTGTGCAAACGAGCAGCGAGGCACTTTTTTTTTTTTCCTTCCGGCTTTTGAAAGGCAAGCATTGACACTTTCCACCAAGCAAGAAAATTCGTCGAGGTACTAATAGGAAAGAATTAAAGGAGTTCTAAGGAATGATCTGGGAAATTCCACCAGCCCTCATTCACATTCAAAATCAGCCCCGCACCGTCCTGCTGCTGATGAGAACAGGTCTTCAAATGACCTTGGTTTGCTCAGACCTCACCTTTGTCATCTGACCTGAATTTTGCCTGCAAGATCAACCTTGTTCTATAGCACTGTATTACAGAAAACTGAACAACACTGAAACCAGCACAGCCTGAATGCCTCAGCTTCTGGAGGCAGGCGGGGCGGATTTTCTAAAGTGGCAATAAATGGCATATTTTAGCGGGGTTTTCCATTCATACACAGAAAGGAGGCAGAGATTTAAATAAGTAATTGTTTAAGAGTAGGCCTTCTTATGCCACCATTCTGTGGGATTGTATGAACTCATGTAGTGTGGAGCTTTCTAAAAAGCATTTGTAAATCTCTTCGGAATGTCCAATTTCCAGCAGGGATTTTCCATTTTCCTTTCATTAATTGGACCAGACAGAGTGTGAATTCCAGCTCTTACCTGCCCTCTAACCTGTCTTCTCATTTGATAGCCCCTTAAGATTCCCTTTCCTCCAGTTTATGACGATGGAGCTGATGATGCACAATCAGAGGTCTCCATACCCCTGGCCTCACAGATAAGGTTCTACATGCGACTGTGAAAGTGTCTTGGGTTTGAATTAAGAGAATCTAAGCTGAACGACAAAGATTAAAGGAGATAGAAAAAAATTCCTCTTGTTAAAGTAAATTAATTAGTTGGATTTATATGAGGAGACAGAAGGGAGGAAGCCAGGTTGTGTCCCATATTAATAACTCACTTGGGAGAAGCCAGATTGGATTGAAAGCGAAGGCAGGGGGGAGGGGACAACACACACTGTGCCACCTTATAAGAGAAGTGGTCTCGGTTTTCCTGTCTTTGCACTCCATAACCTTTACGTACACAAACACACATCCTCATTCCTGACATGAAAATGATGTCATCTTTCTTTTTGACTCACTAACCAGACTACATTAACCCCCTGCAGCGTGAGGGCCAGCAGGAGGCTGCTTAAGGGACTTCAGGCCTGTGAATAAATGATGACCCAGTGGTTAGGGGCGGCAGCCTAGATACATTCAGGATGCATTAAAGCAATTAGCTGGAAGATGAGTGAGAGCACAATTTCCAATCCCCAAGAAGGACCAGGCCATGCTTGGAAGAGGCTGAGGAGCTCTACGGCCGACGGCTGGTAAGAGCCACTTAGCAAAATGGCTGTACATGAAAGGAGTGGGGAGCTTGCCCCTTTGGCCTTTTTCGATACTAATGCCATTTAGGGGGATTTCAGGATCATGGGAGCTATGAAACTAATTACTTTCGCAAATCAGTGTACTAGAAGCAGCCTTGTCATAGGTGATTCCAAATCATGCTTTGCAAACTAGTGGACCTGGCTCATGGCTGTTTCTGCTTGGCCAGCCCGTTTGTTCTGGGTCAGTACTGAATAATCAAGAGATCTCACAAAAAAAAAAAAACCCAGCACATCTGGCAATGCTGGGCCAACGTTCCCGCATGACACCAGTCTTCTGGAGCTGAGGGCCGGCCTTCTTCTTATAGCAGCCATATGTTCTCCAGTTTGCCCCAGCCCTCACCACTCCCCATTACCTTATTCCCAACCCACTCCACTCATTTACTTGACCCGTTTACATCTCCTTGGACCCCTGTAGGCATTCGAGTTTAAATGGCTGCTAAGTTAAGTTCAACAAGAAATAAAAAGTTACATTCTGGAGCTCCTCCTAATCACAGTCTGCATGCGGACACTTCTCAGTTCCTGCTCCTGAAAGGTTCTCCTCTAGCCTTGCATGGATGGGGGCCTCATACAAACGTGCCCACAGCTCTGGGAGAAGCTGCCATCTTCACAGATGCAAGGAGGCAGCTCTGGAATACACACACTCAGCTATTTCGAGCCGGTCAGGAATGGCGGCCATGAGGTGGCAATTAGAACAAAGGGGTATCTGAACATATTTGAAATTCAGTGACAACTGCAAGTTTGGGCAGTATTGAGGCCCAGCAGAATATGAACAGTCAGAAATGTCACAAGCTAAATAAAATGCCAGCCAAAGCAGCCTCAGAGATCCAGAAACTGCTTGGCATATTCTGTGACACTCACTTCACAGTGCAGGGAAATGTGAGAAATAGCCCCCAACATGGAAGAACATCCTGACCGCGGCCCACAGTTCTTCCGATTTCTGTGAATGGGCTCTAGCCTCTTTCCATGATGTTCCTGCTTACATAAGTCAATATAGCTTTGTCTAGATTTTTCTTCTGGTTCAGATGAATTCTAATTGGAAATGTCATTTAAAGACAAAAGAAAGCGCTCCCATGACTTAATGAAACTGAATCACACATCTTCTATGAAACTTCCTCCTCCTCCCCTCCCTCTTCCAAATCCTGAGATGCTTTTCTCACTTCTTGCTTTTAATCTCTCTTCTCCTTCCCAATCACACAGCCCAAATGGGAATGAAGTGCTAAGTGGCTGCTGTCTCCCTCCTCTTAGCTGGGCCACATTTCCTTTCTCCTAAAAGACACCTTCCAGACTGCTACTGGCACAAGAGCCCCATGTTAGCAATCACTTTGTTTAAAACTAGAGGACAAGGCACGTTTTAAAAAGATGGTTGAGAAACCCATGTGACTCTACTGCCTGAAAAGAGGCTGTAACAGGCTGCAGTAAAAAGTACCTCGTACAGGGTCAAAAAATAAATAATTCAAACTTTCCTCACATGCTAAATTAACCTTGGCTTATTTCATGCTTTCCTGCCCCCATCACCTGGACTTTTGCTTCTCTCCAGGCTGGAGTTGGCTGGAGTCATTCAGGTGTGCACCTTAATCCCTCTAGGAAACTTCTTCCGCTCTATTTGGATCACAGAAAGTGAGAGCAGTTGGATAAGCTTGTGCTCATTGCCCTGCGGGAAGGGGTGTCATATGGAAACCTACAGCGACCGGTCCTTGGGGCATCAGCCACACCCATGGAAAATGACCACCAAATGTCCTTCCATTAATACTGACAGCCAGAGGCTAAAGCAATTTCGGATTTAGAAAATGTCCCTCTTTCTAGTTTCCCAACACTTATTTTTCTTTAAAGATTCTTTTTTTCCACCTTTCCTACTCACCACCACCAAACAGTAACAAAAACCTGCTTCATCCCACCAAAAAAAAAAAAAAAAATCCTCATCTTACTCAGCTCTTGGAAGGCAGGCAGAAGCAAACACTCCTACCTGCTTTAAAGTCACCTCTTCCAACCCATAGCACAATTACAGTGTGGTGCTGTTTTCTCTCTTATATCCCAGGCACAAAGCCACACAGGACAGTGAGGTCTACGAAAGCTCAATTTTCACCTAAGTTGTACTCACAGGCCTTTCTTCCTGATGAGCTTGGCAGGAAGAGTGGAAACCAGTCAGGAAACACATGTGCATGTGTGTAGGGCTAGAAGGAGGATGTGAGCACGCCTGTGTACAAAATATGTCATTTTTCTTTTTTGGTCATGATTTGAAATAAACATTTTGTGTATTAAAGGCAAAGTCACTGAAAGAAGATGATACACTCCAAGGCAAAAGAAAATCTGAGTGTTGCCTTTAGAAACGTGTTCTTACGTTTGGTAAAGTAATTTGTACAAGAATTCTGTCAACACTGTCTAATAGAAATTTTTGCAATGATGGAAATGTTTCTTATCTGCATTGTCCAAGATGAGAGCCACTAGCTACATCTGTCCATCGAACAGCTGAATTATATATCTGATGTGATTGAGGAGTTGTGTTTTTTAAATTTTATTTTAATTCACATTTTATTTTAATTTACTTATAATTTAATTGATATTTTATTTTATTTTAATTAATTTTAATAATTGCAGGTGGCTAATGTTATTGTATCGGACAGTGCAGGACTAGATGTCAAGGCGCATTCTATTCTCTGTTCTACTCTATTTTTTTTTTAAAGCAGTCTTAAGTATATCTAACTCCAAACATTTCCTCCAAAAATTCTTTCAGTATTATTAAAAATGAGGACAGAAGGAAGCATACGCTGGATGAGGCTTCCTCTCGGTGCCAGGCCTGGGAAAGGCGCTTTCGCATGAGAACCTCATTTATATTAGGTTGAAACTTTACAACTCTGCTCTAAGCGATGTTACCCCCATTTCATAGCTGAGGAATATAAAGGTGATGAATTTAAGTAAATGACCTAAAGTCACTAGATAAATAGCTGGCAGGACTGGAATTTGAGTCTTTGGATCCAGTCCAATAGTCTTTCCATTTTAAACAAGTTGTGCTATTCTCATTTCACAGAGAGGGAAAATACGCCATTATTTATAGAAGCAAGCCCAGGAATGAGTGGTAGGCATAGAGGATTTCGGTCTTAAGCTACAAGTTTCTTCAGATCCAAGCGCATATTGAAAGTGTTCAATGGAGGAGCAGCCAGTGAACCTGAATTTCTTGGTGCCAATGCTGCGACAGGCAGGTCTGAATCCACCAGTCTGAAGTCACTCTTATTGCTACCGAAAGACTTTTGAGACCTGGAAGGAGAAGGAGGTGTATGTTAGGCAAAAAGAGTGTCCGGAGCAAGAAATTGGAGACCTTTCCAAAATGAAACGAACTAAGAGTGAGAAAAAACGCTTCATCCAAAATAACTCAGTGCCTTGACTCTGGGAGAAAGTTGGAGAATTACCAAGATTTGGACAAGTTGAAAGAGGTATTTTTTTCTCTTCCCAGGCTACAGCTGAACCCCTGGCTACAGGACTAACCAGGGGGGTGGTGAGGACAAAGCTTTTCTATCCTGGTAGCCATCCACCCAAGAAGTTTCCTAGAAGGTGATGTTGATTGTAATTAGAGGCTCGTCTCTGAGAGGGGGAGTTTGTCTCAATTCCCAGTCCTGCAAATGCAGCTGGTGGCTGGGAAGCTACCGCCTGGCATTCTCTCTAGAGAGAGTCTCAGCTGCTCTGGCCGGCTAGAATCATCACTTGGTTTAGTTTCCCAGGGTAAGGGTTGCGTGTGGGGGAAGGGGGAAGACAGCAGTGCTTGGCCCTACAAGGAGGCAATGAGCATCACACAGGCGGCTTTTCACAGCGTGTGTCTGCCCCTACCCAGGCAGCAGACTTCAGTTACTCCCCGGTCCCTTGCTGGCTGTTCACTTTCTACACCAATGGGCTCTGAGGTGACAAGTTCAATTCCCAGTTCTGTCAAACCTGCATTTTCTTCCCTGACCTACTTTTCCCACTCCGCAGTGTTGGAACAATGCCTCGCTCTGTTCCCTGTTTAGACCCATCTTTTGCCTGAGCTGGTGCAGAAGCCCAGGCCTTTGCCAGGCTTTTTGCTTTGAATCCCTGACAAGTGTTGATGGGAAAAGAAAAAAAAGGAAGAAAAAAAAAGTCCTCTCATAAAACAGAGTTCAGCTCTCCCACAGATGCCCAGATTCTGGAGGGAGTAAACACTCCTGTGGGGAAGGAAAGAAATCCAAAGGTCACGCTTCTCCATTCACACCTCTCCTCGCCACCCTCCTCCCCCACCAGCCCAACCTCCCAGGCACAGTGAGAAGCAACTGAGGCAATGCCAAGAACACTCCTGACCCCTCGAGCATCGAAGAAGCTGCTGCTGCACTGACTGGGTCTAATGGAGGCGCCATCCAAAACTGCTCTCATCCACGCTCCCAGAGAACTCTCCCTTGGTGAGCTAATCCGTGAGAAGAGTACAGGGCGGCCTCCCACAAAGGCTCAAAGTACCGTGCATGGGTCCGGCACCACCAAAATAGTCTTCAGGCACAAGGTGCTATAATAGGAGAGTGGTGTGACCTAGGAGCCAGTGAGGTAGCACATGGGACGACCTTTTGTGATCTGAAAACAAATGAAAGATCTAAAAATAAATGAAGGATAATCTGACTCAGGAAGAGGTGCGTGGCAGAGAATAACAGTAAAATCACAGCCAGCTTTTGTGACTCGATTGCCGTATGCCAGGATTGTTCTGTGTGCCTTTATGTACTAAATGCCTATTTGGACTGAGACCCTGTGAGACAGGTACTATTATCGCCCCATTTTATAGATGATGAGGTACAGGGCAGTGCATGTCTAGGACATGCACCCGCAGGGCCTACCCAGAAGCTGCACCCATTACCTCCGGCTCAGACGCTGCACCTCTACCCTGCTAACGTCATCCTTCCATGCTTAATCTCCCCCATCTTATACTCTATCTATACATCTTAATCTTCTCCATCTTATACTCTAAGGACAACTTGGCCTGCTGCATCCTCACTGGCACTCCAGCGGCCCTTTCTTCCCATGCCACCAAACTCCTGCCAAGACTGCTGTGGCCTAGCGCCTCCACATAGGCCTGAAACGACAGGCTGCTCTGGAACATCCGATTTCAGTTATTCCATGGGTTTCCCCTCCTAAGAGAGGCCGGGCAAGCACATTGCAAGTACCACCTCGTGGACGGCTGCTGGGCTGGGCAGACAGGCCCAAGCCTCAGCTAATCCCCTCCAGTCCCTCCTAGTCTGGGGTATTTACATCTAGTCAGTCCCGTTTAAGGTGTGTAAGAGGCAATCTGCTGGCAGATGCTGGGCGAAGACTTTCCTCTCAGATGAAAGGAGAGACCCTTCCCAAGGAAAATGTTTTTTTGGTTGCATCCTCTTTCCTGCTTGGTCTGCTGCTGCATGAGGACACAGAGCTCAGAGCTGTGGCATCTACCTTGCAACCAAGAGGGATTTTGTCTCTGACATGATAAGGATAAAAACGTGGAAAGAAAAGTCCTAGGAACTTGATGATGTCATTGAGCTGCTACACCAACCCCTTGAACTGCCAACTTTCAGATTTATTGTGTGATTAAAAAAAAAAAAAAAACTTTAAAATTTATATTATTAATCTCCCATTAGTAGGTTTTCCATTATTTACAGCCCCAAACACCTGACTAATAGAGATACCTAAAAGCAGCCCTCCAGAAAGGGTGCTGAATGACTTCTTGTCCTTAGTGTCAGTCACTGCCTGCCTCCCCTCCCCTATGTCCTGCTCCCCTCACCTAGAGGCTCCAAAAGGGATAACCTGGCCAAGGTCCTGCCTCATTTCCTGTCTGCAGGGAGATCCTCTCTCCACCTCTTCACAGGGCTGCTTCCTTCTCTTCACCCAGCTCGAAAGCACATCGACAGAGAGAAGTCCCCTGACCACCTAGCCCTGAGTAGCGCCACCCAGCAACTCTCTGTCCTGTGCACTGTGTGTTTCCTTCATAGAACGTCTCACTCTGCATGAGTATTTGTTTAAAATCTCTCTGCACTAGTCAGTTTTCCCATCCTACTCACCTACAACATCTCCTGGCACAGCTGGTGTGTAGACGTTGGTGTGAAATCCTCCGCTGATCCCTGCTGTTTGTGAAGGTGTCTCAGTAGGTCCTTCCCCTCCTCCGCCTCCTCCTGCTCCTTCTTCCTCTTCTTTTCCTCCTTCTTCTCCTTCTTTTCCTCCTTCTTCTCTCCTCCCTCCTTCCTTCTTCTCTTCCTTCTCCTCCTTTAAATCTGACGGACGCCCGTTATGCCTCCACCGATGGTGCAGATGAGCTCTTTTCCAAATTAATCACCCCAAATTGTTAGAATCGCTGCCTGTATTCAACAGCTGGAATCTCAGTTTGATCATTTCTGTGAGGCTCGGCTTTTCGGGTATCACTGTAAATTGGGATGCTTTGATGGGATGATGACGTGAGGGTGTTTTTAAGCTTCTTACATTCATTTCACTACATCATATGGTGGTTTTCAGTCTTTCAGACATTTTAATCTATGTTTAATTATGCTCATTCCCAGAGGCTCCTTAAAAGCAAATGACAAATTTTTTAATCAAATAAATAATACACATAAGGCCTGCTAAGTCTTGATAGAAGCCTGTATGATCAGCTGAGGAGAATGACTGTGACCAAAGGGCCTGAAAAACAGAGGTTTTGGAGAGTCATCACCTTCCCCTCTGGCTTTTCTAGCCACTCAAGGAAAACCTTCAAAGACGTGGAAGGTAGAGTCTTTGCCAATGGCCTCCCCTCTCAGCTGGGATGGAATCTACTAAACCCAGTTGTTCTTAGTGACCAGTTTACTGTGCAGAAAGATAATTGTGGTTCATCTTCCAGCCACAAGACGCAACATGGACCATCTGGCTGCTTTGGGAAGAGAAGAAAGAGGCTCTGTCATAGTCAGTTCGGGCAGCTACAAAAAAATGCCATAGCCTTTTGTTTCCCACAGTCTGGGAGAGTCCAAGGACTCTCCCAAGGCGCTGGGAAGTCCAAGATGAAGGGCCTTGGAGATTCAGTGTCTGTTGAGAGCCTTCTTCCTGGTTTTCAGATGGCCATCTTCTTGTTATGTCTTCACATGCCTTTCCTTGATGCGTACACGTCAGGGGATGGGAGGGAGGTGATCTCATTTCTGATTCTCATGTTATTAGAGCATTAATCCCTGCCCTCAAGGCCTATTCTAACTCTACTTCCCAAAGGCCCCACCTCCAAAAATCATCACATTAGGGATCAGGGTTTCAACATATAAATTTTTTTCTGAATGGGGGGTCACAAACATTCAGTCCACAGCAGGCTCTCCTGCCACTTGGTAATAATGACAAGAATCAGTGTAAGACTGGGACATCGGTCATCTCTTTCTAGGGTAATCTGGGCCCTTTCAGTTTGTGATGGGCACCTGCTGATTTAGCCTGTTCGGAACCTAGTTACCCTTCTTCTGCTCCACTTTGCATTCATGCCTTGTTGTAAACAGTGTGAGAAGGACTATCAGTTAATGATCCTTACCTTCTCTAGCTCAGAGAGTAGCACGAGGTCCAAGCTGGGTCAACCAGATTCTCATGGGAATTTTAATCTTGAAGAGAACAAGGACATAAATTGAAGCCACCTCAAAACATTGGTACTTCCCTACGGAGACTGTCCATTACTTCCTGCTACCTAAATTCTCTGATTCTAGTACTTTCTGATACTTGATCTTCAGCTTTGGTTTTTAATAAATGACTACTGCATATCCTTCAGTTAATTGCTTTTTTCTCTCGTGAGCTGTCATGTTAATATCTGTAACTTACAATAAAAGGACCCTAAATTATAGACTTTTTAAACAAGGAAGCCCAGAACTCTATACCTGCTCTCATCGCTGATGCCTGAGAATAATGTTCACGTTATATAATCCCTACTAATTCTTGGTAATCAGTGTGGAAAAGGCCCAAATAATTGCCAAAAAACTCTGTTTCACTTTCTATCTGGTCTGCCATGTCGCTCAAGTAGAAAACAAAAATGGCAATTGCAGAAGATAAAGGGAAAAGAGACTTAAAAAAAAACTTATCTGTCTTAAAAGCCATGAATGAAATAAAGGAAACTGTGTTCATAGCACCTGACTCACACGATCACTGTGGGTCAGCCACCAATATGTAGATAGAAAGAAAATAATTGGCATAAGCTTGAAATTTTGCCTGCAGCCTCCCCAAGGAGGCCTTGGGGAGATTCAGATAGCATTTGAACAGCCAGGGCTTAGTAATGAGAACTGACATTCTACTGTGTAATACAAAAGACACTTCCCTCCTGGAACCATGAAAAGTACTTTAATCAGCCAAAAAAGTTGCCACTGTAAAAAAATCAGGAGGGGATAAAATAAACCCCTCATTTATTGTTTTTCCACCATTGCTATGCCCAGCTCGTACTAACTGTACAAGCCCCTGTGGCATCATCTGGGCCTACCTCATTAATGCCACTTGCTCATTGCTATGCCAGAAAACCCAGCTGATTAACAGGAAACCCTGAGCTGAAGGTTGCCTGGGTTTCAAGTTGCTTACACACACAATTCACACTCCATGTGTTAGGAGCTCCCTTCTTTCCTCAAGTCACTCAGTGAGTTTGGAAAGTGGGAAATCGGCTCTGAATTGTCTCTGGCTCCTCACTGAGGGATCAACTCCAGGGTGCCTGTGGAATATCTGATGAGTTGTAAACTCAAAACAACCATCACAAAGAAACATAAAAGGTTAAAACCACAAGCAAGGCACCCCAGAGTGAACAGCCCTAGAGGTTGGAAAAGGTAAGCTGAGAAAACACTCAGACCCCTTTAACAGAAGCTAAAGATAAAACAAGTCATGCTTTATGCCCAAGGCAGAACATTAAAAATTGAGCGGATCCCATTCTGAGAGGTAAGGTCTCCTCGGTTCCCTACCCTCGCTGCTCCTCCCCTCCCAATCATTCTCTGGAGTCAGTCTTACCTATTGGCCTGCTGTGTTTTCTTTTGTCCTCTGACTTCTAGCTGAAGCAAACACCCAGTTAACTAATAAGTGTGGTTACCAGTGTCATCAATAGACAATATTTTCAAGGCAATAATCTTACAGAAAACCTTAGTGAGGCATCAGACTCTGAGGGCTTTGGAGATGCAGACCCTTCTGTACAAATGGCCAAGTGCATCCTTGAACGCATTTTCTGAATTTAAAAGATGGAATATGTCCAAGCTTATGCCCCCTTCCTGAGAGCATCCTACAACAATGTACTGGTCTGTGTTGGGTAGTAAAGACTTGGCCCCCTTACCTTGTTTTAGGACGTCTCTGAAAATCTGTTCTGGATCCAGAGTGCCCTGTAAAAAGTGGTAGAAAAATGCTGCTCTTGCATTGCAGTTCAACATCTCCCTCTGCTCAATCCTGCTTTATTTACTCCCTTAACTATGTTGATTCTGAGAGCATTCCCTCCCTAAAATTATTGCTTTAAAAAAAAAAAAAGCTAGAATAGACTGAAGTAGTCTTGAAATCCAACCTCTTCTCCAGTCACTACAGAAATCCCCTCTGTGATATCCTTAAGAGAAACTCAGGTGGCCTTCTCTCAAACCTGCCCAGTGTTCGAGGTTCCATACTTTCATACGGCAGTTAGGAGGAGGCAGTGCCACACCGGGGAGGGAAATTCTCTGATACCAGTAGCTATGGAACTCTGTAACGTAATGAACTAGGGGCCAGAAAAGGAGAAAAGCTTCTTGGAATGGGCAAAAATGATGATATATAAAAGTATTAAAATGTGATGGTCCAGTAAATGTGAGTATCTAAAAGCTAGCAAAACAAAAAAAAAACAAAAAAAAACAAAAAAAACCCCATCAAATGGTACCCTGGTATTTTCCTTTATAAAGGCTAGCTAATGAAGGAATACAGTGGGCCATCCTATCAAGAGTGGTATAGAAACAACAGAAAATTTATGATAAAAGTCCAAGGAAATGGGCAAGAAAAAAGGAGCTAAGAATACAAGGATACTACAGAGAGAACCGTTAAACAAGCATCATGCCCCTGGCTTATCTCCTTTGCACACTGAGCTCCCAGAGGCTTCCAATAGAGCTCAGCATGGTAAAGACTGACACAGAGAGAGTTTGGCTTGTCACATTTCTAACATGGTAGGGAAAAGTAGAAGGGAATAAGCTAATTTCTAGTTGGTAATCAGGATGCTAATTTTTGCAGTTACTGTCTGCAGACATGGTCATCAAACTTTACGATGATGGCCTAAACTACTCTGGGCAATACCAAGATGAAGCATGAAAGAGCTGGTGATGAGTTGGTATAGGTCTTCTTTTGGTGGAGGAACTTCTATAAAGGAGTTTCAATTGATATCAGAGTATGGATTATTAAAATAAGTTCCAAAAAGGGAACAGGCAATTTGTATAAGTGTGTTACACGTCCAGGAGAAAACAACAGGGAGTGGTAACAACCATCAATCTGTCCTAGGCTTTACCTAGCAGAAACATTTTCTAAGATTTTACTGGCTAACCTATTACGTTTAGTAGCTGACTTTGACTCCAGATGCCAATTTGCAACCCCCATTCTAAAAGATGAAGACCATCCCAAATGATCTCAAACAATCACCCGCTGTTACCATTGTTCACACTCACAATTGAATTGGTGGTCTCAGTTAGGTTTATGTTTTATTCCGTGCCAAAACAATTTCTTCCCGCATACCCCTCTGTGTGTCTTTGCTGTCACCATCTCTATCACCATTTCTAGCTCAGAAAATTAGTTAGTGTAACTGCCAAAATGGAAGGGAAGACATTGACCAAGTAGAAAAAGTAAAATGTTGAATAACATTAGTAGAAAATGAGGGGCAGGGTGAAGACTTCCAAGATTATTCAGATGTACTACCACAGCTCTTTATATAGAATCAGACTTCACTATCTCAAGTAGCTTCCTCCTTCTTGGAGAAAAGGAAAATATGAATATGTATCGAATACCTGGATGGTACCAAGTAAATGCCAGGTACCTAGAGGGTCTCAGAGGAAAGTAGGGTAGAGGTGGGACTGTAATCTTTATTTTTCTTTTTAGGCCATGCAGACTATGATTTTCAAACCACTTAATCTGTAGCTGCTCAGCTGATTTTCATTATTTAACAAGCCACTATGCCTACAAAAGCAGGAACGCAGGAACCAAAAGTATAATCCATGCACTAAATGCTTGTAACCAACAGTAATACAGAGCAAAACTAAGAAAACATAAGCTTACACTATGGAAATGTGGATGAGAAAGTTACTTCTATTCCCAGAGCTCCTAAGCAAGGCTATGTGGACTGAGCCACACACTGTTTGGAGATGGAAGTGGGAGGAAAGGCAACAAATTCAAAGTCAAAATCAAATGGAGACATTTCCAGTGGGGCCACCCAACCTCATGCTGGGAAGTAAATAGATACTTTTTTTTTTTTAAAGCAGAAAGATCTTCTAGATCATTTCCCTTCCACTTTATAGACAAAGGAAGGGACTGAGGCCAACAGCAGTTACATGATGAGATCAAGTTTATGTGCCAGTGATTATTTCAGAGGTCAAGGATGTTCAGCTATATTATGGTTTCTATTTGAAACTTTATCTCTAAGTTGTTAAATAATTTGGCCCCATTCCTGAGATTATTTGTGCCTCAGCCTCTCCCTCATTTAAAAACACTCTTCAACTCCTAAAACTCCATTCATTCTACAAATATGGATGGAGCACCTAATATGTACCAAGCCCTATTCAAGGTGCTGGAAACAAAGTGGAGAAGGGTCAGTGAAGAACAAGGTAGATAAGCAAGAAGCTTCCATTTCAAAAGGAAGATGTTTAGAAGCCTTAGTTGGCCAAGAATATCAAATTTTTTAGTCTCCTTTTGTTAAAGTTAATTTTTCCATGTATTTTAAATCATTTTACCCTTTACAAGGGAGATCTTACATAAAAAGAATGTAAGCTCTCTTAAGTTTCAAAAACATATGGGCTCTCGTATGTATCAGTATTATTGTTACCACAGTATTAAAAATAACAATGCTGGTGCTGGTCACAGTCATTGCTTGCACCCACCCCATGACCTCCGGACACCGGCCTACACCAGAATCTATCGATGTCTGGAACCCATCACTGAAAGGGTATTAGAGACAAATTGGTAAAAAGAGAAAGGAAAAGAACAGCAGAGAAAAAACGGAGAAACAGCCAGGAGGTAGAAAGATAGTACTAATAAAAAGAGAAAGAGAAGGCAGAGCTAGAGAATGAAATAGAGAGAGTGCTTGTGTGTCTAAGTAATAAGACCGATAGAATGCTGGGACTAGGTTGAGGTAATAAGGCACAAAACTTAAGGACGTACTTACTCAAAGTCATGCAAGTGCCCAGGTGCCTTACTTTTCCTATCTAATCCCATTACTGGCACCCAAGGCCCCTTAGTAACCATTTCAGGGCTCCTGCTACCCAACACTGGCCTGTCATATGGGAACCACCTTCTTCAGTTTACTCCTAGTGGATGTAGAGGCATAAGAACTTCTGGGACTCAGGCTCTTTCTACTTCTGTGTCATCTCCTTCCTGAAGCTGCTCTCTCATTCCAGGCCACACTGAGCTCTCCTTCTTTGTTCAGGCTTATCGAGCTGTTGAGCACTTAGGGGACTG
>NW_011888933.1:1935896-1945393 GCF_000151845.1 Pteropus vampyrus | reverse complement strand
CAGGAGGTAGAAAGATAGTACTAATAAAAAGAGAAAGAGAAGGCAGAGCTAGAGAATGAAATAGAGAGAGTGCTTGTGTGTCTAAGTAATAAGACTGATAGAATGCTGGGACTAGGTTGAGGTAATAAGGCACAAAACTTAAGGACGTACTTACTCAAAGTCATGCAAGTGCCCAGGTGCCTTACTTTTCCTATCTAATCCCATTACTGGCACCCAAGGCCCCTTAGTAACCATTTCAGGGCTCCTGCTACCCAACACTGGCCTGTCATATGAGAACCACCTTCTTCAGTTTACTCCTAGTGGATGTAGAGGCATAAGAACTTCTGGGACTCAGGCTCTTTCTACTTCTGTGTCATCTCCTTCCTGAAGCTGCTCTCTCATTCCAGGCCACACTGAGCTCTCCTTCTTTGTTCAGGCTTATCCAGCTGTTGAGCACTTAGGGGACTGTTAATTGTTTCATGGGTGGAACTTTTGGATCTCCAACTGGTGTATGAGCAGTTTGAGGACAGGGACCATGTCTAATCGTCCGCAAGGCCAAGGAAAGTGATGGGCACACAGTAGCTTCTAATTAAATGAGTAAGAGAATAAACGATGAAAGGTTGGTTAGTCGTGATGTTGCTGCTCAGATGTAGAGCTAGAAGCAGAGATAATAACCTTCGGTTCATTATTCGCAGGCCACCCGAGTGGAGCCTCATTCCCTAAAGTACAAGAGCTGCCCTTATCGTATTTCCCTTAAGCAACAACCACATTGTCCCACGCAACAGGCACTACGAGAAGAGCTGAGGATGATATTAAGAAGGTGTCGCAAGTCCCAGTGGACAGTAATTGAAAAAGAAAAGCAATATATAAAGCAACTCTCTCTGCAGAACAGAGAATGAGAGGAAATTTGAGAAAACTAGGAAACTATTATCTTTACGTCAATAAGAGAATGCCCAGATTACTATATACATCCCCTTATGGGGTGGGAGAAAATCAATGTCTGCAGCTGAAATTCAAAAGAACCGAATTTCCATAAAAAATTCCCAATTTCCGATCATGTTAGAATATTAGTTGAGATTTTAATCTCAACACTACTAAGGAATTATAGTCATTGGGTCTCTTTATGTTTGTAAATAATCCTCTGAGCACGAGAAGGAGTTTAACCCCTGTACAATGCCTGGCTAGGGCATGTCATACCTGCGCTGGCCTGTAAGTCAGCCTGGCCCATCAGCAGAGCAAGCAAACTCTGTGCAGGTGAGTAGCAAACAATTGTAGGTATTTAAAACAACGATCCTCAATCACCATTACTTGATCTAACATGCTTAGATTTTGATGTGATCTTGGTGCCTCTTCTAGACTCCTGGATCTGCACCCTTTTTAGGCCATCCTCTTTAGAGTCCTTTTTGGACAAGATCTCGCCAGTGCTTGATACACGCCTGCCCCTCTTATGGCTTTCCAAGCCCTGGGTTGCCTCCCATGGGCAACACATCTCTGGCTGCATGGGATGTGCCATGTGGCTGGTATCCTGAGAACCCTGGTGGCCCTGTGAGTGCAGCGACTCAGACACTGGGAAGCCTTTTACAAATGAGTAAACAGAAATGGTGATACTTACCAAGTCTCCATTGGACTGGAAGGACAATGCTGGGCAAAACCTCATCCCTGCTGTTATTTCTACTGACTTACATAGGGCCCGAGGGCACTGCCAAGGAAGACATGAATTCTGCATACTGTCGGGGTTCAGACACATGGAAGCATGTAATGAAGTGGGAGGGAAGGGAGAAGGGGTGGCCCCCTGAGTCAGTCTGCAAGAAGGGAAGGCAGGGCACCTGAGAAAGGCCACACCATGAGGGCAAGAGCCTAGATGGTGAGCCAGACTCAGCAACAGGCCTGAAGACGCCAAAGGAAGTCATGGTTCTGACTCAAGCTGCTGTCAGATACTTAAATGATCCCATCTCAGATGCCCCATGTGTGTGCACCAGAAAGAGAAAGATAAAAAGCCTGAAATGAAGGGCTGTTTTATTAAACCCTGTGACACTCTGGGGCCCAAGCAACCCTGCCGAGGGATCTTCTTAGCTGAACGTAATGTAGAGCAACAAGGGCTCTTCTCCTCCTCTTTTGTCAAAGCTCTGCAAAGTTGTCAAGGTGACTGAGAAGGAGTGGTGGGCACCAGGGTAGAGGCCAACCCGGATCATCCAGGCTAAGAAAGAGGGGTGGCTCAGCTCAGATCACCAGAGGCCAGAGGGGCGGGCTAATTTGTGGGCCCATGTAAGATACCCTTTGGGGACTCTTAGAATATAGTTTGGTGAAAGGGGACAAGGGAAGGAGGGAAACTTTGCAAACGTCTATGGAGTTGGTAGAGATGTGAGTACCAAACATAACGGGACCTTATTCTTGTTCTCTTGCTGGTAAAGTTTGGGGATCTATTAGTCACACCAGAATATCAAAGATTCCAGCCCCTTTTTAAGGGTGTCAGGAGATATCTGGTCTACCAGAACCAGTCTTGCTACCTTGTCTCTAGAGATTGGAGGTTAGTAACTTGGGCACCATCAAGCACTGAAGCCTCCATTGCTACAGAGAAATGGGCTTTCTCCGTGCAGAGGAATAGAAAGCAGTTTGTAACCACCATGTGCACACTGGCTCCTTTACCCCATCATGAAAGCCACCTCTGCTATCCAAAGCCTTCCCTTGCTCTAGCAAAGATGACAGGAAGCCTTTATTCTACACATGCATCCAATGTGAGCCTTATCATCGATCACGTTCAAAAGCTGTCTTTATTGTACTCTATGCACCTCCAGCCAAAGAGGATGACAGGAGAACCTCACCACCCTTAACCACAGTGATTTTTTCCTGTTTCTAATCATCCCAGAAGTGCCTCCAGTTTCCTCCCTGGCCCTCCAAGCTTATGGTCTGTTTCCTTCTGTGGTCAAGTTGGGCAAATCCTGCTGCTTATGGCGAAGAGCCGTGAATCATGAACGAGAGGCTCTGAGAACACCGAGGCTCAGCTGCTTCACCCACGTGTCCCAAACAGCCTAGCGGGGTCCAACTCTGACCTGGGGTGGAGTTCTCCACCCATGACTGCTGCCTCCAGGAATGTGTCTGTGAAAAGCAAGAAAAGTTTCAGATACAGTGGAATGGAATCATTGATTTTATTTTTTCTTTCTATGCAGGGATTGCAAGAGGGCCCCACAGGCTTGTCAATTACACAAATAAGTAGGTACAGAGACCCAAGTCTTCCTGCTGAGTCATTTCGATCTGTTTCAGATCCTATTTGCTCAGGGTATAAGAAGGAACAAGGCTGCCAGTGGAGATATCATGTAGCTACGGGCCTAGAAGTATTTTTTTTTTTTAAATAAATTAAATTTAGAAAGAGTTTGAATATTTTATGCTGGGGAGTAGGTCGCTGAGCGAAATGACTGGGGAAAGGAAACATTCAGTTCAAGTGATTTCCAAAGGATGTTCAACTGATCTAAATATTTGTCAGGCTGAATCTCTACAGCCGCTCTGCCCTGCCTGAAATCAATATGTTCAAGTCAGACACAGTCATTGTCATCTGAGTGTGGAGAGAGAACTTAAACTTGAACGGGAAGCTGGGACAGTGAGAGAGGAATCTGAAAGGAAGCCAGGACAGGGGAGCTCTTTCCCACCGAGTGAGTGACGAGTGAGTGACTTAGGATAAGTCATTAATCCCCTAGAGTTAGCTTCTAAATTCTGTGACTCTGGCAAGTTTCATCATCTAGATGTTCTGAGTAACTGTTAAATACTCAGGATAGCATATGCATTTTGAAAAATATAAGAACTTATCTGTTGAAACCAAGGCTTTCTCTTTTTGCCTTTACCTTGAATTTCTCAGGATACAGACATACTACTATGCTCAGAAGGCATGGACAAGGCTGAGCATACTGTTTCTCTGATTTTTTAAGTTTTCTTAAAATGCTTGTGCCCAGGCCTTTTCATTCAGAGCCATTTGAGCTCTAGTCCAAAACAAAAAGGGCACTTTGAATCAACATTATCTGCAGGTTGGGAGACTGTATGGTGCTGGAAGTAGCCGTGATGCTTGCTGCCTTGAGGTGGATTCTCAGAGGCGTTAGCACCTCGCCAGGCCCTGTCCGGAGTACAGCATGGAATGAGGCGCTGGTCCTGGGAGAGTGCAGAAGAATTAGGAAGAACTGGGGGTCCCATGGCCCCTGGTGAGCCTTCAGAGTTGTACGGACAGCAGCATACCCAGGAATCAACTCCTGCCCCTCCCAGGCACTACCACTATGTGATCAAGGTCATTCTGGATCTTGTGACCAATCAAATGCCTGTGGACTCACAGAAAGTCACTTCTGAGCCTCGCACACGCTCTTTACGCCCTTGTTTGGAAAGGGGAATGTGGCAATGAGCAGTGGCTAATTTTTTTGTCATCCTTAATGTGGTAGGCGGATTGTTAAAATGCTGGCAGTCCTTTACCTTCTTCCGTAACTAGGCCTTTGCAAGGCAACCCTGCATTTCCTCCCATGTGTACGTGGAGTTAATTTCCCCGCCCTTTAAATCTGGGCTGGCTTTGTGACTCACTTTGACCAACAGAATATAAGTAAGGCCACCACTTTAAGCCGTGGCCTCAGTAGGCATTGAGCACTGTGCTCTTCCTCTTCGACCCCATGATTACTGCATGAACAAGCTGGAACTTCTGGACAAAAGAGACACATGACCCAGTCCCTTGCTGTCACCCTTGCTGACAGCCAAACAATTGCTAGACTTCTGAGTGAAACCTTCCTAGACCAAGAAGCCCTCAGCCAACCTGCCAGCTGCCACAGATACTTGAGTGAGCCAAACCAAAATCAACAGAAGCTGACCCAGGTCAGCAGAACCGCCCAGCTGAACTGCAGACTTGTAAGCAATAATAAATGCTTGTCGTTTTAAGTCACTAAGTTTTGGGGTGACTTGCTACATAGCAATAGCCAACCGATTGATACACTTACTCATTTAAGAGAAAGAACACATGCATGACAGGGTGGTATAACAGTATCCTTTAGTCATTCACATACTCATTTATTCCACAAATATTGGTTGAACTCCTGACATATAACAGGTACCATTCCAGACTCTGGGGATACAATGTCCTTACTTTCTTAGAGTCTGCATTCCAATGGGTGAAGACAAACCACAGATACATACGTGAGTAAATAAATGATAAAAAAATATCAGCTAGTAGTAAGCAATATACAGACCATTTAAAAGGGTATATGATAAAGGGTAATTTGTGTCTACTTTAGGTTAATGGCCAGGGAAGCCTCACTGAAGAAACATTTAGATTTGTGATCTAAATGTCAGTGCAGAGGGGGTCACGTGACAACTGGGCGCAGGGCACTCTAAGCAGAGGCAGGAGCAAGCACAGAAGCCCTGGGGCTGGCATGTGGGGTGCCTCGGGAACAGAAAGGGAACTTCATGTCTAGAGCACAGTGGGAAAGAGCGAGGGGTGTGGGGGCGGGGGGCACGAGAGACAGAGCATGCAGGGCTTTTAAGCCAAGAAAAGAATTTGGATTTTATGCTAAATGCACTGTACAAGCTATCATCACTTTTTTTAAAAAACAAGAGAGTAACAATCTGATTAATGTTTAAATGAATCCCACTGGCTGATGGGCGTAGAGTGGTTATTAAGAGGCGAAAGTGGAAGAAGGGAATCAGGAAGCTCCTGCAATAATTTAGCGTGGGCCAATGTTACCGTAATGGAGATTAAGGGAAGTATGTTTTAAGGGAAGAAGCGATAGGATTTGGGATGAATTGAATGTAGAAGGTAATGGAGAGAGAGGAATCAGAGGAAACACCTCGATCTTTGTTCAGTAAATGGAAGAACTGAAATGGAAGAGACTAAGTGAGGAGCAGGCTTGAGGGCAGGGCAGGTGGGATCTGAGCAGTTTCTTAGGACAGGGAGAGGCCAAGGGTGTGGAGGGCCATGTGGGCCTGGGGTCTTGGGGAGGGTTCAGCGCGGAAGGAATAGGTTGGGGGTCACTGGCGTGAAGGTAATATAAGCCTTGGACTGCATGAGGTCACCTCAAGACGGTGATTAAAAGAGAGAGGTGCCCAGGACAGAGACCTGGGACATGCCAATTTATGGGTCGAAGAGCTGAGAAGGAACCAGTAAGGGAGACTGAAGGAATGGCCAGTGAGGAGGTACACACAGTTTCACCGAAACTAAGGGGGTACAGTGGGCGAGGAGGAGGTTGTGGTCAATTGTGTTGAATGCTCCTGACTGATATGGAGCAAAAGAATCTTCCTGCAACCACTGAATTTAGTGAACATTTAAATGCCTTTTGCCCCCTACAGGGCAAAATTCTAAATTCTAAATTCCGTTCTAAATTCTAGAACATAAGATGGATGGTAAAATTCTTTTCTGCGTCCTCTGTCCCTGCAGGATTCTGTCACTGGATAGCTGGGATTACTTAATACCAACTGCCTCTACCCATCTCAATCCTTGTTCTTACAGGTTCAGTTACCCCCAAACTCCATGACCCTCCACAGGCTCAGAAACATAACGATCCACAAGGTTAGTTGATGTAGATTCTCTGGAAACTATAAGCACCGTGAAAACAAAGATGGCATCCATCTTGTTCATGCTGAATCCTAGCACCTACCCACAAATAAATTCTTTCAAACACTGAGTACATGAGGAAATGTTAAGTCCCATTCGACCTCCCACCATCGATGCTATATTTGGCTTCTCCTGGTAACTAGGCTTCCACCACCTTATCCCTCTGTGGACAGATGTGAGGCATTTTTTTCAACATTCCCCAACCTGGCATTTCATGGGGTTGGGGTCCAGTCTTGTTCTTCAGTCTTTATAGGGCAAGATGCTGTTGCTGAGGCCAGGTCCCCAGTACCTTTGCTGACCTCTCTGATGTAGACTTCTCATGGGCTGGTGGTACTTTCCTGGTGGCCCGCCCATCCCCATAGCTGGGACAAGTCATACCTCTATGTTTGAGGATCGCACGTCCCAAGACGTTGTCTTTAAGATTTTCTAGGTATTTTTTCTTGTGGAATTTTTCAGCTGTTTTGTATTCAATTATTTTTAGCCTGTAATTCTGTGTGTGAATCAGTATCAAAGTTTGTACTTCCAGTAGATCATTTGGACCTTCTCTCAAAGGAAGGCATTCAGCAACCATTCAAAATGAGCCCAGACAACTCACCTGCTAATCTGAATGCAGTTCTGTTTTCTGGGACAGTCAGCTGTCAGGAGGCAGAGCACTAGAAAGTTAACCTCATGTGACCTGAGAAAAGGTCACTCTTTTTCACTTTTCAAATGCTTTAGTCATTAGGCTTTTTTCAACTTTTTAAAGCTTTAGTAATTATTCCGAGCTTAACTCTAACTATTCTGCTACCACCTTTTACTGTAAGGAACTCATATTTGCTTGGCTTGAGAAAGGAAATTATCACAGAAGCAAAATCAGATTTTAGCTGAAGTCAAGACATATATTAAATCTGATGCTTCAAAGCCCCTCCACTTCCGACAGGCTTCTCTCGGCTGTGTGCAGACACTTAATAAATGCTTTTGATGAAGGTCCTTCTGTCTTAAAAGGAAATTAGATTGTCCTGGCAGTATCGCCTCATCACTAAACTACTGGTTATTATTCTGAAGCCTGTGGTCCTCTGGGTGTTTGCAAACTGACTGTTTAATGTTTTATATTCCTCTATGTCCACACTGCCAGGGTCAGCAGCCACATTTCCCACATCTATGGATCCCAGTGTAGGTTTTGTCCTTTGCTGATCTTTGGGCATTTCATTGAAGATACACACACTTACACACAACGTTTATTTGAAAATAATTTCCCATGCTCATCATTCATTCACTTCTTTGTATTTATTGAGTACCAAAAATGTATGGACCAACTAGTCCTAACTAGCATTAGGCTAATCACTGGCATTGTATTGGTGTGCAAGACAGAGCAAATTTATGTCCTTAGGGAGTTTAAAATCTCATGGTTGTAATTTCAAATTGTAGTTAAGACTACGGATAAAATAAACAGGTCCTATGATGAAGAATAAATGAGAAGGCCTCTCTGAATAGAAAAATTTTAAGTTGGGATGTGACGTATAAAAGGGGGAGGCACAGCCTTAAAAAGTAGGTGGAAGGAAATGATGATCGCAAAGGTTCATTTGGTTTAGGACCTAATGGAAGGCAAATGGGAGTGGATTTTGAGAAAAAGGCGGACTTTGGTGAGGCATGGCCATGTTATCAGGAGCCTTACAGACAGGGTGAACACGCATTCCAGTTTCCAAGGAACAGTCCCGTTAAACCTTTGTCCCTGTATAACTCTCCACAGGGCCTCCTTTCACTCTCAAAAGTGTCCTGATTTGCACAGTAAATAATACGGTCACCCCATTCGTGTAAAAGAGTTGGGATTTTATAATATGTAAGATGGAAAATCATTGAAGGGTATTAATCAGAGGTATGACAGGATTGGATTTACGTTACCAGAATGTTCCACCTGTCGTCTGAAGGGGGTCAGCTGTGGACGTGAGAGAGCCATAGTAAGGCTATGATAGTGGCTCAGGGGTAAGTGGGTGAATGGTCAACAGAGTATCACATTTAGAAAATAAGTTAGGCAACTTTCTACCATCTTCCTTTTCAAGCCCCCAGTGCTGGTTCCAGTAAACTAGACCCTGTGGTGCTCTGCCAACATCCCACCCCTCAGGACTTATCCTCTCAACTTCCAAAATTGTTGGCTCTCGATGGCTCACAGCTGAGTCCCTCCCCAAGAATTACTGGCGGGAGCTGCCTTGCTCTAGGACAGGGGTCCCCAATCCCCAACCCGCAGACCAGTACTGGTCTGTGGCCTGTTGGGAACCAGGCCCCACTGCAGGAGGTGAACGCCAGGTGAGTGAGCCAAGCTTCATCTGTATTTGCAGCCGCTCCCCATGCTGGCATCACCATCTCAGCTCCACCTCAGATCATCAGGCATTAGATTCTCATAGGAGCACCGGTCCCTGGTGCAAAAAGTTTGTGGGCCACTGCTCTAAGATACACTCCACTTCCTGGGGACATCACAGTTAATTAAGTGGTCAATATAGGGGTACAAAGGCCTACTTTTTTGCCTCAATTCAAGACATCTCTGAAGGGCCATCCAGCTCTAGAGCTCCAGGTGGGACCCACTGAGACCTTGTTGCAGTTATACCACAGTTCAGTTTCTCCTCCGCCCCATCTGGTTTCCCTCACTCCCCAACAGGGGTTGTTCCCCAGAGCACTCTTCCCAGATCACCTGCATGCAAATCATGGCAGAGTCCATTGCCTAGGGAACCTGGCCTACAGTTCCAATGTTAGCACAACTTTCTATGAAAATGTGTCTTTGGTGTTATCTGTCCTGGCATCTCCACATCTAATCAAGAGGTAGAGCTTCCCTGGTGCTTTTCTGCTCTGCACAAAAAAGATCTTTTCCTATTGCCTTTTATGTCCTTTGTAAATCTAATCACCTAGTTTGATGTGACCTGGATAACTTTATCCGTACGTGGTCGTATTGGCTCATGCTACAGGCTCTCTGTAA
>NW_011888933.1:1921004-1935106 GCF_000151845.1 Pteropus vampyrus | reverse complement strand
TCTTCAATCCCAAAAGAATATATTAAAAATATTCCACTGTTTTTTCCCTTTTAATAACTTTCTTTTCATTAAAATTTAAAGCTTACATTTCAGATCATCTGCTCTGAGCATATACACCTTCTACCGTAAAAATCTTTAATCCTTCAATTAGTTTTTCCAGCTATAGAAAGGTTAGGTCCAAAAGAGTATCTTCTTTAGTTGAGCAGAACTAAACATTGTTCTTAATACTTTTCAATAACTTGCTTACACTCTTATGTCTAAAACATTGGATATATTATGTACTTATCACCTCCAGCTCCTGGCATAGTAGAAAGTATGAGGAAACCAGTTAAGAACTTCAGCTCTATAATTTATAAACTGTTGGATCAGTCTCCTTATTTAGTTTCTCAGAGCCTCAGTTTCCTCATTTGTCAAATGTGGATAACACCTCACTTAGAGGATTTTATGAGGATCAAGATAGATGCTGGTGGTAAAGGTTTGAACTACGCCTGACATGTTGTTATACATGCTACCTGTAGGTTCCTTTCACTTTTCTTGCCCATGAACTCTTCATTCATTCATTCAACATATAAGCACTGGTGCTTAAATTGTGCAAGGCACTGCTTCGGGCCCTGAGGATACAAACCCAATAAGTAGGACAATGCACCTGGTTTTACCTGGCTCCTAGTCTAGTAGGAGGAGACAAACAGCGAATGAATAAACAGATAGCAGGCAAACCAAAATGTCTGCTTACCTCATTTACTAAGTTAACTTAATCGAAATAGATTTAATTCATTAAAAATTGTAAAATCCAAATGTTTCCACCAAGTCTGATCTTAAAAATGCTCAACTTTTGAGAATTTCAGGCACGTGGAGGGATTACATGTTAATACCTTCATTTACTCGGCCACATGTCATGATCAAATAAAATGAGATGTAAGCTCACAGCAGTAATTAGAACACCTCCTGAATTCGTTTTTCATTTGGACACTGTGAAGCTCAACAACCTCCTCTAAATCATTTTTATAGATGGTTTCAAACTATAAATACAAAATAGTATACCTTTATAACGTGTCCTACAACTTTTGGGGATATTTAAAGTTACCAAAGGGGGTCTTTGCCACCAAAGATTCTTGACCAGATTAAGATATCTCATACAGGATGGAATGGCTGTAGCTTCATGCCTTGCTCCTTCAAAAACTCCAACTTTACTTTTCTGAGAGGAAAAAAGAAAAATAGCAAGCAGTTGATTAAGTGCTAGGATTACAGTTAATCAGGAAGAAATGATGGGAAATAAATTGGGGGTGGTGGTGATCTGCTTTATATTGAGTAGTGAGAGAGGGAAAGTAAAATTTAAGCTGAGACCTCAATGACAAAGACTTCAGTCAACTGAACCTCTAAGAGCTTTCTAGAAAGAGAAAATAGCTAGTGATGGCCCTAAGGCAAGAATGGATGTAGAGGCTTTACACAAGGAATGGGAGAGTCATGGGCAGAGGCCTGACCATTGCATGCCATTTGGTCAGAGTAGAGAGCTTGTATTTTCTTCTCAGTGCAATGAGGAGCTATGGATAATTTATTGCAAAGCAGGAAATAAGATCTGACCTACGTGACTGAACAACATCAAGAAGGGCTGTTTTTGGGTAATAAGAAAAGAGGGAGGGAGACCATTTAGGGGGCTACTGTGGTCATCCAGGTGAGAGATGCTGGTGCCCTGGATGACCATGGGGGCCACAGGGATGATGAGAGGCAAACAGATGCCAGAGAGATCTTAGAGTACAAGTCAACAGGACTTACAGCTGGATTGAATGTTGGAGGGAGGTGATGAAAGGCATGGATCCCAGGGGATTCCTAGGACTAGACTTGAGCCAGAGAGGTGCCATTTACTGAGAAAAAACAAAAAACAAAAAACGAAAACAAAATAGGGGAAGGGACACACTTATGGGAGAAAATCAAGATTTTAGTTCTGGACATTCAAAGTTTAAGATGCTATTAAATGTCCAAGTGAATATGACTAGGAGACAATACACAATTGGATACATGAGCATGGATTTCAGGGGAGGGATCAGAGCTGAAGACACAAAATATAAATTTGAGAGATGTCATCCTAATGATGGTATTTAAAGCCACGGAATTGGATGAGATTCCCAAAGAGAGGATACAGATGGAGAAGAAAAGGGTCAAAGTGCAGGTCCTGGGGTAAACCAACACTTAGAGGTTCAGCAGACTTCTAAGGAAGAAAAGGCAGTATAGAAAAAACAGAGAAGTATGAGATTACAAAAGCCAAGAGAGTGCTAAGGATGTGAGGCAATGAGGATATGATTCACGATTTTTGTACTCCCTGGGCTTGCTTCACTAATACCGCATTAACAGCAAACAACATTAAACCCGATCGCCAACCTGTCAACCCCAAGAGCCATTTCAGTGCTCACTCTCAAATGTATCAGGATTAGGGGTAGAATTGTGTCAACAAAATAAGTTATGTTGGAGTCCTAACCCCCAATACCTCAGAATGTTGACCTAATTTGGACACGGGATTTTACAGAGATCATCAACTTAAAATGAGGCCATTAAGGTGGATCCGAATATGATTGGTGTCCTTACAAAAAGTGGACGCAGAGACACACACACAGGGAGAATGCCATGTGAAAATGAAGACAGGGATCAAGGTGAGAGAGCAGAAGCAGAGGAACAACAAACGTTGCCGGCAAACCTCCAGAGGCCAGGAAAGAGGCACAGCACGGGTTCTCCTTCACAGCTCTCATAGCCCTGGGAAGGAACTGACATCTTGATTTCTGACTTCTAGGCCCCAGCATTCTGAGACAATGAATTTCTGTTAAGCCACCCAGTTTGTGGTATTTTATCTAGGCAGCCCTAGCAAATTAATACAGCCAGTATGCCACAGGTCTTCCATACGCTCTCATAGCTGGAGTCTCCTTTTCCCGAGTACAAAAGACGAAGCAGATTTCTGGAGCAGCCACTGTGGGACACCTCCATGGGCTTGTTCTCGGTGTTTGAAAATGGAACTTTGCTGCCAGTGCTCGTAAAAACACTTGGAACAAAAACACACAAGATAAGTGCTGTCAGCTAGTAGGGCGATGCTGTAAGAATCCCATTTTTGCCCAGAAGTGGAGGAGAGAAGGCTGCAAGCTTCAGGGGATAAATGAGACAATGTGATGGAGGGGAGCAAAAACTTAGCGTGTTCATTCAATACAGAAGTAGCGAGGAAAGCTTTCCGTAAAGGAAAGTGTTGCCCACATGGCTTCAGCCCCAATAATTAACCCTGGGGGAAGGTTCCTTCACCCTGTTTGCCCAAATTAGAGAGATGGTTTGTTTTGACAATGTACACATTTTGAAGGCTCCCCTTTCACTCTGTTCCCACAGGCACACACTTTCTCTTTTTATCCTAAATTTATAATACTCAAAAGAAAATGACTTTTTTTAACCTTCAGAATTTAGAAATTACATTTAGGATGTTAGTTATGCTGTCTTTTTTTTTTTTTTATCAAAGGGAGCAGATATCCACAAATGTGTTCAACTCAGATGGAGAGGTGACTGTTGTCAGGAGCTGCATGAGGTAATAAGAGAGACATCTGGTTGAAACCAAGAACTTGGTAATGAAATAGATCACTTACATATTGTGTCAGGCACCCTGATAAGTGCTTTATATGTACTAAGTCATTTGTTCCTTATAATATCCCTACAAAGTACACACTATACTTATGCCCACTTTACTGATGAGGAAACTAAGAGAGATTAAGGGCCTTGCCCAAAGTTACAGAGCTAGAAAGTGATGAGTCAGGATTTGAACTGAGAGAGGCTGGCTCTGAAGAATGTTCCTTTGAGTGCTAGTCTATGTACTTTGAGTACTATGCTACCCCATGGGAACATGAACGGAACTGAAGATTCTTCCTTCCTCTCTCCTTCCACTCTTTCTTTTCCTCCACCCTTCTTTCCACTCCTCTCCCTCCACCTCTCTTTGTCTCTCTCATCACTTCTGTTCTTCTTTTTCTGTGTGTCTACTCTGTTCTCTTTTGGCTACTGAGTAGCTTATTCTTTTTGTAGGCTCTGTGTTGTCTTTCTCTACTCAACAGCTTCTACTTAGCTATAGTTTCTGCTCCCTTACATCTGCAGCCTGGACCTGGCCCATCTTGGCTACTCCAACCTCCCATTGCTCACTATCTTACTGGGGATCTCTGAGTTGAGAATCCAAATGGACAAAATCTAATTGGATCAGTCCATTAGGTGCCCCCGCCCCCATCCAATCAGCTGTGGCTACCTGTTGAATCATAAGGAACTAAATATGGTGGCCCATGCAGGGCCAAGCCCCGGGCAGCCACTGAGAACGATGCCTAGTAAGCAGAGTATCAGCTTTGTTTTTATCAGAAAAACTGTCCACTGATCAGTTCTGTCCCAGATAAGCCCATGCTTAAGTATACAGCGTCCCCAGAGTAATAACGTTCATGCATACATGTGCCTCCATGCGATGGGGATAGCTGATTGGGGGTGAGTAAATGAGAGTCTTGTCTGGCTCCTCCAAGAGAAGACAAATGGGCTGATTGCAAGGCATATCTGATCAAAGAGAAACTCAGGCATCAGCAGGAGACAAGAGACAGAGAACCAAGTCATTCCATGCAGCAGCTCGGCAGAGATCTGCCTCTTCAATAAACCGGGGTCCGCCATCTGTGTTGGGTGTAAAAGCTGGAAACCAGAAAAGAGAAGCTGCCTGGGTAAAATGACAAAAGGAACTCAGGGAAGATCATGTTTGAACTAGGAGGGGAGTCCCAATTTCTCTGGGAGAAAAGGGAAGAGATGCTGAGCTATAAGGAGGCTGAGCTCACAGAGCCAGACTAAGACATCTTGCTTAGAGCACATGGAATCTCTATATCAGGCTTCTGCAGGCATTGAATAATCAACTAGGCTCTGCAATATATATCTGCACTTGTTCACCTGAATATATAAAGGTGTTTAAAAAGCAAGTCTGCTAGCAATTTCTTTTTTTTTTTTTAAGTTGACTCTATTCCAAATAAATACTTAAATGATACATTACTATGTTTCCACATAATCTCTTAACAGATTTGAACAGATCTGTTATAGTGCTGGACAGGTGTTAGTATCTTGGTTTAATCCCAGCCTTCCTTATGTTGCAAGATCACTCAGCCTTCCTTCTAGAAATTTTGCTCTCTTCTTTAATATGTTGGATTGGCTGAGAACAGGTTTTCCATATACTTTGAAAACAAAAATATTTTTTGCATCAAAAATAGAATCCCAACAGGCACATAGACATTTAAACACAGGATACACCAAATCTCATATCCTGATAATCCATTTTTTAGTACTGCCAGAAACACCTAACAAACTATTCTACACCTAAATCAAAATTTGTTGAACTAGTATAATATGTTGATTATTAACATTGTCAAGTTATATTTTAAATAACCGTCATCATTTATGCCATGATAGTAAAGGGTTCCCCTCTCCCATATAGGAAGTCCAGAATGAAAGTGGGTTGTTGCCATGGTGACAGAATACAAGGCAGAGAACTCCAGAGAAGGGGGAGGTCTCTATACCCAAGGCCACAGCCACAAGAAAGCCCCAGGCCCGAGAGCAATAGCAGCAAAGAGAAGCAAGCTGCTATGACTTCATACCACCAGATGGCCTGCTGTTGACATAGGGTTCCCCACAACTACTAATTATTTGCATAACTCTGGATCATTCATTCAAGGGGAAATAAAGAATTCACTTAAGTATGCACTGATATACTTATCAGTTTTCCTCTTTGAACAGCCTAGTATTAGAGACTTCCTCCAAACACGTAGCACAGGGCCTTATACATAGAGGCTACTTAAGAAGTGCATTTTTAGCTATTTATTGAATCCCTCTTGAGCCAGGTATTGCTCAAGATGCAAGACAAAAAAGGTTCCCCCTTTGTCAAAGAGCTCCCCATTCAGAGGGTGGACAAACGTATATCAAGATCCATATAACTTTACATGTCAGCTTAATGCTATAGCCTTGCCCACGGTGTGGAGAGCTGGGGGAGGGAGGGATTCAGAAAACAGGCACACCCTGGAGTAGAAGGCAAGAAAGGGGAGACGGAAAGAGGATTTGTGCCACATGATCTGAGTTCTGAAGAATGAAAAGTTGCTATGGGTGCTCCTTGTTTGTTGTTTGTTTTTGTCAGCTTGCTTTGAGATACGCCTGGCCAGGAGCACAGCAAGAGCAAAGGCCCAAAGATCAACAGTAGCATGTCCATGTCATGAAAGCTTATGCAGTCTGCTGTCGCTGAACAAGGATCTGTAAGGCAGGGAATGGCAGGAACTGAAGCTGGAGACATAGGTAGCTAAGGTGTCAACAGAGCCTGGAAGTCTGTCCCCCGGGAGAGCTGGACTGTATCTTCTGGGCAATGGAGACACCAACATGACAAAGCCTGCTTTCTGGAAGGACTCTTTGTAGCGGTGCGGAGAATTATTTAGCAGATAACACTAGAGTCAAGAGAATGGGTTCCAAGTCTGCTTCAGACATCCAGGCAAGAGACAATAAGAGCCCAAACCACAGTGGGGTATTAGAGTCGGAAAGGGTGAGGGTAGATTCTAGAAACATTTAGTGAGTAAAATCACATAGCTCTTCATCATGACTTACCTCTCCAAATCCCTAAGACTCAAATCTCCATCCTCCTCTCCATACCAATTTAAACACTAAGAAAAACCTGGGCAAGAAAGCATAAGATTGGCAGCGACTGATGCTTCTTCAATAGCACATAGCTTATACATTCATTGAACCACTTAAAGCGATCACAGTCATATTAAACCATATTGGCTGAGTTGATTGACAAGCAAAAAATTTTTTCTTGGATTTATTCCTGTACACTGTTTCTGGCCATTATTGGTCATGTGGGTCAAAAAAGAAAGAAGATTTTTTTTTTTTTTTTAGAAAAATTCTGAACAATATATCAATGCCAACTCAGAGTGGCAGGCAAAACAAAACTGATAATGCTTTGTATTGAGATAGGATTATTCCTCTGAGGCTCTGCTGGTTTTAGAGTGAATAATAATTTTTAGAGCATTCCTATAAAGTAGACAAGTGGCAAAGGGGGTTGGCTCCATTTCACTGGGGGAAAAAAAGACACTAATGCCTGGGGAGATAAACTGACCAATCAGGCAAGGCTAGTTAGAGAAACGCCTAAGGGCAGAGTTTGGGCTCCTTGGTTTCTTCTCCTGGTTTTATCATCCAAACCCATCTTAATGAGTTATTATATTTAACATAGCCTGTCCATATCTCATCTGAAAAGAAGAAGCAAAGACCCGGGTGATTTTCCAGGTAATTTCTTTAAAAAGAAAAAAAACAACCTCTCTTTCCACCCAATTGTTTATAATTGATGCAATACAGGAAGTCTCACTGTTTCTTAATGAGTTCCCAAACTCAGATTCTGCCATTTAAATTTTTTTTTGAAATCTGCATTTGCCTGAAATATCTCATTAATTCAAGGGAGGTTTTGCCTAAATTATGAAAATGACCTCAATTTACTTCTTGGTGTAGCTAAGGGACAAGTGAGTGGGCACTGCATGGCAGCTGGGCTGTAAGAACCGAGCCCTTCCCCTGTTGCCCGGGGTCAGTGAATCCTCTTTGGTGCTGGGAAGCGGGTGGAGAGGAAACCCCTTGTTGCTCAGGACTATGATCGCTCCTATTTTCCATTATAAATTTGTGGGTGTTCATCATTTACTCGTTTTGCATCTACCAGGACTACAACAAACATCACCTGCTTTGTTTCAATAACACACAGGTGAAAATGTAGGAATTACAGTAACCATTGGAAGAAATGACTCAGTTCTTACTAAAGGGTCAGCCTTACACTTGGTTTATTTCTATATATTTTTAAGTGATGAGTAAATTGAGCTGGCAGTGATAAAACGAGGAAACGACTGTGTTCCCTGCTTTTTTGCCACAGCACATGTCCCAGTTCTTTGTCTGACTCTAGTCCTGCTATCTGCCACGTTGCTTTTGTCTTTCTCTCATTCAGCCACTCTTCCGTTACCCCATTCTTCCTCGATCTCTTGGGATGGAATCACACGCCCCTGGATGCTTTAGTTCGGTGAAAAATCTTGGATTACAGTGTGTTCCAGAAGCCCTCTCTCTCCCAAAGCTATTTTGGAAGCAGGCTATGGGTCTACAGGAGGACCCCAACAATTTGCCTCTTTACTGGGGCTCACAGACAAAAGCTTCAAATCTTGACAATGAACAGAGGGCTCCTTTGGGCTGGCATGTGGACTGTTCTGCTGCTCCCAGCAGTCATAAGACCCAAGAACAAAAGATGCTCGCCAGGCTACCCTGGTACCCGGTGAGAGCACTGGGTATCTTCCAGGCGCTGGCTCCCCTGCACCTCACTCTCCTCTGCCCTGCCTAGCTCCCTGCACACACCACCCAGCACGGAGTTCGCTCTCTTCTGCAGGCACACAACCCCCAAAAGGAGGGCCTTTTTCTGAGATTGAATCGCTTCATTTTTACACCCTAAACAATTAGATGTGATTTCCCAAAATGTAGGAACAATCAGCAGACTCTATCCAAATAATTGGCTCGAAGCAGTTAAGGCAGGAGGAGAGAAAGGAGGGAGGAGGGAGAGGAGTGGGGGGAAGAAGGCAGAGGCTCCCAGTCTTTGTTTGTCTCCCATCTGGCTGGAAGCCAGAGGGGAAGATCGAAGAGACCCATCCTTTGTCCACTGATCTGACAGTCATCCCGTGTTCCCACTCGGCAAAATCAAAGTGGAATGCATTTAGACATTCATGTCCATCGCTCAAAAGGTTACTGAGAAAGCTAAGTCTTCCTGTGCCTAGTGGAAGCAGGATTTCTATGCAGCATTTCTGTTTTCAAGGTCACAATAAAATTAACAGTTCCACTTTCTCTGCTATAGTCTGTCATTGTTAGCACTCTCCTCTTCCTCCCAGGGGACCGAAAGCATGTGCTCTATGGCTTTAAGGGAAGAGAGAATCCTTCACAGGCTCTCTCTATCAAGTCTGGTTAGGTTTTAGCATGTAAAGTTCCAGGCCATAAATAATTCAAAAGGCATGAAGAAGATTTTCTTCATTCTCCATCTATCCCTACACACACCACTCCCCCCCACCCCCAACCTCCTTTCTGGCTTATAACAAATGCTAATTTAATCAACTGGCAGTAAATTGTACTGGTTGCTGACTCATGCCAGACACAGCCTCTATGGACTTGACAGAGCTTTGCCATCTCATTTGGAAAGGAACAATGAAGAAGTGAGGTCCTGAGCTATCCACCTTTCTCCTTTTGTCCTCCTTTGTTTCCTCTTTTTCCTACCCCCTCCTCCAAAAAGAATCCTTCACAAATGTATCCTGGATGTGTACGTGGTAATTCACATCGCATCCACACTGCCTGCAAGGATCTGTGCTCTGTGGAAGTTATGCAGCCTCCCGAAGGCCTCCCGAGGGTGCCTGTCAGTGGGACGTCCCCAGTGCTCCTGAAGGCTGCTCTCTAGATAAAGCCCCGCATGGCAGGAGGAGGGAAGAGAGGGGATCGAGAAGAAAGATGGGAAGGGGAGTGAGGCAGAGCTGGCCCTTGTTATCCAAGCTGTGAAAGCGTGTGTGTCAGGGAGGCTTTTGGAAACGCTGGGATGGAAGCTGATTAAAGGATGGAAAAGCAGCTTCCATCCGTCTGCTCTTTTCACCTCACCAAGCCAGTGGGAGTGGGGGCTCCCGGACTCCTGGAGACAGCTGTGAATGGAGGGCTGTGGGGAGGAATTTTCCTGGAGATAAGGCAGAAGCAGCACATAGAGGGCTGGGGGTGGAGAGGATGAAACAGACAAAAAATGCCTCCAAAAAAGAAAGGGCCAAGAGAAAGGAAAATATTTATGGGATGCCTAGGGTCTATTTCCTTTTCCTCTTTTATTTTAGCTGTAAATGTTTATCTTATAAAGAAGCGTTCTCCATTCCCACCCTAGAGGGATTCCTTTAAAAACCCTGCCCATCATGGTCATCCAAATATTTGCTGAGCACTAATGTATGGGGAGGAAATGGAAGGCTGTTTACCCTTGTCTTCAAATGCCTGTAAAGCACTTCCAGTGTTCCGAGCATCATCATGCCCATGCTTTTGTTTGCTTTTTCCTCCTGTCTGCCCGTAAAGTACAGAGTTGGTAGCATTAGGCCCATTCTACAGATAGGCTGGGCTCCGTGCAAGGCCCAATAGATGGCTTAGTCACAGTTGACACTATTTCCACCAGACGCCCTGGCCCTGGAAGTTTGAACACACTTGGTCTAACTGCTTAGACACCAGGCTTAACTTTTTTTAAAAATTTTATTTATTTATTTATTTTTTAAGCAAATAGAATAACAGCACAGCACTGGGACTTCCAGAGGGGTTCGGCTCACCTGGTCACCAGACCCATCCATAGTGCTGGCTGGCTGCAAATTGTCGAAGAATTATAATAAACTCCTCCTGGCCTCAGACTCAGTGTGAGGATGTTCTATGACTCCAACAAGGCTACAAAGGGGGCGCTATAGAGAGCAAATTCAAATTTTCTGGTTGGTTGCAAGCACACCTTAAGTCTTTCTGAGTGAGAAACCCTACCACAGCCACCTTATTTTCAAATCTCCAACCTCTGAGGTTGCTTTCTTCTGTGGTCATTCCTCCAGAATGGTAGCTATGTCTTGGTACCTTTGGGGTCCTTTTTTGGTTATGTGTGTACGTGTGTGTGTGCGTGTGCGCAAGCGCGTGCACACACACGCACACACACACGCACACACACACACACACACTGCATTGTTTCGTGCCCCTTTTGAGGGTTTTTTTCTAGAAGGCTCCCTGCTGACAAACAGGACATACACAATGCCAAAATCACATTTGCCTTAGAACAACAAGAATGCACAATCCAAATCCTGCAGGAAACCCAGAAAGAGGAAGAAACAAGGAGCCCTCTTCTCTCCCAGCACCGTTAGTGCTCCCTGCACAATATTCCGCACTTCTTTCTCTAATTAACAGCTCTGCAACTCTGGAGTCGCTGGGAGCCAAGAAAGAATGGGCCCCGAGTGGAGGAGGCAGTTTCACCAGCACACAGCGTTCTAAGGCACGTGCTTCACTGCCAAGAATGGAAGGCGTGGTTCACTTTGTCCTTATTTGACCAGAAGGCTCAGCATGGAACGCTGCCTCAGTGCCTCCTCTGTAAACTCCTGGGGCGGTCGTAAATAAGCATGAGGCCTGGTATGGCTTCTTGGCTAAACGTTTGCACAGTAACTCAAATGAGGCAGCAGACATGAGTCAGGAGAGAGAAATAAGCCGAAGGAGGGGGGCGCAAGGAGCTTGGGCTTCTCAAGCCTGCGAGATGGCACTTTATCCGGAGACACTCACTGAGTCTCCAGAGACAGACTGCAAACCCTCCCCCTACACAGCACCACCTGCCAGAGCCATTTGCAAGGCAGCTTGTAAGAGCAGCTAAGTGAGCGAGCCACTTGTCCATACTCCCTGAGTAAGGCCAGCCAGGACCTTGCATATTGCTCAGAGGGGCAATAAAAAGGCATTAAATGTTTTATCTATTTTGAACATTCACAATTTGAATTAGGACTATATACAGGCTGAGAACTTGAAGCTCAGGGATAACATCGGGTCTACAAGGATTGATCTGGTGGAAATATGAAAAGATAAGAGTTATTTCACTCCAGTGATCATGATTATGTGTTCAGTAATCAATGGATTGCCAGATTTATCCTTGCCTCCCAGAGACAAGATGCAGCAGCTGGTGGCCAGAGGTTATTAAACCTACCTTGTGTGTTTCATTTTCTCTATTGAGGGCAGTGAAAGGAAAAGCTTCCAGCTGCTCTGTGCCACCCTCCATGGGTCTGAAATAAAAGTATGTGTCAAAGATATTCTTTTTTTTACTCATTCATAATAAAACTCAGGGCTTCCCAGAAGTTGTGTTTCTCCATTCGAAGTCTATCTGCCTCCACTCCTTCTTAACAGCTATAGCAGCCTACTCAAGTTGCCATAAAAAAGTACCACGGACTGGGGGCTTAAACAACAGAAACTTATTTTCTGCAGTTTTGGAGGCTGGACTTTCTAGATCATGGTGTTGGAAGGGTTGATTCCTCCTAAGGCCTCTCTCTGGCTTATAGATGGCCGCCTTCTCCCTGTGTCTTTACATGATCTTTACTCTGTGTGAGACTGTGTCCTTATCTCTTCTCATGATCACACCAGTCACAGTGGATTAGCGCCCACCCATATGATCTCTTTTTACCTCAATTACCCCTTTAAAGGCTCTGTTTCCAAATGCAATAACATTCTCATATCCTAGGGGTTAGGACTTCAACACAATTTAGAAAAGACAAAACCCTATAACAGCAATTACATTTTTGTGTTCCAGGACCAAATATTAGCTGTTTGATACATGTTCTGGTAAACACAGACCCTGCTCCTGACACAGAGAGCCTCGGGATCTGCCCTTGCTGTGTCTGCTTACCCACAGGCAGCACTAGTCCCCCCACCCACCAAGGTGAGACCAAACAATTCGACGAGGTTTCAGTAGTGGTAGAAGAAAAGAAGGCATTTTTTTTTAGGTATTAATTTTTTAGCGAATCGTTCCACCTGTGAAGGAGGATAAGCGTCAAGAATAACCATTCTGGGGGTCTATTAACTCCTGGCCCCTTATTTCTTTGTTCCTGCTAGCAAGCTCCCTCTCTTAGGTAGCCTGTTCTTTTACATGAAGGCGGTTTCTGCCCGGCTGTCTCTTTATCAACACCACATCAGAGCAGTCTATTTTGGTCACAGGATGAGGTTCCATTTGTTTTGAACATAAACTGGGATTCAGCATTTGAGCAACACGAGTTGCAGGAAAACTCCACGTGGCAGGTTTATACCTGACTCTCTCCATTTTGTGTTGCTCCTCTTCCAGGGTGCCCTCCGAGCCCATTGGGTGGCCTGGTTGCCACTGTCCCAGCCAAAACTTACTTTAAGGAGCCTCTTTTCCTCTTTTCCCAGAGCAGATGCTTGTACCATTTGAAATGTATCCTTGTTCAGGAAAGGACCAACCGCTCTCCCATTACTAGGATGAGGATGCTGAGATATCTCAGGCAGTGACTTCCAGCCTCATTACTACATAACAGTTAAATGAGTAAGCATCAACAAAGAGCACTCATGTGATGTTTTTTAATGCTTCGAAAATTCCCATTTAAAATTGTTCTGGCCCTAAATACGTGTTTTGTGTGTGTATGTGTGTGTGTTGTTTTTTGAAATCCTCCTCTGAGCCAGCATGCTGGGGATATGACATGTATTTCAATCCATATGCCCATTTGAATTCTAGGAATGCACACTGGTTAGATTTTAAGAGCATCTTCTGGTAAAATCAAGTCAGAGGTAGATATTATTGCTGACATATACTCAAACAGACAAGGAAAATTAATTGTAAGAAAGGGGTGGGAAAGTATCTCCCATATGTTTCCTTTCTATCTCATAATTCAAACCTACATTTCTAGAGGTTTTTAAATATGACAATAAGGAAGTCTTAATTGACTGAGATTCCAAGCCAAAGAGCTAACCCGAATGAATTATCCACTCTTTGTTTATCCACTAAGTACAAGGCACAGGACTGTACACTGGGCAATAATTGGATATATACATCTCTGTCCTACAGAATCGTGGAAATGGAGTAAGGAGACAGACACATAAACCATAATTAATGATGGAAAGCAGGAAAAACTGATCGGTTCCAACTCAGTGAGACAGACAGTCAGTGCTACTGGGTTTCAGAGGCAGAAATGATGGTCACAGTAAGGGAGTCTCAGAGGAGGTGATATTTGAGCTTGGATTAGGGGCTTGGACCAGTTCTTAAAAGCAATGCAGGCTCACTGAAGGCTTTTAAGCAGAGAGAATGACATTATAACAAAACTTATGTCAAAGGTGAGCACCCTGGCACAGGGTCCAAGATACACTGGAGCAGGTAAAAAGCAAAGCTGAGAGAGCAGCTTGCAGACTCTGGCAGTGGCCCAGGCACAGGCAACTCACACCTGAGCTGAAGGTTGGCAGTGATGAGAAGAGGAAGGGACGGATGACACAGGTGCTGTGAAAAACAAGAGGAACTTTGAGTCTTACTGACTGTGGTCCTGATCACTGACCAGCTCCCA